>NC_062570.1:65641666-65945833 GCF_022837055.1 Prionailurus viverrinus | reverse complement strand
TCAAGAAGTTTATATCTATACTGTGGTTACATAAGAGAAAAATCCCTATTCTTAGAAAATACACAATGAAATATTAGTGGTAAAGCGTGATGATATAGGTAACTCATACTCAAATGGTTCAGAAAAAAAAGCGTGTTATGTGTGTTGGGAAAAGCAAATGATACAGCAAATGGAGTAAAATGTTAATAATCTGGTTAAAGGATATAGAGCTGTTCTTTAGACTGTTTTCATTTTTGCAACTTTTTGTAAGTTTGAAATCATTTACAAATAACCACAAATGACTTTTCTCTATGGGCCGTGCAGAGCTGTGTGAAAATAGGTCAGAGTAAATGTTGTATGAGTATGTGTGTGTGGTGTGTAGATGTCTGCACACCCAAGTGCCTATACATGTTCCATAGGGCGCTTTGTGTCTCCTATACTATTTGCCCATTTGGCCTTGGACTTGCTCAGCAAGGGCCACTGGCCTCTCGCTGTCACACCCAAGGAATTTTTTTAGCTACTGTGGGGAAAGCAGTAGAGCCTCTGTGTGCCTGAGGCAGGCGGAGGTAACCAGAGTGAGCTGCCCTGCAGCTTTCTTGCCTTCGGCTGGGAGCAGGCAGGTCAGGCCTAGGCTTCATTCTGAGAGGCTTGACATCTTCAGAGGTCTGTTTCCAGACTGAAGAGCTCTCTACTGGCCTCTGGAGGGCTGATCTTTCTCCAAGTTCTCTGCAGTCCTGGAGAGGGGAATGAGAGGGAAAGAGGACTCATATTTATTGAGGGCTCACTTTGTGCCAGGCCCTGTGCTTTACATGTTATTTTATTTAAACCACTCAGAGCCCTGCCAGATGGGTAAACTGAGGCTCAGAGAGTTGCAGTAATTTGCCCAAGGTTCCACAGTGAGCAGGAGGCAGAGCCAGATTTGGAGCCAAGCCTAGATTCCCCTCTTTCCCCCAGAAACTCTTGCTTCAGATACTGAGATTTTTTTCTCCCTCCTTCTCTCCTCTTTGCTGTCTGATTTGAGGTCACAGCCTGTCCTTATCCCAGGAAATGAAACAAAATCATTGCTAACAGGAATGAATCCAAAAGACCTAGCCAACTTTGGAAAACACCAGCAGGGCTGCCATCAGCCCTGTTTCTATGAGGCTACGGTGATGCTGGGAATCACTCCGAAGGAAGAAGACAGAAATATCTCATCTTTGCTTTAACCTGCCAAAGTAGACATAATCTTTGGGGCTGTGTGCCAAGTCATGGGTTCTGTGTAGCCAGAGATCCTGGCACACATATGGTACCTGCAGTGGACAGGTGTTTGAAGAATCTTCCTGACAGAGGGAGTTGGGGTGGGGTGGAGGGCACCAGAGGAGAAAGCAGACTCTGCAGCTATAAGGATGGGGGTGGTAAGCAAAGGGGGTTCTGGGCAGTGGCCATTACTTCCAGGGGTGCCCAAGGGCAAAGTCAGAGCAAAATATGCCTAGGTGGGAAAGAGGGGGATAAAAACTCTTTAGAAATCTCCACTTTCTCCTTTACTCTTCTCATCTACTCTTCTGGTCTCCTGGCCCCAGCACTCTTTCTATACTCCATTCTCAAAGGTCTTCCTATTAGCTGAAGACTCAAAGGAGGAGTGCTGGGAGAACAGATTATAAACTGGGAGCTGCTGACAGTCACAAGACAGGGAGAGCCTACCTACGGTGGCATCATCTCAGTGCCTAGAGTGGTAATGTCATTTGAGCCCTTGGATCCAGCCATGCCTGAAGTCCCCGCACTTTTAAATAAGAGGACCCAAAGGTTTACACTTTTGTTTAAGAAATTTTCAGTAGGGCTTCTGTCACTTATAATAAGAACAACACAAATAAAATCCTGATTGAAACAGCATCAATTTGTCTAATACACTTTTCAAGGACTAATCCTCTACAATAGCCAAGGCAAGATGCAGGGAACTTTAGTACAGAACCATATGAATGGTAAATTCAGAATCCAGGGGCACCATGGACAGGAAGAGAGCTGGCCAGCCCCTGCCTCAGGAGGCCTTGGCTCCAGAGAAGGTATAAGATGCGCAGGTCCAAATTGCATTGCCTGGAGCTTTATAGAAAGGCTTGGAGCAGGCATAGGTCAGGGCCCACTCTGAGACTTAGCAACCTATGGGTTTTCCTGAGTCTGTCTCAAGTGACAACTATGGTAGCTACCTTCTGCTGAGCCTTTACTCTGTGCCAAAATGTGTTATGTGTATTATTTTATTTAATCCTCACAGCAGCCCTGAGACAGAGATGTTACTGGCATTGCTTTCTAGATGAGGAACTAAAACACAGTGGTGAAGTAACTTACTAGTCATATAGCTGGTAAGTGGCAGAGCAGGGATTCAAGCCTAGTTGTTTTTAAAATTTTTTGTAATGTTTATTTATTTTTGAGAGTGAGAGAGATAGAGCATGAGCAGGGGAGGGGCAAAGAGAGAGAGAGGGAGATACAGAATCCAAAGCAGGCTCCAGGCTCCAAGCTGTCAGCACAGAGCCCAATGCGGGGCTTGAACCCACGAACTGTATACGATCATGACCTGAGCTAAAGTAGGACGCTCAACCGACTGAGCCACCCAGGTGCCCCTCAAGCCTAGTTGTTTTTAAGAATTACATTATACTTCTTCCAAGACGGGCCAATAGAGCAGGGAAGGTTGGCTATATGGAGAATTAATGATCTTTTCTGTCGGTAAAGCCCTCCAGAGTTCACAAAGGTTAATTTTATATGCAATCTTACTGTACTCATCTTACAGATAAGGAAACTGAGGCTTAGAGGCAGGAAGTGACTTTCTCATAGTCATTTGGGAAAACTGGATAAACTTACCAGGGATGATACTCCTCAAACGGAGCAGCCAGGCTGCAGTCTGCAGAAACTCATAGTGTATGTGCAGGCTAGCCTCACTACACTGACCCATGCTTAAGTGAAGTGATGCTATCAGTCTGGCTGAGGATGATCTCTAAGAGATAAGGGGACCAATTGTGGTTTGGCCACAGATCCAATTGCAGAACACAAATCCCATTACAGCAAAGAGCTCTGCATTCATAAAAAGATCCCTAGCTCCAGCCAAAGTCCTGTTTAGTTTTCAGCAACACTTGATATGGACAAATTCCAGTTCAATCAGAGACATTCAGCTTCCTGGTGTTCCCAGAGGGGGAGCAGGGAATCTTGCTATAAAAGGAGCCCCTTACTTCCACTGGGCCATCCTCAGCAAAAGGGCTGCAAGACTGAGTTAGTTGCCTAAGGAGTGGTAGCTGGAATCTGCCTGCCTGGCTTCCTCCCAGAGGAAAGTAGCTGTCCCAGCTTAAGCCCCAGGGGCCCTCACTGTTGGACCTGCCTTGATGCATTGCCCAGTCAGAGGTACCTGTCCTAGAGAGACAAGGCAAGGCTGTCTTTCACTGTTCCCTGGGTGATTCATGCCTGGAGGAGTGACCAGGCAGGAATCCAGGCAGCAGGACAGAAGGGGCCAGGGCAGCCACTGTTGTTCACTGCTGGAAGCATACCAAAGGACTGGAAGGTGAGCTGCAATCCCACCTCCTTTTTGCCCCTCCCTCCAAGAGATCCTGCCCTTGATGAATGGGGCTAGGGGGCAGGGGCTTTCTTGAAGCCAGGTGAGTAGCCTTCCGGACTTCTGGATTTCTTTTCCCACAAGCAGGCTGTGAGCTGTGAATCTAGGACAAGTGTTGAAGACAGGAATGGAAGGTAAGAAGCAGGTTCATGAGTTGAAACCCAGTCCTTCCAGGTCTGGGAAGTCCAGCACATGTTCTGGGGGCAGACAGTCTTTCCCAGCTGTGCCACTTGCCTTCCTTGGGCAAGACCTTAACTTCTTGCCATACTTACACTAGTATTTATTGAGCACCTTGTATGTGCTGTGCTAGGGATTTAATGGTAAGCAAAAAAATAGACTCAGTTGCCTTCTTAGAGCTTACAGTTAGTAAAGAAGATAAATATTAATCAAACAACCAATAAGATGCCCACTACCACATACACACACAAGAAAAGTCCAGGAGAGATGTAGAGAATATAATTAGGGAAAATTCACCCACTCTGGGAATTGAGAGAAGGCTTTCCTAAAGAAATGATAATGGAGCTGAGGTCTGTTTACTGAACAGGGTAGAAAGGACATTCCATGCAGAGAGAACAGGATATTCAAGGGTAGGCCATGTGGCAAGGAGAATGGCTCCTCCAAGGAACGGGAAGAAGGCTCAGGAGGCAGAAGAAGTGCAGATTGGAGACCCAAGTGGGGACAGACCATGCAAGAATGTGGGTCTTAAGAGCAATAGACAGTTTTTTGTGGTGCTTTAAACAGAGAGGTGAGATTAACACACTTGTAGTTTGAAAGGTTTACTCTGGCAGCAAAGAACAATGGATTAGAAGAGAATCAAAGAACATTCAGGAGAGCAGTTAGGAGGTCTCCGGCATTTGCCTGTAAAATGGGAATAATAGGTAATACTATCTCATAAGCTGTTACCAGGATTTCATGAAATACCGCATTTTAAGTATTTATGCCAGCACCTGACACACAGTAAAAGCTCAGTTAATGTCGTTACTGTTACTTTTGTTGGTTCTCTTCGTAGAGCTGATCTTTCTGCTTCGTATCTGCTCCTGTCAGACAAGGTGGGAGAGGGTAGTGGCGGTGGTTTCTAGGGTGGAAGTGTGGTTTGTCTTAGGTCGCAAGGTAGAGGCCAGAAGCCAGATGCCTGAAAGGCTGTTTAGAATGGCTTGAGAGTATCAAGGACTCACAAAGAACACCGAGTTCCGATTGCTCTCGGAAGCATGCTGGAGAGTGAAAGACCCTCCGACGGTAAGCCCTAGAGGTGCTTTTCTCCCCGGTGTTCTGAAGAGCAGGTGTGGGGCACCATGCACTCCTGTGCAGTAGCGCGGAGGCGGGAGCCATTGCCACTCCTCAGCCCTAGGCTGACTCTCAGGATTCCAGCCAGCCCTGCGCCCCCCGGCTCGCAAGTGCGGATGCGGGTACATGGACAGAGGGTGCCAGGAGGTGGAGTAGGGGGTGGGGGAGGTGTCCCCGGAAAGCCGGCTCCAGCCAGCCTGCAGGGGCTGCCCCCTCCCCAGTCACGTGGCCTGGTGGGTGGGGACCGACCTGAAGTTGCAGAAATCCTGAGCCATCCCAACTCTGAAGTGCGCTGTGGACGTTGGGGTTCCTGGAGGGGGCGCGGAGGTGGGAATTTGCAAAGCCGAGTAGCGGCGCGGACGGAGGGACTTGGGGCATGGCTCAGCTGGCGGTGATCCCGGGGTCCGCCACGGCATGGCCAGGTGAGCGGCAGTCGGGTGCTACGGCGGCTGGGGTGGGGGAGGCTGCTCCACCAAGGGGCCCCCCGCACCCTATCCCGGTCCAGGGGATGCGGGGCACCCGCAACAGGAGAGGGCGGTGGGATAAAGCGGCCGTGGTAGAGCCTCGGCACTCTGAGTCACTTCAGCCAGCGTCACCCCTTGTCGCCGGTCCTTCCCTTCAACGAGGTGCCTCAGAGACCCGCAGCGGCCCGCGGACGCTGGGGAGCCGTGAGCAGGGAGGGGGCGCTCCGCTGGCCCCGCCCCTCGCGCGCGCACTGGCTGCTCCCCGTGACGTCACGCTCGGCTATAAAACTCTCGGCGCGCGCCTCTCGCGGCGCTGGAGGAGCTCGAGGCTGAGGGCTGCTGGGGAGAGGAGAGCGACGCGGACGCCGGGCCGCGGGCGCCTCAGCGATGTTTTACTCAGGGCTCCTCAGCGAGGGCGGCCGCAAGGAAACGGACATGCGGGAGGCCGCGTCGCTGCGGCAGCAGCGCCGGATGAAGCAAGCCGTGCAGTTCATTCATAAGGACTCCGCCGACCTGCTGCCCTTGGACGGCCTCAAGAAGCTGGGCTCGTCCAAGGACACGGTGAGCCCCCCGCAGCCGCGCCACCTGGGGATGCCCGCACGCGGCGACCGGTCACCGTCGCGCCGTGCGGTCTCCCCGGGCCCGCCCTTGGCCGCTTTCACTGAGTCACCAGCCCGGCCTCCGCCCCCGCCTCCGCCCGCCGCTGTCCGCTGTCTCGCTCTCGCTGGCTGGGATTCCTGTCCATCCAGCATCTCCCTGCTTCGCTTTCTGTCGGGATTCCGTCGTAGCTGTCTTTTCTAGCTCGCGCTGCCTTCCGCTTCGTGCTTCTCTCTAGAGTAGGAGACCCTGCCCTGCCTTCTGGCCCTCTGGTCGCCTTTCCTTCCCGTTATTCTCATTCGTAGTACCGAATTCGATTGCATGGGGCTTGAGCCTCGCCTGGCCGGGCTGCCTGGCCAGTCCAGTGACCCAGACAGAGGTGACTCCTTAATGGGTGTGGGAAGGAGAGGAAGAAGTGGGAAGGGGGGTTTCTTGGCAATCACCATACCCAGATGATTTTGTTACATCCATTTCCCCCTTTGCCAAGTCTACTTCTCCGTTTGATTTTGGGCTTATCTACCTTGACCTTCTTCTGAGGAGGGAGAGAGAAAAAGGGTCGAATGTGAAGGTTTCTTGAACCCCAGACATCTCTTCATCATTCTCATCCACCTCTACCTCCAAAGAGTGGATACAGGCAGCCAGGCTGCTCCATCTCGCTGGCCAGCTAACGTGTGGAGCTGGAGCTGGCGCAGGCTTTTTTTCTAGCAGGGTCGTTCTTTGCCTTAAGAAGGAGAAACTCCAGGACAGGAGGTCTGGGTTCAAAGACCATGCTGTCCTCTCTAGGAGGGCGGTGGATGGTTCAGGATTGCTAGTTTAAAGAACTGTGCTTGACTCTCATCCTTCAGTCACTGTAGTGGAACTGGGCCAAATATATGTTTAGGTTTGCAGTTTTATCTGGAGTTTTCTTGTAGTTTACTTGTTTTCTTGAATTTCACAACCACGGTATTATCTGGGCAATAGGTTATGAAGCATTAATTAAATGTCTTTTAAATGAGGTAGGTGGTCTGTATAATTTTTTCAGAATTTTTTGAGATTTTGGAATATTTAATTTGGCATTAATTTGGTATGATATTTGTCAGCCTGGTTCACTGAAATTGCCACTGCAAGCCCTAGATAGTATGGAAGGTAGAGCTTCTGAATCCACTTCCTTTTTTTTTTTTTAACCATGACTAATGACACACAGATTCCAATATCAGATTTGCCCTCCCCCATTATGATAGAGAATAATTTTAGTTATTTTTGAGCAGGGAAAGGCTATCCAGTTATTTTTCTCTGATTTTTCCAAGGTATGTTACAGGATAGTTAACCTAATTCATACTCACTCAGAATCGTGAGTGACTGAAATGCATTCCTAGAAAAAAGGTAACTCTCTGTCTTCCCTTCTTTCACTTTAAAGTGGTCTAGATTCATGTAGCAAACCAGGTCTAAATCTTCCCTTTAGGCCAAAATAATCCTAGTTCCTAAAAGCTTCAGGAACCAATAAAGAGGGAAGTATTTAAGAAAAGAAGTAAAATGTGGAGTGTTTTTCTTGCCCTTATGCTGGATATAAGAAATGATTGACATTTGGTTGTCCTGGGCTGTCGGAGTTCCCTAGCCCTGAGGAACTACCACTCTATCCTTCTGCTTAGCATTCCTTGTATTACTTCATCCTGTGTAGGAAGAATTCTGTCTGCTTTTCTGACTCCAGTCTGTGTCACTGGAGTCACACAGGAGCTGATAGCATAAAACATAGGCAGTCAGTTGGAAGGAGGACGCATCCTCAAGAAGCAAGTTATTACCACGGATATGATGCATAGCAGTTTACTGTGAGACCTTGAATTAGGATTCACACTTTTTCTCTGAAAAAGAGAGAAATCCATTGCCATGGATTTGATATCCCTCTCTCACTGTTCTCACACTCTTAATGTGAAAATGATTACACAGAAGAGCTAGAACAGGTCACAGAAACCAAGGCAGATTGGGGTAGGGAAAGAAAAGCTATGAGTACTGGGGTGAGGTAGCATGATTAAGCTCTCTTGAAACTGATGTTGCTGCCTCAGTACAATCTAAGAAATAACCTTAGAAGTACCCTATCACTTCACTTTATGCCTATGTCTGGTAGTGTAGACAATGACTGAATTTTCTTTCACCGAAGTGAAAATTTGAGCCAAAACTAATTGATAGGTCTGTGGTACAACCCCAATAGAAGAGGAACGAGAAAAAGAAGGAGATGGGGGAAGGAAAAAATTAGGATTTTGTTGTTGTTGATGGTACAGAAATAAAGAGAGGACAACTTAGTTTGAGATTTCTTTTTTTTTATTTTTAATGTTTATTTAAAAAAAAATTTTTTTTAACGTTTATTTATTTTTGAGACAGAGAGAGACAGAGCATGAACAGGGTAGGGTCAGAGAGAGAGGGAGACACAGAATCCGAAACAGGCTCCAGGCTCTGAGCGGTCAGCACAGAGCCCGACGCGGGGCTCGAACTCACGGACCGCAAGATCATGACCCGAGCTGAAGTCGGCCGCCCAACCGACTGAGCCACCCAGGCCCCCTTAATGTTTATTTTTAAGAGAGAGACAGAGAGAGCGTGTGCAAGTAGGGGAGGGGCAGAGAGAGAGGGAGACACAAAATCTGAAACAGGCTCCAGGCTCTGAGCTGTCAGCGCAGAGCTTGACGCAGGGCTTGAACTCACAGACAGTGAGATCATGACCTGAGTCAAAGTCAGATGCTTAACTGACTGAACAACCAGGTGCCCCAGGGCAACTTAGTTTGAATTGACTTGGGTTTGTGCCAGTGAGGAGATTGTGGTTTGTTTTCCTCACCCTAGTGACCTATATTAGAATTATACTGTTGGGTTTTATGAATTATCTACCTTTTAACATGCTGTTTCTGAAATATTCACTATTTGATACCAGCCTGCCAACTTTTTTTTTTTTGGATTGGCAAAGAGCACCTGTAGGCAATAAAATGTGGTCTTGTTCTCTTGGACCCAGGGAAGTGCCTTTGTCCTATTCCTGTTTATGTGTAGTTGGCTGTGACAAAGTCTGCTGTGGATATAATCTTACTTCTTATGTCTGGTTACCTTATTTTGTTTATCCTTTCATTTTGTGATTTTTTTTTCTGTATTAGATTAAGAACCAAAATCAAAGATATGAATGAGTAATATTTTATTTGATTTATTTTTTTTTAAGTTGATGAAGTTGGAGAAAAAAATTTCTACTCTTGGAATTTTGCCTCTTGTAATTTCTTTTGTCTTAGCTACCAGTTTCATAAATGTTCTTTTCATTGAGGTAAGGACTTTTTATTTTTAAAAAGTGTTTGTTTAATTTTGAGAGAGAGGGAGAGAGAGAGAGAGATCTAGAGTGCAAGTGTGTGTTGGGGAGGGGCAGAGAGAGAGAGAGAAAAAGAATCCCAAGCAGGTTTTGCACTGACATTGCAAATCCCAATGCAGTGCTCGATCTCATGGTGATGAGATCATGACCTGAGCCAAAATCAAGAGATGGATGCTTAACCGACTGAGCCACCCAGGTGCTCCAGGACTTTTTAATTTTTAAAAACAATGCTGTCAAATAGCTGTCTTTCCTACATGATAATATTATTGACCATCAGGTTATATCTTTAGTTTTTCCAGCAATAGGAAGAGTTTTTCTCTCCCATCTATGATTGAATCTACTTATAGCCAAATGCTTTAGAAAAACTCACTAGAATTAGGAATGAAGGCTGCAGTAAGGATGGTAGAACACAGCAAAGCCACCTGACCATGAAATCACTAGTCCTATACTCTGAGCATCTGATCTACCTGATCACAGAATGCCATAAGACATCCCTACTGGTATATATTTTGAATCAGAGAACTTTTGGAGCCTTAGAAGAGAAGCATGAAATACCAGTATAACACCAGGATCTGGTGCAAACTGAAGAGTCAGAGCTATGATTGTATCAATTATAGCAAACATTATATGAACACTTGCTGTGTTCAGGACACAGTACTAGGTGCTCAGGCCACAAAGAAGATAGCAGTTTCTTTCTACAAGAAGTTTATAAATCAGGGGAAGGACAGGATAAATTAATTTAAAACAAGTAAATGTGTAGTATATCAAGTAGCAATACGTGCTATGGAGAAAATAAACCAGGGTAAGGGGAATAGAGAGTACAATGGCCAGGGTAGGGTGGAGTGGAACCTTGTACTTTATACAAGGTGGTCAGGTAAGGCCTCACTTATAAGATTACATTGTAGAAGATATTGAAGGAAATCAGAGAGCAAAATATCTTGGGAAGGAATGTTTTAGGCAGAAGGAATAGAAAGTACAGAGGCCTGAAGTGTCAGTATGCTTGATGTGACTGAAAAACTATAAGAAAGTCATTGCGGTCAGAGCAAAATGAGTAAGTGGGAGGGTGATAGGAGATAACATCAGAGAAATAGTGGGAGGCCAAACTACTCAGGACCTTATAGGTCATTGTAGATTTATTTGGCTTTTAATCCGATATGGGAAACCAGTAGAAGACTTTGTACAGAGGGGTGACATGACATGACTTATTTTATAAAAAGATTTCTCAGACTACTGTGTAGATTAGGCTGATGATGGGCAAGAGTAGAAGCGGGGTGACTGATTAGGAGTTTTGTTATCTAGTAATCCAGGCGAAAGATGAAGGTGGCTCAGAGCAGTGAGAAAGCAGTGAAGGGGACAAGGAAAGATCAGGTTCTTGAAGGTAGAACTGACAAGTTTAGTTGATAGATTGGATTAGAGATCTGAAAGAAAGTAGTCAAGAATGACCTTAAGGTTTTTGATCTAGCAGTTGGAAGAATAAAGTTGCCATTTACTGAAATGGCTAAGACTACAGGAAGAGTAGATTAGGGATATGGATTAGGAATCAGGAATTTGATTTTTGAATGAGTTAAGTTTGGGTTATCTCTTAGTTAATCAGGAATCAGGTGTAGTTGTTGAGTAGACAGCTCCATGAGAAGACAAATAACACCATCAGGAAGCCTATGCTTGTTGCCAAGGTGTTATAGTCTATAAGCACTAGAGGAGTTCAGTGGAAGAAGTGATTACTTCGGTTCAGTGTGGCAATAGTAATGGAGATCAACATCTGATTACAATGTCATCATTTCATAGTGAGTCAACTGACTACAAGATGTTATGGAGAGGAGGTTGCCAGGGTGTGCCCTATAGAACCTCAGAGCAAGAACTTTACAGTTTATCTGGTCCAGTCCCTGCCTGTGTGAATCCTTCCTAACAAAAATGCAGCCTGCCATGGGCACCTGAGAAACTGCTCAGACTAATCCACAAAGCAGATAACAATCAGGAATAGGGATCTTCTCTTTGAAATAACATGTCCGTGAGCTACACAGAAGGTCTGGAGCAACATAATGGCCTACCTTAGACAGAGCCCCATTTGTTGTTGTTATAGTTGTTGTTGTTGTTGTTGTTGTTGTTGTTGTTTATTTTAGAGAAGAGAGCAAGAGCAGGGGAGAGAGGCAGAGGGAGAAAAAGAGACTCTTAAGCAGGCTCCGTGCTCAGTGCAGAGCCTGATGTGGGGCTCAAACCCATGACCCTGGGATCATGACCTGAGCCAAAATCAAGAGTTGAATGCTCAACCAACTGAGCCACCCAGGCGCTCCAGTCCCCATGAGTTTTTGAATAAATGCAAACCCACAGACAACTTGTCTATGTTCCCATGGGGGTAGAATGGGTCACATGTTATATATGCAATGAATAAACAAAGAAGAGAAGGCACAGATACTAGTGCTCTTTTAGATTTCCAAGGCCTGATAGATCTGTATATTCAGCTTGAAATGAGAGTCAATCAGGAGTCCATGTTTATCCACAAATTTTAAATGAGGACTAAATGGAGTAGGATAATTTCATGCCCTTTTAGGGAAAAAAAAAAGAATGGTAATCAGTTTCAATTTTAAGCTGAGCATGAGGATTTTAAATATGTATATACATATATATATACTTACTAACATTTGAGTGCTTACTCTATACCTGATGTGGTGTTAAATGTTCATATGGATCATCTCATTTAATCCTCACCAATGCACTACAAAATGCTTACTAACTTGAACTCAACTTTGTCTGACTCCAAGGTATGTATTTTATTATTTTTTTTTATTTTTTATTTTTTTGGAAGGTGGCAGGTTTAATAAGCAAAAAGAACTCACATATGAGGCTTGTCTTGGGCATCAGTAAGACAAGAAGACTCTTGCACCTGCCCACCAAATCTTAAAAGTTTATTGGGAGGCCTTGATTAGGTTCACTTACACATACCATGAAGGTGTTCTTAACACATCTCTACCTCAACACTGTCTATGTTCTTGGAGCAGCCTCTGGGAGTGGGAAGGGCAAGTGGAATTCACATTCCGAGGACAGGGGTGGGGGTAAGAGCCTTGGATGGTACAGTGCCAGCTCATGGGTCAACCCAGTGACCATATCTTTTCCATGACCTTCCCCAACATTTTATAATAACAAATAATCCTAATTCCTTTTCCCATCTCTTGTGTCATTGCCAGTATTAATTTCATTTCACCTATACATAAGAGTATATCAGCATCTACTATATAAAAGCATTGTATAAAATCATATGTAATAAAATATATTGTTGCTATTATAATTTTGAAAAAAACTGTTATTTGTTACCTTAATTAAGAATAAAAAAAAGGAAAGGCCTTATTTTAGTTTCACTTATTGCTTTTACAGTA
Source organism: Prionailurus viverrinus (assembly GCF_022837055.1). NCBI lineage: Eukaryota > Metazoa > Chordata > Mammalia > Carnivora > Felidae > Prionailurus > Prionailurus viverrinus. Next base: position 65,933,254 of record NC_062570.1, on the reverse strand, counting down.
CTCTTCCTATCTTTATATAGATCCAAGCTTCTGACATGTCATTTTCCTTCTCTCTAAAAAACTTCTCTAATATTTCTTGCAAGGCACATCACTGGCAACAAATTCCCTTAATTTTTGCTTTTCTGAGATACGCTTTATTTCTTTTTCACTTTTGTTTGTTTGTTTATTTTGAGAGAGAGAGAGAGAGAATCCACAGGTGAGCAAGAGCAGGGAGGGGCAGAGAAAGAGGGAGAGAGAGAATCCCAAGCAGTGCACTGTCAGCGCAGAGCCTGATGTGGGGCTCCAACTCAAGAATTGCGAAACCATGACCTGAGCCGAAATCAAGAGTCGGATGCTTAACTGACTGAGCCACCCAGGCTCCCCACTTCTTCACTTTTGAAGGATAATTTGGCAGGTACAGATTTTGAGATTAGTGGGAGTTTTCTGTCAACACTTTATTAATTTAATTTATTAATTTTATTTTATTTAAAAAATTTTTTAAAAATGTTTATTTTAGAGAGAGAGAGACAGAGCATGAGTGGGGGAGGGGCAGAGAGAGAGGGAGACACAGAATCCAAAGCAGGCTCCAGACTGTAAGCTGTCAGCACAGAGACTGACATGGGGCTCGAACTCACAAACCATGAGATCATGACCTGGGCCGAAGTCAGATATTTAACTGACTGAGCCATGCAGGCACCCCTAATTTTAATTTTTTCAATATAGTTGACACACAACGTTGTACTAGTTTCAGGTGTACAACATAGTGATTCAACTTCTCTATAGGTTATGCTATTCTCACCACAAATGTAACTATCATCCATCACTATACAATGCTATTACAGTATCATTGACTATATTGCCTATGCTGTGCCTTTTGTTCCCATGACATATTCATTGTATAACTGGAAGCCTGTATCTCCCACTCCCCTTCACCCATTTTGCTCACCTCTCCCACCCCCTTCCCTCTGGCAACCATCAGTTTGTTCTCTGTATTTATAGGTCTAATTCTATAAAGCATATATTTTAAATACTATTCTAAGCAAGGGTTGGCAAACTTTTTCTATAAAGGACCAGATAGTAACTGTTTTCAGCTTTTTAGTCCAGTCTCTGTCTCAACTACTCAACAATGCTATTGTAGTGCAAAAGCATCCATAGACCGTAAATGAGTGGGGTTGGTTGTGTTTCAATAAACCTTTATTTACAAAAATAGGTATCAGGCTAGATTTGGCTTACGGACTGTATTTGCTGACCCCACTTTCAAAGTGGTTCTAGTTGTGGTTCTATTGCTAGCTAGAAACCTTGGGTCTCTCTTCTGGGAATAAAAGCTACAAATGGGAGAGACTTATGTAATTTCAACTCTATTGTCTGGTCTGGTCTATTCTGTGGACCACAAAATTCCATTAGTTTGATTCTGTCTGGCTTCAGTGCAGTATAGGTAAAGGGATTAAGAAAGTGGCCTTAGAAGTTCTTGCTCAAAACATGATTTTGTGGCATTCTGCAGTATAATCTACTTCCTCTCACCTCACTTTTCTTCCCACTCTATAGCCTGATTAGAAGAAGAGATATTTAAGCAGATTGGGTGCCAGATTGAGGAACCTCAGCTATTTCTACCCAGAATACAACACTGCCCACAGAGTGCATTTCCTTCAGAAGCTCCTGATAATAGTGAAGGCAGCACATTTGAGCTTGCTGCTAAGGTTTAGATGCCTAAACCCTGGTTAGGGTTTAGCAGCCACATTTCAGGAACAGGAGAGAACCAGGGACTGCTTAGGTTAGTAGTACCTTGTTGAGGTAAAGCATGAAGCAAGATCCATGTCAGTAGGATGACTGGAGAATTATGTCCAAAGGTCACCAGAGTGCCTGTAGCACCTTTCTAACTAATTACTAATGTGTGTCTTGAAGGACTTCAGGAAACTAGAATACAGTTCTTGGAAAGCCAATTTTTCAATAAACATAAAAATAAACCACCTAATTTCCTAAGCAATAGTCAAGGAGTGGGAAAGTAAATTACGAACTATGTAATGTGTAAGTATTGAAGGGATTCTGAAAGAAAGATCTAGATGATGTTAATCAAGAAAGGCTTTTTGAAGAAGTAAAGAGTAGAGATTTGTTTATTCAGTACTATATCAAGAACTAGGGGTATAGCTGTGATCAAGACATTTATGGTCCCTGCTCTTGTGGAATTGACAACCTAGTGGGGAAGTGAAATAGTGAACAAGTAAATAAGCAAAATAATTGTGGATTTATAATTACTATGAAAGAAAGAGTAGAATATGTTAATAACTGAAGAGGTGGGGTACCCACTTTAAATAGTATAGTTGGGGGGGCATCTTTGATGAAATGACATTTGAGCTGAGACTTGAAAAAATGAGAACAAGCTAACTATTTGAAGTGTTAGTGGGAGAACATTGCAGACAGAGGGAATAACAGGTGCAAAGGCATTGGAATGGGGAAGAGTTTTTGAACAAGGAAGTATGGATGAATAAAGGGAGTGTGGCATGTATATGGTATGTAGATGGAGGTTGGAGCAATGAACAAGAACCAGATGATGCAGAACCACATAGACCATGGTAAGAAGTTTGAATTTTATTCAAGGAACAATAGGAAGCTATTGAAGGGTTTGGAGTAAGGGAATGTATTATCCAACTTATATTTTTAAAAACTCACCCTGGTTGCTATGTAGACAATGAACTGGAAAAGGATGAAAGAAGACGCAGAAGATAAGTTAGGAGTTTTTTTGCAGTTCAGATAAGAAGTGATGAACCAACATATAGAAGCAACCTAGGTGTCCATCTGTGGATGAATGGACAAAGAAAATGTAGTATATATATAATATTCAACCATAAAAAAGTATTAAATCTTAACCATTTGTGACAACATAGATGACTGTGAGGGTCATGCTAAGTGAAATAAGTCAGAGAAATACAAATACCATATGATCTTACTTATAAGTGGAATCTAAAAAACACAACAAACAAACAAAACAACCAAGGTCATAGATACAGAGAACAGATTGGTGCTTCCTGGAGGGCAGGGGAGCGAAATGGATGAAAGTGGTCAAATGGTACAGACTTCCAGCTATAAAAAAATAAGTCATGGGGATATCATGTCCAGCATGATGACTATAGTTAATACTAGCGTACTGCATATTTGAAAGTTGCTAAGAGGGTACATATTGAAAGGCCTCATTATAAGGAAAAAAGGGAAAAAATTATAACTATGTATGGTGATGAGCGTTAACTAGAATTATTGTGGTGATCATTTTGCAGTATATACAAATATGAAATCATGTCATATACCTATAACTAATATAATGCATGTATAATGTAATTATACCTCAATATTTAAAAATTGCATTGTTTAAAATAAAACTTAGAGGATGAGGTCAATTAAAGTTACATTGCATTTTTAAGGTCTAACAAGCTTTGAAGGTTTTCTGCAAGTATAAAAGACAAAAAAATGATGATGGCTTGGATTAGATTGGAGGTAGTAAAGATGGGGAGGAGTCGATTAATTCCAGATATGTTTTAGAGAAAGCAACAATGGTACTTTGGGATGGAAGTTTAGGGAAAGGAAAGAATCAAAAATAGATGGGTGTATGGTGGTGCCATTTTACCAAGTTGGTGGAAAGGGAGAGATCCAGAATGTTAAAACTGAACAGGACTTGGAAGCTCAAACAAACTTATTTTATTACTGATGAAGAAAGCAAGGCTTGAGAAAAGTAATGCCTACCAAGATTAGTGATTGGCCCAAGATAATATATGACAACTGATCATTTTGCTGAAAGTAGAAAGTCTTCCTGGAGGAATAAAGATAAGTTTGGGAAGGAGGATGAATGGTACTGGAAGATCTTTAATGTTAAATTGAAGATTTTGTGTTTGATATACCTGGCCAGAAAACCTCTGTAGGTTAAGGAGACCATGAAACTAGTCTTTTAGGAGATTTCTTGGATTTAGCAATAACAGTAGAAATGGAGAGGGAAATATAAGGTGTTAAAGAGGTAGCAGAGTTTCACTCACCGAGATAGGGAATAAGGGAGAAAGTTCAGGTTTTGTGGGAAAGATCAGTGCGACAAGTTAAGTTTGAAAGTGCCTGTGGAATGTCTAAGTAGAAAGTTCAAAGTGGCAGTTGGATCTATGAGTCTAAAACTCAGAAGTGAGATCTGGGCATGAGACAGCGTCATCATCATAAAGGTAGTAATTTATGCAATGAAAGTAGATAAGGTTGCCCTGAAAGAATATGTAGAGTGAAGAAAGGACCAAAGACAGATTAGTGATTTAAGAAACGAGCAGAGGTAAGGGAACCAGTAAAAGAGATAGATGCCAAATAGAGACAGAAAGGTGGTTTTAGAAGCTAGTGGAGTGTGTCAGGAAACATGGAGTGGCTGTGTTTTGTTGCAGCATTGTTTCTAATGGCAGACATGTAGAAACAATCTAAATGTCCATCAGTAGTTAAATAGTTAAATTGAGGTATATTTGAACCACAAACTCAAATGTCTGCAGAGGATATGCTGTTTTAAAATGCAGAAAATAGGGCAGATGTAAGAGAACAGGTGCCAAGGTGGTTACCTGCCTAAGTTACATTGTTGGTGCCTGTGCATACACGCATGCACACACACTTTGGTTTTTGCATGATTGGGCTGATACTGTTGGATAGCTAAATCATCACCCATTCTCAGACCTTTTCTACCTGCATGTCTCCTCTATAGAGATTAGAAAAGCTGAATTCTCTCCCAACTCCCTTTGCAGTTAAGACTGGACATGTGAATTCTGATCAAGAAGATATAGGGAAAATACTGAGGGAACTTCTGGGAAAACTTTTGCTTTCCTGATGAAAGGGATAGATGGCACATTGTCCCTTCATCCTTCCTCACTCCTTGAGGAATATTTATATGACCATGAGGGGATATCCAAGAGTACAGAGACAGTAGCCCCGAAATTGTTAAACTGCTGAATTATTGCCAACATCCGTCTACCTCCAGACTTCTTGTTATATGAGAAAAAACACACTTCCATTTAAGACATTGTAATTTGGCTTTTCTTGTGGCTGAACATTTTCCTACTATATGGGGTATACTGTTTCATGTAATGTTTGTTTTTATAAAAGATACATTTAAAAATTTAGACTATTCCTTGTGTAGGGATCTCTATATATCTAGGTCAATGGTGATATTATTATTTCTTGACTTAATTGATTTTATTATTATCTATTGATTTTCTACCATAATAGGTAAGGGTTTAATTCTCTTACACCTCTTTATTATGTCCTCTCTCCTAATATACTAATATTTTGTTAACTGTTTTGGGTCCAATCAGCATTTACTGCTTAGTAAATAAGAAACTGGAACTGTTCATATTATTCACAGCTGGGTCAAATAATGTACTGTATTTCCTTTCTCATACAAATATTTGCTTTTCTCAAAATTAATAGTTGCCAGCTTATTTTTTATGTAAAATTTAAATCTCCAAGTACCTTAAAACTGTAGATGATATACCAGGTCCATCACTTTTTTCTTGGAGACCTCCTTCCTGGAGCCCTCCATCCTCTAATTTCATTTTGGACTGGTTGCTCTCAAGGCCTGTTATATATCCTATATCCTAGACTTTTCCTTCAGCATCATTTTCAGAATATCCTTTGCCTCTATTCTCTATTGGATCCTTTGTTCTTGGACCATATGATTTTTTTCTTTGTTCATTGGTTTCCCTCACTTTGGTGGAGCATGTCCTTCAGTAGTTTCTTAACGATTCATGGGAAATATCTTTCCTGAGTTTTGATTGATAGTTTGGCTAGGTTAGGAAACTATGCACTGTCAAATTTTTAGAAAGTATTATTCCATTGTCTTTTAGCTTCTCTAGTTGTCCCTATGCCATTTTGGTTCCAAATCCTTTGTATTTGGATCATCTTTTTCTCTTTGGAAGATTTTGCAATCTGTGTCACCCATAATATTCCAAAAATTCATAGTGATGTGAAATTTTGTTGTGGGCCTTTCTTCTCTTACTAGATGAGGCTCTACGTGGATTTTTCAATCTTTAAATCCATATCCTTCAGCTCTGGCTTAGTATGGTACTCCATCCTCACCCTTAGCTGTTCTAGAAATCTGACAGTACATAATTTCTAAGCCTAGATAAACTATTAACCAGACAGAGTTTTTTTGATTTACTATTTAAAAAAGAATAAACTTTTGGCATACTTCCCATTTGTCTGGGTCAAGTGGGAGTTTTATGAAGCCTTTATACTGATCTATTTCCAACCCTCTAACTGTAGAGGTTCTAATACCTCTAACTCCTCAGCCTTTTCAGAGTTTTAGTTTGAGTAGGAAAACTGCTTTTACAGCTAGACCCCAAAAATATAATAGCTCAAACATAATAGTTTATTTTTTCTTAAGTAACAGTACTAGTAGAAAGGCCAGCAAGACAGTCTTCTTCCATATAGTCATTTAGGGACCTAGACTGACAGTGGCTCTTCTGTCTTTAACATGTCACCTCTAAAGGTTGCCAGGGTGGCTCAGTCAGTTGAGTGTCTGACTTCAGCTCAGGTCATGATCTTGCTCATGGGTTTGAGCCCTGCATCGGCCTCTGTGCTGACAGCTCAGAGCCTGGAGTCTGCTTCAGATTCTGTGTCTCCCTCTCTGTCTGCCCCTCCACTGCTCATGTTCTGTCTGTCTGTCTCTCTCTCTCTCTCAAATACACATTAAAAAATTTTTTTTGGGGGCGCCTGGGTGGCGCAGTCGGTTAAGCGTCCGACTTCAGCCAGGTCACGATCTCGCGGTCCGGGAGTTCGAGCCCCGCGTCGGGCTCTGGGCTGATGGCTCAGAGCCTGGAGCCTGTTTCCGATTCTGTGTCTCCCTCTCTCTCTGCCCCTCCCCCATTCATGCTCTGTCTCTCTCTGTCCCAAAAATAAAATAAACGTTGAAAAAAAAAAAAAAATTAAAAAAAAAAAAAAGGAAAATCAATCTCTTAAAAAAAAAAAAAAAAAAAAAAAAAAATTTTTTTTGAATGTGACCTCTAAGAAGGTTATCTTAAGGATCATTTCCATTCCAACCAGTCAGAAGAGAAAAAGAATGGAGGAATCTGCACAGGATATTTTTATGGATCAGGTCTAAAGTGGTACATGTCACTTCTCCTCACATTCTGTTGGCTAGAAGTCAGTCATATGACCATGCCTAACTACAAGGAAGTTGTACTGCACAAGAGAACATGGATTTTGATGAACAACTGGCAGTCTTTGCCACTCTAACATTGTATGGCGTGGAATGGTGTGAAGCTTTCTTTAGTCTAGGTCAGTTACCACTTTTCTGTTTGCTTCTCAGATTCCACAATCTTGTCTCTTTTTGTCTCTTCTTTTTTGTTATTGTTGTTTCCTGTATATTGTTCTTTTTGTTCTTATAGGTTTAGGCCTTTCTTATTCCTTGACTATTATTTTAGTGCAATTTTGGTTGGGAGCACAGGTAAATATGCAGTTGCATGTCATTTAAAGCCTGTAGGCATAATAAAATGACCACAGAAAACTATTTCTGAGGTTCATGTGGGTTTATTGGCTGTGAATTTTCAACTCCTAAACTATATTATGAATACTTTTAGTTATGAAATTGAACAAAGAGAATTATATGTATGACATAGAAAAATGTCTTTCAAATATTAAACAAAAGTAGAAAATGTTAGAACTGTGTTATAGTATGATCTTATTTTTGTATGTGTTTGTATATGTACTAAAATGTTTGGAAGGATATACTTCTAAATTTAATGGTGGTTATTTGTAGAGAGTGGGACTGAGGAATGGTTGAGTTGAGGGACACTCCCTTTTGATTTTATATATTTCAGTGATATTTGAATTTTTTCACTGAGCATGTATTGTGTTTTAACCTTTTTTGGTTACTAAAGAAAAGAACACATAAATTGTCAGCAGGGTCAAATGCCCCAGAGAACTCAAGGAAAAACGAAGGCTGAAAAATATCTACCAGATTTGGAAATTAGGAGATTATTATTGGTGTTGAGGGATCAGAAGTAATCTCAGTGAAGAAAATATAGGATATCAGGAAATAGACATAGTGATTTGGGGCTTCTTTAAAAATAGACTATTCAGTGGGGCGCCTGGGTGGCTCAGTCAGTTAAGCTTCCACATCTTCATTTTAGCTCTCATGGTTCGTGGGATCAAGCCCTGCGTTGGGCTCCATGCTGACAGTGCAGAATCTGCTTGAGATTCTCTCTCTCTCTCTCTCTCTCTCTCTCTCTCTCTTAAAATAAATAATTAAACTTAAAAAAAATGGACTATTCAAGACAAGGGTGTGATTAGAGGAGGATGTTGAATTGAGGGTCTGAGGTTATGTGGAGTTTTCTCCCCAATATATGAGCACTTTGAGTATGTTTTATAACCTGTGGAGGAAGGATTCTATATGGAGGGAGGAAAATTCAGACGAGCAATGACTTCAAGGAAAATAATTTCAGAATTTTCCTCATCTGTCCAGTGATGATTAGACTCCTTTGCAAGATTAGGAGTAGTGAGGTAAAGCCATGTTCAGCAAGACTGATGTAGAAGGAAAGCCCCAAACTTTCAGTGAGCAGGGCTTTTGTTAAATGGCCTTTGAATCCCTTCTAGTCTTCAGTTCTACAAAGGTAGTTTATCTGAGTTGGTTCTGCTGAGCATGGACTTGATCGAAGCAAACACCCTGCTTTGATATGACTTGAGTTAGGAACCAGGCTTATTAGTGAGAGAGATAAGAATGAAGAATTTCTGTTTCTTTTGAGGAGCAAAGCATTTTCCAGTGTCACATCAGGAAATCTGACAGAGTTAGCACTTCCTCTAGCTCCTTATCAAGTTAAGAAGCTCTCATTTTCTTTTTAAGTGCCTCTCTCTCTCTCTGTCTCTCTCTCTCTCTCTTTTTCCCAAGGATACTAATTTAGAATCTGTTTTGCCAAGAGTCTGTGTATTTTGGGAATCCATTTCTTCACCTCACCAGGGTTACAGTGAGTCATGGCTCTGACTCCATTCTTCCTCAGAAATTGTAAGGTGGTAGATAATTAAGACCTTATCCAGTTTTAACCCCTTTCTTGGGAAAATTCTAGGCTCTAGGCTTCTAAGAGTGATCCTCTTCGCCCTAAAATTGGAGAGGCACCTGGTATGTGTTATATAGAAACTTGGAGTTAGACTCTTTCCTCTGAGAGATTTTAAATATTATTGTAAACTGAGGATAAGATTCTTGTGTATAGAAATTACTCAGGTCAAATGAGTTCTTATCAAGAGGTAACCTATATTTTCTACAGGCCTCTTTGTGTAGAAAGAGCAGAGCATGGATATGGCTGCCCTATGAACTCTCCAAACAGAATTTCTGTCAAAGAGCAGACTTGAATTCACATTCCTCATTCTGCCTCCTAATATTAGGTATCCTGGCATAGATATAAGGTCTTATTAAGTCTCCTGTTTATTGGTCAGTCGCTTCCCCTTTTACACTCCTACTTTTTGGCCCATTGGAGAGAGAGAGAGTGGATAACAAGCATCTGACAAGGTGCATCTTGAGGTCCAGAGGATGTCAGTAAGGATTAGTCCTATGGGTTCTGCCAGGTTCCAAAGTGTCTCCTGAGAGGGTTGCTCAGCAGGTATGGATTCCTCTCTTCCTGCCCCAACCACCCCATGAGTTGCCTAGCCCACAGGACAATCAGGTCACGAAGGCATATGAAGACTGGGTCCAAAAGATGAGACTGTAAGGGAGTGAGACTTGAAATAAAAGTGGGCAGGGACATCTGGGTGGCTCAGTCGGTTGAGCGTCTGACTTCAGCTCAGGTCATGATCTCACATTTGTGGGTTTGAGCCCCATTTTGGGCTCTGGGCTGACAGCTCGGAGCCTGGAGCCTGCTTCGAATTCTGTGTCTCTCCCTCTCTCTGTCCCTCCCCCACTCACTCTCTGTCTCTCAAAAATAAATAAACATTAAAAAATTTTTAAAAAAAGAAATAGAAGTGAGCAGAGCTTCTGACAACCAGTACTGGGTAGGTTTCTTTGGTCTGTGAGAATGAGCTGCCTCATCTGTAAATTACCTGGGAGGATACATTTCTTCCACATAGACTAAGGTCACTTTAGCCCTTGTAAGGGAAGGGAAGGCAGTAGGCCTTCCAAATCACAAGGGTCCCTCAGTTCTCTTTAGTCATAGAATATTCACTGGCCCTATCCACATTTTCCAATGTCCCACCTTGCTCTTTAATTCATTCAGGGTGGCCTACTGCAAATTGATTCATAGTACCTGCTCTGATAATACCAATGAAGTCTCTACTTGAAGGAAGAACAAATAAGAAGCAAAGGTAGAGCGCAGTTATGTGAGGTTCCTTCATTACTTCTGTGGGACCTGGGGGACAATAGGAAAGGGGGGAAATGACCTGTCACTAAGATGCCTCTGCTTTCTATTCCTCAAGCAACCTCATAACATTCTGCAGAGGCGCCTCATGGAAACCAACCTGTCTAAACTTCGAAGCAGCCGTGTTCCTTGGGCCTCCAAGACCAACAAACTGAATCAGGCTAAGTCTGAGGGACTAAAGAAGTCTGATGATGATGACATGATTTTGGTTTCTTGCCAGGTAATATTCTGAGAGTAGTTTTTCCAGGGTTTTCTGGAATAGGATTTGGGCCCATTGTGATCCCCATAGTGGGGCCCTCTCCTCCAAACTATAGAGTCTGGGTCTTATCATGGACTCACCATAAGTGAGTTTTACAGGAAGCATATGCAGCATTTTTATGCATGTATACCTTTATGGGAAAAAGGACCAAAGCTTTCATCATATTTGCAAGAATGCGTAATACACACACACACACACACACACACACACACACACACACACACTTAAAATTAAGAGCTACTTGGTGTATAGAACTATAAACACACAAAATTCTTTGGGATCCTCTGTCAGCTCTAGATTCAGCAGGAAAAAAGCTCCCTAAAGGAGATTCTGCCATGGATAAAGATGAGACATTACCAGCCCATAATGGTGAGATGCTCTCCAGCCCTGCCTTTCATATGACATCTGCTTGCTCCCTTCCCTTTTGCTTCTCTAGCTCCTGCTGAACAGTATGTTTCCTTTCCACAGTGTGCTGGAAAGGATGTGAAAGCCTTGGTTGACACAGGCTGTCAATATAATCTCATCTCTTCAGCCTGTGTGGATAGACTGGGGTAAGTAGCCACTTGTACTGGGTGGGAATCAGATGCTAATGCACTCTTTTCCTGAATCTATTTTGAGGTTAGAGATGGTGAGGGTCTCTACCAAGGCTCCAAGAGAAGTGTGCAGCGTTCAACTAATCAGCTGGAATTAGTCCTTAGTAGAGGGGGCATGGTAGATTCCCAGGCACGTGGGAGAAATCAGTGAGCCAGGAAAGCCTCAGGTTTTCCATCAACTCCCACCTATTAATTTCTGAGCAAAGACTTTGAGGGTCTATAATGAGAGAGTGTGAGATCCTTGGTTCATTGTTTGCCATGGCCTGATTCTGATATGTGCCCTGCCAGGACAACAGATTAGAAGGAGCTGTCCTGTTGGTATATCCCAGATGAGTAAAAGCAGGGATGCACTTTATCTTAGCTTACTCAGCGTACTTCTGGAAGCCATACTGCCTGTCCCAAGAAGATAGAACTTAGAATAGGATGGCTATTGCTGCTGGGCCTGAACCATCGTAGGTGTGATTAGCTAGCTGTTTCTTAGTGCCTTTCCTCTCTGTAAAGAACACGTAAAATCAAATCTTACTGCTTCTCCAGCTGGAGATTGGGTGTGAAGCAGATACTTCATATATTGAATGTCTTTGGTTATTAACAGCTAGAATTGGGTTCTTCCTCTTCTGGTCAGAGAAAGTCATTTTGTATCTTTCCTCCTTTTCAGTCAATGGGTACTTTTATTTCTTTCCTTCTTCCTTCTCTTTCCTCCTAAGTAGCAGGGGGGCCCTAAGGTCTAGCCCAGAATTGGAAGAATCAATCCAATGTCATTTTCTACTTTTCTAGCCCTCAGTACAGCAAATCATTCCCAGCTCAAATATCTTTATTGAAACAATCACTAGTGTAGATAAAATGGTCCATTCTAAGCTACTTTCAAGATGTTCATATTCTTAGGTGGGACTGGAACAAAGCTTGGTTTGTATAGTTAGTGACCTCTGCCACCTGATCTGTTCCTTCTTGTTTCTACCCTGTCCTCACCCTCACCACCACTGTAACTCTTTGAAGCTGGCTCTGTGGGATTTGTACACTGATATTTAGGCTGGTGGGAGGAGCCAGGACACAAGTGCTCCTGTGGGAAGAATCCTGAGCTTTTTTATGTGGTGAAGAGGTGAAATACAGTGCAACATGATGGTTCCAGAAAGACTAATAATGTCCTGATGCATAATTAGGCACCAGTCTGCCATGGTTCCAGCAGAATTAATAACCATCTGTAAAACTGCAGTTATTTTTCTTTTGGATGAGCTATAACACCAAAAGAGAGGAAATGGAGTAATGCAGAAGTATTGGCACAGAAAGTCCATAATTAAGTTTTTATCCACCAACCCATAATAGCTTGGGTGCTAGCTGTTCCAATCAGCTTATATAACTGTGTAAAACCTGGGTGCTGTTCCTTTCCTTTCTCCCCTGCAGAAACAAGTTAAATTAATTATGAATTTCTCCATGATATTCCTTGCTGATATCAATATCAATGTGATTACCAAATAAGTACCAGCATCCACTAACCTTATATCCTAAGACTGATGAGGATAAACTGCCCTCTCTGAGGGCAGTTAGCTGTTAACTAAGTTGCCTTGCATATAAGTGGGGATTTTAGGATGCAGAATAGGATTTTCTGAGTGTATCAACTTTCATTTACACCAATGCAGATAGTGACATAGCTTTTTGAGAACAGCAGCTAAATCTTTCAGTTTTTGTATCCCCTGGCATAGGTAGGACAAAATTCTGAAACAAGAAGTATAGGCTTTCTAGCACTTTTTTTTTTTTTTTTTTTTGGTAAATTAAACCCAGGAAAGCCTGGAAAATTACACCTGGGGGCCAGAAGGTAGAAATTGCCAGATTTTATCAAAAACCTCTGCCAACGGGATTCTGATAGTTTCCTCTCTGATGCAGACTCAAGGAGCATGTCAGGTCTCACAAGCATGAAGGAGAGAAACTTTCTCTACCCCGGCATCTGAAAGTAGTGGGCCAGATTGAGCACCTGGTGATCACACTGGGTTCCCTCCGTCTGGACTGTCCAGCAGCTGTGGTTGGTGAGTAGAATTGAAAGTGGGACCTATGGACCCCTTTTGTAAACCCTCTCCCTTCTTCCACCAAACCCTTGTGAGGTCTCATGCCTGTAAATAACTGACTTCTTCAAAATCCCAGGTTTCCACTTTTTCTGTACTATAGACTTGTCCCAATTTTTACTCTCCAAAGTACCAGATGGGCTCTGAGCTACATTCAAGACATGTTGAGAATCACTAAGAAAAAGGAGTGTGTAATTCAGGATAAAAAAATTTAAGGGTAAGAAAATAGACATTTTTGTGTGCCAGTGAAGATGGTTCCTGAAAGCTTTCCCTGAGCTATTGGAGGTAGAAGGCAAGATCCTCTTACTCCTTTGCCATAAACCACTTTCTACTACCTCTTGTAGTTTCCCTTATGTAGTCTCGTCTACACTACTGTAAATCCTGAGTTTTGTCTAAAGGCCTTTGGCTTTTAGAGTTTTTTTTTCAATATATGAAATTTATTGTCAAATTGGTTTCCACACAACACCCAGTGCTCATCCCAAAAGGTGCCCTCCTCAATACCCATCACCCACCCTCCCCTCCTTCCCACCCCCCATCAACCCTCAGTTTGTTCTCAGTTTTTAAGAGTCTCTTATGCTTTGGCTCCCTCCCACTCTAACCTCTTTTTTTTTTCCCTTCCCCTCCCCCATGGGTTTCTGTTAAGTTTCTCAGGATCCACATAAGAGTGAAAACATATGGTATCTGTCTTTCTCTGTATGGCTTATTTCACTTAGCATCACACTCTCCAGTTTCATCCACGTTGCTACAAAGGGCCATATTTCGCTCTCCATTGTGTATATAAACCACATACTCCATTGTACTCCATTGTGTATATAAACCACAATTTCTTTATCCATTCATCAGTTGATGGACATTTAGGCTCTTTCCATAATTTGGCTATTGTTGAGAGTGCTGCTATAAACATTGGGGTACAAGTGCCCCTATGCATCAGCACTCCTGTATCCCTTGGGTAAATGGCTTTTAGAGTTTTAAAGACCTAGGTTTGAATCTTGGCTCTATCATCTTTTAACTGTAATGATCTGGGAAAATTATTTTATATAATAAATGCTCAACAGATGTTTATTGGATGGATGGATGGATGATTAGATGGAACCCAATAGTGATAAGGCTGACTTCTAAACCAGAATGGCAATAGTTGAATCTTACTTTTTTTTTTTAGAGGACAATGAGAAAAACTTGTCCCTTGGTCTCCAGACTCTCCGATCCCTTAAGGTAGGGTTGATTTTATTTTCCCTTTGATACTTACTCTCTGGGTGGGGGGTGTGGGGGGTGTGGGGGATCCTTTTGCACTGACAGTAGGATTATTGACAGTGCCCAGTGATTCTCCTTTGTTTTCAGTGCATAATAAATTTGGATAAGCACCGACTGATCATGGGGAAGACAGACAAGGAAGAAATCCCTTTTGTGGAGACAGTTTCCTTGAATGAAGACAAGTAAGTGCCCAAATGAGTCAGGTCAAGTAAAATCCACTTGTCCTTAGGTGGAGGGTTCTCATACAGGATATTGGGTTGTGATTGTTCTTCAGTCTTTCCATAAGTACATTCACCCCTAACCCCTAGAGTTCACCATCTCACAAAACTCTCTAGCCCATATTCTGGAATGAGTAGTAATGATACTGGTGGGGAAATTAAGTAGCTTTTAAACTAAAATTGTACTTGCCTTCAACCTAACTTCTTTGAATTTGGTATCATTTCTTCTATTTCTTTCTCATTTCAGCACTTCAGAAGCGTAACTACAGACTGCAGCATGTCTGCACGTATGCATACATACCAGGTTGACAGATTGAGAAACCTGGGTTTGAACCAAATGCTGTAGCAACTTGCTGTGGACCAAGTCCTTTCCTCTGATAGAAGCTCCAGGGGCTCCTTCCCACCCAGACCTCTCTAGACTTTAGTCTGTGCTTAGAGATCTTATCTGGTTATAGCCATTGTTTTTTACTCCTCTGATCACTTAATTTATAGACCTTTTGACACTGCCAGGTCTCACTTGTGGCCTACTTCTCTGCTTCTTCCAGGAATTTGCTTTTATTAGTCAGGTATAGGGGCTGTCAGGTTCTATTTCTCTATAGATATACTTGCTTCTTTTCCTATAGCTAAAATGTATAATAAACAGGAACCTGACCTTTATCTCCTTTCAGCTGTTTCAAAGAGGTGCAGGATACCTAGGTCTCAGAATTAGAATTTCTTCTAATTCATTCGTTGATTTATCAAGTACAAATTTATCTGAAAGGGCCAAGAGAGATCATCTAGTTAAACCCTTTTATTTAAAGGTCCAGAGAGGCAAGTGAATTGTCTAAGCTCTAATACTAAGTCAGTGGCAGAGGAACCTAGAGACTCAGACTTGACAAGCCAAGACTATGTTCATTCTCCCATTCTGCTACTTTTGTCTTCAGGCCTTGAGAGGAGAATGAAGAGGTGGGGGGTTGTAAAAACGCAGGGTAGGGGAAGAATCTGCTTTGGGGATGGGTGCCAGTAGGATCTGAGTAGCCCTCCCTCCTGTGTGCTAAGTCTACTAAAAGTCTCTGCACCCAGTTGTCACATATAGGGCCTTATTTTGGTGCCTAAAAACTGAGGGTACAAAGATGAATGAGATGGTCTCTCACTGTGAACTTCTTAGAGGGGAGAAGGGGGAAAGGAGCCACAGACAGAAGAACATTAATCACTTTCTGAGATGGAATTGAAGGCTATGTTAAATAATCAGGGGATCACTATTAGACATTGATACCTCCAAGATCCAGTCATTATTTCTGCCCAGTCTATTATTTGTCTGCCATGGACTCAAGTAGCTGGTATCATGAATAGGGAAAGGAGATGCAAAAAACCTGAAGAGGTCCAGAATAGAAGGAAATACTAGGTAGAGTAAGTTGGTGGAAACTCCTACCTATGGAAACCTTTCTGGGGTGGTGGTCAGGAATGAAACTTCCAGGCAGGAAACTGAGGGTTGGGAAGCTCTTCAGCTTTGCTCTATTTTAAGGAAAGAGGCAGGGTAGGAGCTGGCAGTGATAAGGACAACTTTTTCTGACTGCCCAATGTCCCCTGCCTCTTCTCAAAACATTGGAGGTCACAGGGGTATCTTGAAGCTTTTTTGTTGGGGTGTCAGCTTAGGCACACAGATACCTATAATGGAATCTCCCCTTCAATTTGGTCATAAAAGTACTTGGAGAAGTCAGAAAAATACTCAGCTATATCTTTTTAAGAGATTCCCAACTCTATCCTTGCTTCATGGAAGTAGTTTCCAGCGCATTTAACAGATCCCATGTTGAACTTTGCCAGGTCCCACCTATAATCTCATCTAGTGTTCAGCTACTGCCTCTACCAAACAACTTTTTGGAACTGTGAATGTTTTTAGGCTTACAGAAGCTCCCTAAAGACTAGGAACTTGGTGACTCCCACTTGAACAGCTAGGCAGCCATAGTACAGCCTAGGTCACCCCAAGGCTCCCCTTCTTATCAGCCTCTATAGCGGAAGCAAGATGGAAAACTAAGCACAGCCACAGCAGAGGAGGCCATGCCTGAACTTCAGCAGGGGTAATCCCAGTTTACCAGCCTTCAGTCCTCCCTCCAAATTTACCACATTTTTTCCTGGGGTGAGGGAGACCTGTGCCTTTCCACTGAGGCCTCTCCACTCTCTTGCCCTACCTATCATGGCATCACTTTGGCCTGCTCTTTACCCTAAGGCTGAGTTGAAATACTTCACCCCTTCCTTCCCAGGTTGAAAATTCCAAGCCAAGCCTTGACTCTTGGCTACTCGACAGGCATATTGTAAGTTCCTTCACCTGGTTTATCCTTATTTGGATTCCTGGTGGACCAAGTGAGGCCAGAAATTCTTAGGTGTTAGAAAGATGTGACTGATTCTGACAAATTGAGTTGAGGATTATGTGGTGTCAGAGGAATGATCAGATGGCCTTTAGTGATCTTTCTGGCCTCTGAAAATTAATGATTTTCCAATTTTGGAATAGAAACAATTGGGATGATCCGAGCTTAGGATATCATAACCTCATTCAATGCAGTCAGATCATTTGAATTCACTAACCAAATAATTGTGCTTTAAACCTCAGGCTTTATAGAGGCACCTAAAAATGTCTAAAGACAATTATGGGAAGTCTTGAACTTCATTAATCTTTAAATGCTGCCAAGTTTATTATTCTGGTAGCCCATATCTCTCTGGTATTCATGAGGGAGCACCTGATCTACTTTTTGGGAGCTGGCAAGGTAAAAAAGTAAAGTTATTCTCCCCAGAATTCCCTACAAAATTCTCTCTGGCACCTCTGATTCAGGATGTGAGAAGAAAGTGTCTACCCAGGTCAGAGTCCTCAAGACAGGCAGTAGCAGGCATTAACCCTGCAGTACTAGTACCCCCCTCATTCTTTATTAGATCTCCATCTCAAGTACAAGAAGTTTGAAAAATGTTGTTTTTGTTATTTGGTATATCTATGCCTGAGTTATTTGAGGAACAAATGTTTTCTGACTTTTCTATTTCCTTGCCCTGCACAGACCCCATCTGGTAAGATTTTCTATTCCTTAGCTCAAAGTGTCTGTAGAATGGAATGCTTATTGTGTCAGCTGCCCTGACTCTTGTGTAATAGAAGCATCCTTCCAGGCTGGAGACATGGAGGAGATGAACTGGATTCTTCCCTCCTTCTGTTGCCAAGCCTCTACATTGGCACTTTACCTGCTCAGTGTTTATGGCTGTGTTGGGTTTATTTGTGAGATTGATGTAACAATAAAGTGAAATCTTCCCCTCTGTGTGCTTGTCTGACAAAGTCTCTGTGTCAGGGCCCCTGGAAGGTGAGGGAGCCCAGGCACAGCCTAATTGCATCAGTGTTTCTCTCATAGGGTCTTCTGAACACAAGGCTTTGAGGTCCTCATTTTTCCATTGCTACTGGTCCTTTGGCAGTCTCTTACTGGCTGTATGTCCTTGGGAAAATTAGTTACCCTCTCTGAGCTTGGTTTTGTAATTTTTAAAACATTTATTAATAGTATTTGCTACACAGTATCAAATGTAAAGTGGTTGTCATATAGTCGTCCCTTAAAGATTTAACTGCATGTGAGAATAATCTTTCATGGTGGGTCAGCAGAGTGTAAGAGAATAATTCTTCCAGAAAGGGAAATATTATTTAGTTAAAATAAATAGCACAGGTTTGGGAAGGGGAAATATTATTGAATGAGCCTTAATATATATTAAGTTAAAGCCATTGTCTAAATGACATTTCAAATAAATGCATTTTACAGATGATAGAAACTTTTAAGCATTAATATTTCAATATTTAAACAGTATGATTAAAGAATCAGCAAGAAACATTTTTTAACTATGACAGTGGTTATCACAATCTAGAATTATGGTTCCACTACTACTCAGATGATACCACCTCAAAAGGTTTTCTCTTATTTTTGTCCATTTACTCTAAATTTTAAAAATTAAAAAGATTTACCCAATGTTACTCTTAGTCAATGGATGACAGATTCAAGATTCAAGATTATCTTAATAGAATGAAATAAAGAAAAATAACTTTTAAAGAGTTAAAAAAATAGATCCTGACTTTCATTTAAAAAAAATCTATTGCTCTTGCACAGTGGGGGAAATCTTGGATTAACAGATTTACATGAGGATGATGTTGGTGTTTTAATTAAGGAGTGTAGAATTATTAAGGACTCTGTGTAGGAGATGTCATTTGTAAGATAGGAACATGTGCACAATTTGTGGAACATCTAGAACAGGGCAATGACAACATGATTACTGGCTTCAGAGCTGTCGTGGAAAGTGTTCCTTCTGGAACCAGAAGGCAATCATTTCCAGTAGGTGGAGGTTTCAGGGAGGCATACAGATCCTGGTTCAGTTGAAGCATCTACTATAAACCAGGGACTATGCTAACTCCTGCAAAGAAGGTAGTATTTTTCACAGTTTTGCAGAAGGAAAAGCTAAGGCTCAGAGTGGTATCAAGATACAACTGTTTGGCACAATTAAATGAACTGTCTCTAAATTTTCTTTCACTTGAAGTGAAAGGTGGGATGATCATTTTCTAGCAATATTGTGAAAGCTTTGATTCTAGGATATCCTTATTAAATGGCATTGTGAATCAAATATAGTCTCTTGTCGACTCACTGCCATCACTACAAACAGACTCATTAATTTGGACTTAAATTACGATCTTTTTACCCAGATTTGAAGGGTTGCAGGTTACCGATCTTATGGAATCAGAAAGCAGAGAGAAACTGTGTATTATAGCTTGGACTCCTCTGTTGGCTGCCACTTCTTCCTTCCATTATTAGTGCATCCTGAGCTATAATATGCTACTGTCTTATTTTGTGCTCATTTGTCTGGCCAATGAACTACTGGCAGCTGTTTCTCACATGGTGTCAAGCATATGGGCATTGTGACAACTGTTTTCTCAAAGATGTTTTTATTCATGGGTCATGGTATATTCTGGAAGACTGGGGCTGCCAGATGCCTGACCAGAATAGAGAACAATGGGCCTTTATCTAATTTTATTAAGTGATTGGTCCAAAGGTTTTAACAACCTGATGACTACAAGCCTTGTTCTTTCTCTCCAGCACCTTTATTAGCTTCTTTCCTAGACCTATGCCTCTAACCAGCAAATCCCAGCCATAAAAATCAGAGAGGGGAATTCAGTCTTAGCATTGCTTTTACTAGAACCATAGTAGCCTCCAAATTTGTAATTAATATAGAAAACTTAACTCTCCAGGGAACTCACATACTTTGATATTGACATACTCAAACCATGCCTGTTGTCTAGAAGAGGAGAAATAGGTTGGGAAAGGGGAGTATGGTTGATCAAGTGGAGATACTTGTGTTTGCCAGGGGAGAAACTTGGAGGGGAAAGGGAGGGGAAAATATAATCTTCTGTACTGTGAGCCTAGATAACAGGCATTTAATAACCTTTCTTTCATCATGTGGCAAACTAATGTGGAATGTCTTGGGATTCTTGATTCCTTGGATACACCAGATGACCTTGTAATTGGGGGAGCTGCTAAAGTGGTTCTCATCTTACTTATTTTAAAAATGGGTAAGGAGGGGCGCCTGGGTGGCTCAGTCGGTTAAGCGGCCGACTTCGGCTCAGGTCACGATCTCGCGGTCCGTGAGTTCGAGCCCCGCGTCAGGCTCTGTGCTGACAGCTCAGAGCCTGGAGCCTGTTTCGGATTCTGTGTCTCCCTCTCTCTGATCCTCCCCTGTTCATGCTTTGTCTCTCTCTGTCTCAAAAATAAATAAACGTTAAAAAAAAATTTAAAAAAATGGGTAAGGAGATGAGAATTTGATTGGTACTGGGGCTGATCATATGAAAAAGCAATTACTCTTTTTTGAAAGTTCTACAGAAACTGTCTCTTACATGACTGACTGAGTTCATAATAGTTTGTGGCATATATGAATCAGTGGGGAATAGAAAGTATATTAAAGTTAACAGGTTTCATAAAGACCAATTAGACCGTAGGTGTGTGTGAAAGGGGCCAGTTCTAAGCTCTGAGGAAGGGTAGCCAGAGAGAAAGGCCAGCTGGGGATGCTCATTGGAGTGTAGAATTTCAGAAATAGTAGGGCTCAGTATCAGCAGGTAAGGGGTGAGGGGAAGGGCAGGAATTGAAAAGAGTGACAGTTAAAAGGAAGCAAAACCAAAGTGGGAATGCCAGCATAAGTTGATTCCACCACTGGTGTTCAGATCCGTCTGTATATACCAAAAGCCTGGATGGTGGGCCAGTCAGAGCCTATGTATTTGAGGGACTGAGGAGCATCCTGGGAAGAGTGAACCAGTCAGACATGTCTGACCCCTTAACAAAAATTCTTGTTAGCAACATCTTATTAAAAATGGTGGACTGAAAATACAGCTTCCTCCCAAAACTCCACTAAAATAACAGTACGGGTGCTTGGGTGGTTTAGTTGGTTAAGTGTCTGACTTTTGATTTTGGCTCAGGTCATGATCTCACAGTTTGTAAGATCAGCCCTTTGTCAGGCTCTGTGCTGACTACATGGAGTCTGTTTGGGATTCTCTCCTTCTCTCTCTGCCCCTCCCCTGCTTGTGCTTGGTCGTTCTCTTTCTCAAACAAACATTTAAAAAAATAATGGTAAACAATATTAAATGACATAAATCAATGAGGACAAAGAATGTGGGAGAAAAGATAATAGCACCCAAACAATGTCAACAAAATCTTTGAATATGGAAAGTAAAAGACAAGCAACAATTGTTGGAGCAGTCTAGAGTAAGCAGAAATCTAGTGTGGGGAGTGGGGGCTAGGGGTGGGGGATAACAATAATAATAATCAAGCACATGTGTGCCACAGAACCACAGAAAAGACTGAGTGAGGAATTGGAGACATCAGTCATCTGAATATCAAGTGGCAGGGGTAGAGGGCTAAAAACACAATGATTACTTAGGCTATAAAGTAAGTTAGAGCTGAGATCCTCACCTGTTATTCATTTGTTTGTTCATTCCTTCATCCCCTGGAGAAGCTGAATTAGTCGGAGTCACCAAGAACAACTGGGAGGTGGGAGAAGACATCCCACTGAAAATGGAGATTTAAAGTTGAGCATTCTGAAGCATCAGACACTTCTGTCCCTTGCTCTTAAGACAGTGCTTTCACTGCAGCCCTTTCAAGGTGGTTTTTTCCTCCCACATTCCTATTATTGATCTAGAGTTGGAGTAGATGTGCTCCTTGTTCCTTATCACTGCTTCCAGATATTTCTCCCTTTGTCTTCCTTTAAAACTCCCCAGCTTTAAGTCTCATGCCATCAAATTGTATCCCTTATTTCATTATTGCTGTCATCTACAAAATCTACTAGTCCCTGGGTCATTCACTATCATTTCTCAAAAAGTTTAGCTCTTGGCTTACTTCACTCCCCCCAACACTACTCTTTTAATTCTTGGTGATTTAATGATATACATGGATGATCCTTTCAACACCCTGACATATTGGTTCCTTGAATAACAGTGTTCCATCGATTTTATCCTCTCCTATTCCCTGCCATTCATTCCCATGTTCATACCTTTGATGTTATTTCCAAACACTCTAACTCCTCCATGTCAGGCTCATGTATCTCACTGTTTGACCACCACATTCTATCTTCCAGCCATGTCCTAGTAACTTGATTCCAACACTCCTTTGGCTACCACCTTTCACTGTCCCTACCCTCTCTCTCTGAGTTCCTCTCTTCCCATCATTAACCAATTTGGGTCCTAGGGCCAGTCATTACAATGATTCACTTGCATATACTTTTAACTCTGTATACCCTCTTTTTCTCACACTCACTTCACAAAACTACAATGTTAGTTAAAACCAGCTCTTTGCTTACTCTGTGCCTGCACCATGTGCAGCAACCATGCTGACTGGTCTCACTTTTAGTTTTTAATTCCAGTGTAGTTAACATACAGTGTTATATTAGTTTTGGGTGTACAATGTAGTGATTCAGCAGTTCCATATATTTACTCAGTACTCATCAAGATAAGTGTACTCTTTTTTTTTTATTTTAAAAAAAAATTTTTTTTTCAACGTTTATTTATTTTTGGGACAGAGAGAGACAGAGCATGAACAGGGGAGGGGCAGAGAGAGAGAGGGAGACACAGAATCGGAGACAGGCTCCAGGCTCCGAGCCATCAGCCCAGAGCCCGACGCGGGGCTCGAACTCGGACCGCGAGATCGTGACCTGGCTGAAGTCGGACGCTTAACTGACTGCGCCACCCAGGCGCCCCAAGATAAGTGTACTCTTAATCCTCTTCACCTATTTCACCCATCCCACCACTAGTCTCCCCTCTGGTAAAAGTCTGTTTTTTGGTTTGTCGTCCCCCCCCCCCCACCCCGCTTTATTCATTTGTTTTGTTTCTTAAATTCCACATATGAGTGAAATCATATGGTATTTGTCTTTCTCTGACTGGCTTATTTTGCTTAGCATTTATACTTGCTAGATCCATCCATGTTGTTGCAAATGGCAAGATTTCATTCCTTTTTATGGCTGAATAATATTCTGTGTGTGCATGTGTACTGCATCTTCTTTATCATCAGTCAGTGGACACTGGGCTGCTTCCATAGTTTGGGTATTTAAATAATACTGCAATAGACATAGGGGTACATATATCCACTCTAATTCATGTTTTTGTATTCTTTGGATGAATACCCAATAGTACAATTACTGGATCATAGGATAGTTCCATTTTTAGTTTTTTGAGGAAGCTGCAGACTGTTTTCCACAGTGGCTGCACCAGTTTGCATTCCCGCCAATAGTGTACAAGGATTCCTTTTTCTCCATATCCTTGCCAACACTTGTTGTTTCTTGAGTTTTTTATTTTAGCCATACTGACAGGTGTGAGGTGATACCTCACTGTGGTTTTGATTTGCATTCCCTAATGATAAGTGATGTTGAGCATCTTTTCATGTGTCTGTTGGCTATTCTGTATGTCTTCTTTGGAGAAATGTCTGTTCATGTCTTTTGCCCAATTTTTAATTGGATTATTTGTTTTATTGCTGTTGAGTTGTAGAAGTTCTTTGTATATTTTGGATAATAGCCCTTTATTGGATATGTCATTTGCAAATATCTTCTCCCATTCAGTAAGTTGTCTTTTAGTTTTGTTGTTTCTTTTTCTGTACATAAGCTTTTTATTTTTAGGGTGCCTAGGTGGCTCAGTTGGTTGAGTGTCTGACTCTTGGTTTTGGCTCAGGTCATGATCTGATACTCATGGGATTGAGTCCCACATCAGGCTCCATGCTGAGTGTGGAGCCTGCTTGAGATTCTTTCTCCCTCTGTCCTCTCCCTCACTTGATCCCTCCCTCTCTCTCTAAATAGAAAAAAAAAGAAGCTTCTTGATGTAGTCAATAGTTTGTTTTTGCTTTTGTTTCCCTTGTTCAGGAAACATATCTAAAAAAATGATGCTACAGCCAATTACTGCTTGTGTTCTCTCTTCTACGATTTTTATGGTTTCAGGTCTGACATTCACGTCCTTAATCCATTTTGAGTTTATTTTTGTGTATGGTGTAAGAGTGGTCCAGATTCATTCTTTTGCATGTAGCTGTCTAGTTTTCCAGCACCATTTGTTAAAGAGACTATCTTTTTCCCATTGCACATTCTTGCCTCCTTTGTTGAAGACTGTGACTGGTCTCACTTTATTTCTTTTAAATAATTTTTTAATGTTTATTTATTTTTGAGAGAGAGAGACAGACAGAGAGAAAGGGAGACACAGAACCGGAAACAGGCTCCAGGCTCTGAGCTGTCAGCACAGAACCTGATGCGGGACTCAAACCCACAAACCATCAGATCATGACCTGAGCCGAAGTCAGACCTTAACCAACTGAGCCACCCAGGCGCCCCGTGACTGGCCTCACTTTAAATTCATGTCCATAACTCTCAGGTCCTTACTTCTGCCCAACAATCCTATTTCCTTAGTCATTCCCCTTCCCATTCTCCTAGATCAGAGATCTGCAAACTATTTATATAAAGGACCAGATAAGAAGTATTTTATGCTTTGCAGGGCACACAGTCTTTTTAATAACTAATCTACTCTGCCATTGTAGCAGAATGGCAATATGTAAATGAGTTGAATTTGAATTTTATATAATCTGTATGTGTCACAATGTAGTATTCATCTTTAGATTTCTTCCCCCAACCATTTATTTTTTTTTAATTTTTTTTAAACGTTTATTTATTTTTGAGAGAGAGAGACAGACAGAACTTGAACAGGGGAGGAGCAGAGAGAGAGGGAGACACAGAATCCGAAACAGGCTCCAGGCTCTGAGCTGTCAGCACAGAGCCCGACGCAGGGCTCGAACTCATGGACTGTGAGATCATGACCTGAGCCGACCTGACGCTTAACCGACCAAGCCACCCAGGCACCCCTCTTCCCCCAACCATTTAAAAGTATGAAAATTATTCTTAGATTGCAGGTTGTACAAAAACAAGACTTGGCCATAGGCTGTGGTTTGCTGGGCTATGTCCTAAGTTATTTCATACCTTCTCTTCTTCTCAAGTCTCTAACACCTCTTTTCCCATTCTCACTCTCAGATGATGGCCTTGCTTTCTACTTCATTCATAAAATAATCAGCAACACTTACTACCCCTACCTTATGTAGCCTCTAACTACCCTCTCACTTGCATCTGTATACATATATTCAGCTTCCTCTTCTGTTACTGTTACCATAGCACAACACCTAACTACTATATAATTTACCACTTTTGTTTATTGTCCATCTCCCCCTCTAGAAGCTTAGTTTCAAGAAGATAGGGAGTTTTTCTGTTTTATACACTGATGTATACCCAGAACTGGAACAGTGTTTAGCATGTAATTATTCAGCAAATACTTGAATGAATGAACACACACTTCCACACCAGCAAGCAGAAGTTTAGAGAATTTTTCTTCAGAGAAACTTATCTCTCCTTCCAAGACTTACCTATCTTGTTATTTGGAGATCTCCTTGAGCACACCAAGTGGTAATTTTTCAAATTTCTTTAAAAAACATCCACAGTAAGAAATCCCCATTTTATGGGATTGACCCAGTACTTGAAATGTACATATGGTGTGTACATAAAAGTTCCATAGAATAACTTTTTTATATGTGATATATTCTGATATATTTTCCATTCTTTTCTGTCATTTGGGGCAGCAAGGGGCAGGGATTGGTTGCAACTGATTACATTTATTTCACAAACCACTAATGGGTTTGCAATCAGAATTCTGAATACTGCAGGGTGTCCTAATTACAAGCCCTGTCCATGTACACTGAGCTTCCAATCAGCTTTCTAAGACTGCACTCTTAGCCAAGGATCTCTAGACATTAAGAAAAGCTTCTCAAACAAAAGATAGAAGCAAAGACTGAAAAACTCAATGCAGGCAATTCAAGAAGTAAAACATTAGAAATATTCTCAGATAAATAAGATACTGCATCCCCCAGATGGAAGAGAATGCTATTTAAAGGGTAGAGGGAACGGTGGACAAGAAAGTACTCTAGTAAATATAAGGCAGGATAACTGAAATGTAAAAATTCAAAAGAAGATTTGGAATATGTAAATATTTCAGGAAAAAAAGTAGAAAAGGGAAGAAATGATAAATTATCCTAGGACAAAAGCTGTGCAGTAGGCTTAGAGAATAACTGGTCCAGAGTGAGGGAGGATGATGGATTCTTAGAGGGTTGTCTCCAGTTTAAAAAACAAACTGATTTATTTGAATGTATTGAGAGAAGACTTTCAGATAAATTAACTATAGATACTTGAGTGCTAGCCACTTAAGAAAGCATGGAAAAAGAGGCAATGGCTAATTTCAGTCAAAAAGCCAAAATTTAGTATTATGCTAATGGGGTCAACTATGAATAATACGTAGTCGTAATATAATGAATGGTTATTTACCTAAGGTGTTATTAGATACATTGAAGGATAGAGAAATATGTGTTTATGAGAGGGCATTAAAGTATAAATGCATAGTCTATTTCCTATAGCAAGAGGTAAAATAATAGACCAAACTGAAAAATCAAGAACTAGTAGTATAAACATGTTATTAAGAAATATGGAGAGGGGCACTTGGGTGGCTCAGTTGGTTAAGCATCCAACTCTCGGTTTCAGCTCAGATCGTGAACTCTTGGTTTGTGAGATCAGTCCCATGGCTGGCTCTGCACTGATAGTGCGGATCCTGCTTGGGATTCTCTCTCCTGTTCTCTCTGCCTCTCCCCTGCTCACACACTCTGTCTCTCAAAATAAATGAATAGACATTAAAAAATATGTATGGAGAGGGCCACCTGGACGGCTCAGTTGGTTGAGTGTCCAACTTCGGCTCAGGTCATGATCCTTGCAGTTGGTGGGTTCGAGCCCCGTGTCAGGCTCTGTGCTGACAGCTCAGAGCCTGGAGCCTGCTTCAGATTCTGTGTGTCCTCCTTTCTCTGCCCCTCCCATGCTCATGCTCTGTCTTGCTCTATCTCTCAATAATAAATAAACATTAAAAAAAATATATATATATATATATATATGGACATAAATCCCAAGAGATAGCTAAAAGGTAAAAAAAAAAAAAAAAAAAAAAAAGCTTGTCTCTGAGGAGCTGAAATTGAGAGTAGAGGGCTGGGGCAGAGTCTGCTGTGAAATCCTATTTGATTTTTTAAAATATACTATATTGGTAAAAATAAACACAAATGTAGATTTCATTTATTTGAAAATCATAATGGTTTAGAGAGGAGGGACTGTTATCCTTAAGTGTTCCCTTAGAACACTGAGAGACCAACAATACAGATTTAGCAGTCTTCTGAAAGAAACTCATAAGATCCTCCCAGCTTTGGTACTAAATCTTGTAGTTTTGTTATTTTAGGGACTCCAGTAACTTATCAGCAATAGTTGCACCAGCATTTCTACGAATAGGGAGAATATTCTGGCCCCATATATTGTTATCATGGTGGGGACCAGCAAGTGATGTGGCATGGCACACTTAACACAGCTTTACAGGCAGCAGAGGGCAGAAAATCTCACTAAAGGAGGTCAAGTAGGAGGAAGTATCCTGGTCAGGCACGTGGTAAAGGAGAGGGCTCATATAAGACATTCCTGGGTATGCTCAGAAATAACTGGAAGAACTTGTGTGTGTGTGTGTGTGTGTGTCCTGTCCTGCCCTGCCCTGCCATAACCACTACAGGCACAATCCAAGGAAACCATCATCATTCATGTTGTGCATGACTCCATTTGTTCTGGACTGGCATGGCGTGGGAAAGTGTTGAGTAGATCGGGTAGGGTGGAGAAACAAGAAAGGGGCATCCAGAGAGCTGTTTGATCACTGGAGGGGAAAGGAGGTGAGGAGGCTACAGAGCTGGCAAAACCTTGGTCCCAGATACACTTGTCCTGGGTTGTTGCTTCTGTGCTTCCTAACCTTCTAACTTCCACATTTAAATCCCCCCACCAGGGAAATTTTCAGCCCTCAAAAAGAAGTGAGAGGGCCCAGGCCAAGTGGGAAGGTGCCCCTGGATCTATGTCACTCCTTAAAAAAGAATGAAGTCGGGAAACCTAGTCACAGGGAAGCAAGAAAAAAGGAGGGGAAGAGTGGATTCTGACTAAGGGAAAAGATTGGGTACTAAGGCCAGTCTTTCCTATAAAAAGAACTCTGATGTGGCCTGAAGGTCTAGGAAGATCCTATGTCAGAAATCTCCCCTCTCCTGCCTACTATGGTGCCCCAGATCCCATCCATAGTTCTTTGGGCTCAGCATCACCTTCTAATGGTCAGAAAGGAATCAAGTAGGGATTCAAGTAGGTACCTGGTTGTTTGACACAGACCAGACGAACCTCTCCTGTTCACCCTTTCCCTTTTCTGGATCCCCACATTTATTGGTTTTTACACTATCCCAGTCTCCAGGTACAAAGATAATAGGCAAAGTCCCTGCCCTCAAAGAGCTTGCAATATTTGAGTGGAGGCTGGGAATATAGAGGCAGATGTGAAAACATAATTTTACCCTAATGGGGTAAGTTATAAGGTATTTGCACAAACACAGAAGGGAGTGCACTTAAGTCAGGTAAGTCTCTCTAGCTTAGAAGACCCCTGACCTAAGGGGAAAGTGTTATCTAGGTGTGAGCAGGGCAGAACAAGAGGAACTAACCTCTCTACTTCTTTTGCATCACCTAAAATTACTTTCTTTACGTTTTTTTTTTTTTTTTTTTTTTTTTGCGGAGATCTACCTCCCCTAAACCCTTGGCTCCAGATGTGCCAATTCCTCCCAGTCACCTTTCTCTTTACCCAAGCCTGAGTCTTCATTCAGCCTCCAGCCAGGCAACCATCTTACAGTCACTCTTCACTCATGGTAGCCATATTCCATATTCTACAACAGTGATACCTAACATAAATATTAAATTCTCTACTAGCTACATTTAAGAAGTAAAAAGAAACAAATGAAATTATTTTAATAACATTTTATTTAATCCAATGTATCTGAAATATTTCAACCTTAATATAAAAATATTGATATTTTGGGGTTTTTTTGTATTAAGTCTTTGAAATCCAATGTCTATTCTACACTCAATTCAGACTAGTCACATTTCAAGTGCTCAATTACCACATGTGACTAGTGACTATGTATTGGACAGTGTAACCTTAAAATTCTGCTTCCATGAGTGTACTTGGTATTTCTCCATTAAACAGATGAGGCCTATCAGAGGCATTACTATATATTTATTTTAAGCCTTTGTACTCCCAGTCAAGGGAGAACAATTTTGAAGAAAAGGCCTATGAGGTTTTAGCCAGAGTACTCCCTTTAAATGCCAGACCTAGACAATTAACCCTAAATTGATCCCAAACTTGCTTTTAGCAATCACAGATCCACAATGCTTCACAGGCACATCTGACCTCAGGTGTCTCCAGGTTGTTCTCTGGCCAATAGACCACCCACAACAAAGACTTGATATTTCACTAATGTGACAGTATCTTCACAGGGTAGCCTGGAGGGACTTTGATGGAAGGTCATCTAGTCCTACCCCTCTGATTCTGGTTGGGACTAGGTGCCATTTGGGATCGAAAGGGGTTAAATATTTGGGGGGCAACATCAGACACCTTGTGTTACATTCTAGCATCAACAATAATCACATGGGAGAAAAATACCGAAAAAATTCTATTAAAACATTTCTGCAAACCAGAAAAACCTGTAAGTTTTGTTTAAAGAAAGAAACATGGGTATCCCATGGGACAATTTGAAATCCACAGATAAAAGTTCAATCTCATACTGAACCAAGAAACAGAGGCTCAGAAAAGGTAAGTGTTTTGCCTAGTCATTCAGCAAATCTGTAGTAGTGGTGATGAACCCTGTATCCTTTCCATTATCCAGCTCCACTCTCCACTAAGTGAAAAATATTTTAATTGGAGACACTGTGCCATCTCCAGGGTTCTAAATTACCTGTAGAGGATGACCTGCACTGGAAAGACCGGTCAGCGCTCCCCCAACTCTGACTTAGGGGCCAGTCGCCCTGAATAGGATTGCAGCACCGGGATCCCCCACCTTCTGGAGTCCTGGGCAGAGGAGCCACTAGGGTGGTTCTTTCTCCAGCTCCACACCGTGCGGAGCCTGCCCTGGCCTGGCCCACGCCGCGTCGCTGTGGCCCAGTTCCGGCATCAGGGTGAGCCTAGACGGTCAGCCCCCAGCGGGAGGCAAGTGGGGAGACCTAAACAGAAGCCAGACCCACGAAAGCAGAGACTTAAAAACCCTGCGGGGAGCGGCGTTCGAGAGGCGCACGGGCGGCAGGTTGGTACCCAAAGTGCCAGAGAGGACCCCAAACCCCTGGTTGAGGGGGTTAGGCTTCCCGGGAAAGGATGGCTCGACCAGTCAGTCCCATAGCTCCGTTTCCACGCCTGCCACCGGCCCCCCCTGCGCCTGCGGGATGGGCCGCCCTCTCAAGCAATCCCTGGGGCTTGGGCTCACTGCAGCCTAGTGTCCGGCAACGAACGGCTCCGGCCTCGCAGGGGTCGCTGGAGGTTCCCATCTCAGCTCCTGGGCTTACTGGGGGTCTCCCTGGGCGAGCGGACTTTACAGAGCACTGGCGGTGCACAGCCCCCACTGCTACTGCATCCGAGAAAGGCAGCCTCGCGCCTCAAAGTTCTGCCAGGCCAAGGCTGCGCCCCCGGAGGCTCCCCTTTCATTTTCGCGGTCCGAGCGTACGCGGGACAGGCGTCGGCACGGCGCAGCCTCTGGACCCTTAGCACCGGGAACCGCTTCCGGGGCGGAAGCTTTTTGTAGCTGACCCGGCGCGGCCGTGACGCCAAAGCCCAGACGGAAGTGCGGGCGGAGGAGCCGGAGCCGGAGCCCGAGACTGAGCCCCAGCCGGGAGCAGGTCTCGGGGGGGGGCGGGCTCCGGGCTGTGGGAACTGCTGGGCCTGGCAGCGATGGCGACTCTGTGGGGAGGCTTTCTACGGCTTGGCTCCTTGCTCAGCCTTTCCTGCCTGGCGCTCTCAGTGCTGCTGCTGGTGCAGCTGTCAGACGCCGCCAAGGTGAGTCTGCCCAGCCTGCGCTCCAGACTGGAGCTCCTCCCCTGCCCCTGGCCTTGCGGAAACTGAGTCTGTCAACCTGCTCCCCACCCCACTCCTCTCCCAGCCCTGCCAGCCCGACCCCTGGCTTCACAGCCCTAGCAAACCCCCCACCCAACACCCTACTGCCTGATAGCACTCTCGCCCTCTGGTCCTGACAGTCTGACAGTCACTGCCCCCACTCCCACCCCTAGCCCCGACACTACTCTCCTCTTTCCCGCCTGATACCCCGCCTGCGGCCCCAGCTCCACCCAGCCCTGACAGTGCGCACATCCTGGAGAGGCAACTCCTCTAGCTCCTAGACACTTCCCTTCCCAGCCCCTACAGCACCCACCTGAAACTTTACAGCCTTTCCAACTCTAAGAGCCTTTAACTTTCCACCCTTAATTAAGCTCCAGACCGTCTACCGCCGCCTTCTACCTGCCTCACAGACAGCCCTCTTCCTCGCCCTCCCGCTCCATTCCCTAAGCCAAAGTGATAGGAAGCCCCCATGTCACGGAAATCTTCCCTCTTAGGAACTGACTCATTTCAACTCATCCCTGAACGACTCCCTCCCCAGTGTAAGAACTTGCCTTTCCTGGCAGCCTTCCTCCCCAATAGGACCTACACAGAGTCTCTCTCACCGGCCTAGTAACCTAACCTAACTCTCTCTAGGATCTCTTGGCCCTTGTTTGCCTTCTCTTTTCCTGATAATTTAGGGGAGAAGGGAGGATCCAAACTGCAGGAGAGGTGAAGTTGTGGCCTTCTCCCCTGCTCCAGTTCTTGGTCCTTCTAGCCTCCTCATACTGCTCTTTAATCCCCTTCATGCCCCACCCTCCAGACGTGCTCTGGCCCCATACACACTTGTGTTTCCTCCTTGATGAGCTAGCTCCTTCTTGGAGAAAACAGAAGGAATTCACATTAATGTCATGGGGAAACAATGACATTTGCATTTTTTAAAAATAGGAGCTTTAATCTATAATATCTTTAAATATAGGGGCTGGGAAAGACGGGTTACATGCAGACATATCAGGGAGTTTTTAATTGGGAGTTCTTTTTGAAATCTTCCCTACCTCCCACCAGAAACAGGGACAGCAGCTTCTCCTGACTTTCAGAACATTGCTGGCATCCTCTGCATATCTCCTGTGTCACTTTAAGTATTGTATTGTAATCATGTATTTGTTTGTCAGTCTCCATTACTAGGGTGTGTCCTAATAACTGGCAGGAATCTGAATCTACTTCCTTGAGCACAAGTTCTGGTACTGAACAGATGCTCACTAAGTGGTTGCTGAATGAATGAATGCATTGTCAACAGTTCTGCCACACATAGCATCACATATATAGCAACACTGGGCCTTGTCCTCTGGGGACTAATGAGCCGCTGCGTTCTCAGATAAATTCCCTTTTGCTAATGAAGCTTCTCCTACTCCCTGTACTCCTATATTTAGTCACCTCTTTCTCCACCTCTTGCAACTTGCTTATCAGTAGTTATACTCTCTGTCTACCAGAATTGGAAGCAAAGTTTCCTGGGAAGGGTAGACCAAACTGATCTCAGCTAGACTCAGCTACTTCCCTGTGTACTTCCTTTCTAAATTGTAGCTGAGTGCCTCTAAAACTTCATACCTTGTATAGAGCTCTAGTACAACCCCTTTTATCCATATCAATGCCATTTTACCAGAGGGTGGAAGAATGGTGGATAAAAGAATTGTGACTTGTTTTATAAGTAACACTTAGTTTGATTCTTCCCCATCCTTTTGTAATTGGATTCTTATTTGCAGGCACAGCTGTCTGCTGTGTCTTTTTACTAGCAGGCAGAGGGTGATAACATTAGCACAGTTTGACTGTCGTATGACCTGTAAATTGTAAGTAATAAACCACTGATCATGTACAGGTATTATTTCAAAATTTATGTAATATATAAAGATTCATTAGCATTACCAAAAAGAACCTGACTTTTTAAAAGTTTTATTTCTCAGAATTAATGGTTTTAGAATATTTGATAGGGGATGCTTAGTAAAATGTATATGGTACAGTTTTTAAAAAAATATCGATGCTAACATGTCAACAAGCTATACTAAGTTTCCATTTTGGTTACAGAACTTCGAGGATGTCCGATGTAAATGTATCTGTCCTCCCTATAAAGATAATTCTGGGCATATTTATAATAAGAACATATCCCAAAAAGATTGGTAAGTATTCTAGATTACTGAATTACCTGTCAAATTTCTTTCTATGGGTGTCATTGTTAGCCCAGAATGTTGATCCAATGTATTGTTTCCTTTTTAGGTACAGCTGATCTTTGAACAACGTAGGGCTTAGGTGTGCCGACCCTGGTACAGCCAAAAATATCCCCCAAAACTTAACTACTGATATAGCCTACTGTTGACCAGAAGGCTCACCAGTAACATAGTTAATTAACACGTACTTTGTGCTTTACTCTTACAATAAAGTAAGCTAGAAAAAGAAAATATTAAGACAGTCATAAGAAAGAGAAAATACACTTACTGTGTCTACTGAAAGAAATTTGTGTACAGTGGACCCATGCAGTTCAAACCCTTATTGTTCAAGGGTCACCTGTATTTCTTTTTAATTGTAAGTGTCAAATTCCACTTCCATTTGAAAAAGTGAGAGTAAGGCTCTGCGTGCTTGATGTAAACTTAAAGGAATATGGCCAAAACACAAAACCCCAAGTAGGGAGCATTTTATAAGGGATGGAGTTGAGTTTGTGGCACCTACCTGCCCATAGCTACCTTCTGGCTATCTTAGTCCTCCCTCTTGGTTTTCAGTGAAAGGTAAGAAAGCCTCATTTATCTGGGTTATAATTTTCACACCTTGTAGGTTTTGATGATATATTGCCAACTACATAGGAGACTATGTTTAGAAGTGTCAAAAGGCTCAGGACGGAATGGGAAGGAGGCGTGTATAGCATAGTTTCCCAGTCGGTATGCCATGGTTTAAGGTGTGTCAAGAACTCCCTCAGCCCTTGGGGTAATCAAGCAGGCCTATGATGACGGGGATCTTGCCTCACTGGTCACCAGTAGCCCCCTCTATTTATGGACCTGACAAATGATAAGTTTTCCACATATGGCATAAAATGATTGGGAAGCAGTTGTTTTGTAGCAGGATGGATGGGCTCCTTCTCATGAAATTGTGATATTTTATGGTTTGTAACCATGGTGGAATGTTGCTGGGATAGGCTTACAAGAAAAATAGCTCTTTATGCTAGGAACTTTTCACACATACCTGATGTCACAACTAAATATACAGCAAAATTTTTGAAAGCAAAAATTAAGTTCATTTGGTTACAATATTCCAAATTGATTTTGAAAAAGAAAAGGTAGCCTTTGAGCATGTGTATTTTTTCTGATACTGTTGTCTGTCCTTCCCATGATATGTATTTAGGTTCAGTCTGATATTTGATAAGTGCGTTCTTGAAAATTGCTTATGAACTTCCATGCTCCACTTTAAATTGTCTCATATTAGAGGGGCGCCTGGGTGTCTCAGTCGGTTAAGCATCTGACTCTAGATATTGGCATAGATCATGATCTCATGGTTTGTGAGTTTGAGCCTCACGTTGGGCTCTATGCTGACAGTGCAGATCCTGCTTGGGATTCTCTCTACCTCTCTCTCTCTCTCTCTCTCTCCCCCTCTCTCTCTGCCCCTCTCCTACTCATGGCCGTTCACATGCTGTCTCTCAAAAGTAAACAAATAAATGTCTCATATTACAAAGTGATTTAGCTATATTCTTATAGATTTGTATATCATCAAGTTACTTTTATGATATAAGAAAGCTCAAATAAATTACGATATTCCTATAAATTTTCCAAATACATTAAACAAATTTAGGTTAATCTATTATTATTAATAGAATATGATGCCTGTTATTGGAGGGGCAGGTAAACTCACTGTTCAAGTGTTTAGCACTGATCTTTTCACTGACTTTATAATTCCAGGTTCAGACAGAACCATATGCCATTCATCTTTGGGTATTGGTCAAAATAGGGGGCTTTGAAAATAAACAACTGAGAACAAAGCTTGTTTCCGATTTTTCTTCCCTCTCTCCCTTGCTTCCTTCCTGCAGCTCAGCCTTTTACTGAGGATATGTTCTCAGTTATTAATTGGCTTTAAAAGGGTAGGCAGGTTAGGATTAACCAGGATGTTATGGCTTTACAAAGCCTCCAATAACTATTTGGTCCTAGGTATAGTTTTACCTTGTGGCTTCCATTTCATCCATTGTTGGCATTAATTCTTTATTGACTTGACACTGTCTAACTTAAGAAAAGTTTGAGTTCTCTGGTTTGTGTTTGGGATATGATGTAAGTCCTCCTTTGGGCACTAGGGGGAGGTGTTACCTCGTTCCCAGAGTGGTTGCGTTCTTTACCTGGGTTCTGTGTTTATCATGACCAGCCACCCAGAACCAACCTTCCTACTTCCTTTCCCACCCTGCACAACTTTTGCACAATGCTCAATATCTCCTTGTTATTAAACTACATCAGTACTTAAAAAGAAACACTCAGTACTCAACATTTAGATTCTCAAGTAATTCCTGGGTATTGTTATGAAGGCTTCCGAAACTGTAATAGGAAACTAGGAGATAAGCCTTATTTTCCTGAGGTTTAGAGAAATACAGGGGAGCTGACCTAGGTGGTAGGAGCCCTGGGTTCTATGAGAGTGTTGGGCTAGGATTCTGAGATAGATTACCTTACCATACTACCAGTTGAGGTTTCTTTTTCATTAGTACCTTTGTTAAAATTAAATAACCTGTTAGGGATAACTGATGGAATTTTTATCATTTATGCCATTTTGGGTTTTCTCTCTTATGCCATGGCTTGGGGGAATGGGACACATAAAAAAGTACAGCAAAGGAAAAGCTGTAGCCTAGAGAATTGTGTGCCCCCAAGAAAGATGGGTGGGGTGAGACAGGATGCTATTGTAGAGTTCTTTAGGCAGTCAGAAGTGCCTAAAGAAGAGATGACAAAAGAAAATTGCCCAGCAGCTGGCAGGACAGGGAACTTTTGCCTACTTTTTAAAAAAAAGTTTTTTAATGTTTATTTATTTTTGAGAACGAGAGACAGAGCACAAGCGGGGGAGGGGTAGAGAGAGAGGGAGACCTAGAATCTGAAGCAGGCTCCAGGCTCTGAGCTGTCAGCAGAGAGCACGACGTGGGGCTTGAACTCACAAGCCACCATGACCTGAGTGGAAGTCAGATACTTAATCAGTTGAGCCACCCAGGTGCCCCTTGCCTACTTTTGCTGAAGGTGAACAGAGTAGTAGGCTCTTAATAGCTGGGAAGAGTAATAATTTAATTATTTCCTAGAATTCACAGATTTCTGGGAAAAGATTTTTTGGATAGAATTTCTTTTTTCATAAGTGGCCTGGAAAATGGGGGGAAAATAAAGAATATCCAACAACAAAAATATTCAGCCTTTTATTATTTTTTATATACTTCTTCTGGGTAATCAGTTTGCACTTTTAAATATTTTTGTTGTCCTAAGCCTATTTTCCCATGCTTTTTCAATAGACCTTTGCTCATTAAGAAAAGTAATTGTTTTTTTACTGTGCCTTTGAGTGTTCAGAGTTTCAGAATTTACCAACTGTTAAGTGTGATTAGCCATTCAGATACCACACTGTGGCAGTTAAGACTAAATTCATTCATAAAAGAGATATCTCATATTTGAACAATGCCCCAAGATACTTTAAATCATTTAAAGCAGTTTTTCTTGGTAACTGTACAAGTCTAAATATAACTTGATATGCTAAGTAATTTTCAATGCCTTTTGGGATTTTTAACTGTTAACAGCAGCACTTTTTTTTTAACTTCTTTTTTTAATGTTTATTTATTTTTGAGAGAGAGACAGACAGACAAAGCATGAGTGGGGGAAGGGCAGAGAGAGAGGGAGACAAGAATCTGAAGCAGGCTCCAGGCTCCGAGCTGTCAGCACAGAGCCCAATGCGGGGCTCGAACCTACAGACCGCGAGATCATGACCTGAGCCAAAGTCGGATGCTCAACCGACTGAGCCACCCAGGCGCTCCAACAAGCAGCACTTTTGAAAATGGCTACTTGATATATGTCTTTATGATTCTTAGGCTGTTAAATCTCACTAAATTGCTAATATTGAGAAAGCAAATGATTTCACTTCCCTTATTGGTTGTTCCTTAAATTCTGTAATTGGGTAAGGTCAGTGATTATTCTGGATTTCAGGAAAGTTTCGATCAGTACAAGTAGAACATCCAGGTAGCCTGATGCAGTATTTTTATCTTTGTTTTTTCAGCGATTGCCTTCATGTTGTGGATCCCATGCCTGTGCGCGGGCCTGATGTAGAAGCATACTGTCTACGCTGTGAATGCAAGTACGAGGAAAGAAGCTCTGTTACGATCAAGGTAAAAAAAAAAAAAAAAAAAAAAAATTCATCTTTTTTGCTTCTGGAATAGTTCTTCATGGTATCTAGACAAGTAAGAAAATTTTGGACATCTGGATTCTATTTTAGTCACTCAAGTACTGTTCTTCTCTCCCTTCCTCACCACCCGCGAACACTTTTCCTTCCTCACCCTCAATATCAACCCCAGAGAACAGTGGGCCTGCTCTCTGCCCACCTCATTGAGATACGTTGTGGGTTTATTAGGACACGTTACATAGGTGTGATATGAAATGGCACAAAAATGCCCTACATGTATATCCCAAAACATATCCTGGCTTTTTTGTGGGCCATGTTTGCCAGAAGCTAGTAAAAGCACAGCATGACTAGGCCCTCTTCTTCCTGCCTTCTCAACCCTTAGGGAAAAAAATTGTATAATAGACTACTTTGTTCTAGAAATAACACTTCTGGATTCTAAGATTTCCTTTCTTTATTTCTTATAGGAAATAGAATATAGGTCACTCTCCTCACCATTTGGACCTCTAATGAATTAAATTACTTTATTATGGTGGCTAACAGTTCTCCTCCCCAATTTTTTACATGGAACTTCCTATTCATTTTCCCTGAGAAAAGACTTCATGAAGAATCTGGGGTGGTCAGTGTAACAATTACAAAGATTTCTGTGGGAGAGTTTCTGTTCCAGCAGGATGCTATCCAGTAGAGAAATCCTCACTGTACATTTTTATTTTTCAACTAAATTTTTGATGTGTAATTACACATGAGTGACCCTGAAAGTCACTCACTGTAAGTGTATAATTGAATAAATTTGGGGAAATTTAAAACAATTAAAAAAAATTTTTAGATTTAGTGTTACAACATTCCCATCACCCCAAAAAGATCCCTCATGCTTATTTACAGTTAATCTTATTCCCACACCTTAGCCCTTGACAATCACTATTCTGCTTTGTGTCTCTACAGATCTGGATATTTCATATGAATAGAATCATACAATATGTGGTCTTCTGTGGCTGGTTTCTTTCACTTAGTATGTTTTTAAGGTTTATCCATGTTCTAGCACGTTATCAGTATTTAATTCCTTTTTCTTACTGAATAGCATTTAGTGTATGAATATACCACACTTTCATTATCCATTCATTAGTTGATAGACATTTGAGTTATTTCCACATTTTGATTATTATGAATAAATAATAAATATCTGTCATAAATATCTGTGCACATGTCTTTGTGTGAATATATGTTTTCCTCTCAGGTAGATTCCTTAGAGAGATAAGTTTATTTTAACTTTTAAGAGACTGCTGGAATGTTTTCCAAAGTGGTTGTACCATTTTACATTGCCACCAGCAATGTATGAGGGTTCACGTTTTCCACATTCTTGCTAACATTTGGCACTGTCTATCTTTCATTATAGCCATTCCAGAGGCTGTACTTTTTGACGGGATACAAATTAAGATCTCAGGGAAATCACTGACCTGAAGTGTATTTTTGTATATCTAAATTGATCTAAAAGAGTATTCTGTTGAAATTCATCTGAATTACATTTTTTGTAAGGGTTCCTTTAAGTTGTCTTAACACAGTGCTGCTGAATCTAGGATACCATCTTCAGGTGAAAAAAGCAAACTGTGTGCTAGCAGCTTTGACAGATGATTATCAGTAGGTGAAGACAGAGTTTTGAAAACTTGCAAAAAGATCTCAAAGACAACATGCTTACTTTCCTCGTTCTATTTAAATAATACTTTGGTGAAGAGTTGAGTTTGTTTATGTTGGAATCTGGTTTGTATAAGAATCCTATATGCTTTGCTGAAAAATCAGTCTTCACTGTGGTGTCATTATTACACAAAATTCTGATTTCTTGGTTTGAATAGAGATTAACTTATTTTCAATTTCCTTCAGGTTACCATTATAATTTATCTCTCCATTTTGGGCCTTCTACTTCTGTACATGGTATATCTTACCCTTGTTGAGCCCATACTGAAGAGACGCCTGTTTGGACACTCACAATTGATACAGAGCGATGATGATGTTGGGGTAAGTACTTGGCTTGCCCTAGCTGTGAGGCCAGTCTCTGTCCTCACCTGATACAAAGAGCAAGTGAAAAATGGTCGCATATAGATGTTCATGTGCTGGAGCAGATGCTCAAATAGAGAAGCTAAGGACTGGTCTGATTGTAGTATATGTCTCTTCATGAGGAAATTGCTCTGTAAAGCCATCAATATGGTAGTTTAAACTTGGTGAGTGTGCTGCGCAAGGCTTTGCCCTTTAGTATCAAGGGCACAATCTTCATTGCCTTTCCCTGTTTACACTGAGAAAAGCTTCTGAGATAGATTTCTCCCCAAGCTCCTGCCTGAATACCTTTCCTGTCAGCATGACCAAATATATTAGAGGGCAGAGGCTTTAGTGAAGGGAAGCATGAAGACAATGTTCTTTTCTTAATGAGGTGCAGCTTGATAACCTGCTGATGTTTTATATTTCTTTTTCCCTCCTTCTAAAAAAAAAAATCTCTGATCTTTGAAGGAAAATAAAACTATCATTCTCAATTCTCTTCCTGTCTTCAAAACACATTTATATTTGTACATATACTTGGTATAATGTGTGTAAATTAGTTTGTGGTCTCCTTTTTATGTTAACATTACTTCATTCACAAATGTCTAGTAATGAACATACTCCACAGACTTGTTATTTATTCAGTATAACTTAGAGAATTATATTGTTTTGTTATTATCCTGTTTGGGCCTCTTTCCAAATTTTCTACTATTTCATTCTTCTATATGTACATATTTTCAGAAATTACTTTTATTTTGGATTACTCTATTGGCCTATGTTCCTTAAAATGGGTAAAATTCAACAGTTTCAAGAGCCAATCCCAAAAGCTTAAGCCAGCGTGAGCCCTTGCCAACCATAGTCAGAAGTCCTTTTACTCTGGAATTGCTTGTGGACTTGTTGCTAAAAGATGGGAAGAGGATATCCTGACTAGATGACTTGAGTTATAACTACAAACAGAGCCTACTTTTCAATGAATACATTATCATATGAATATCAATTATGAATACTTAACTGATTTGGGCAAGATTTCATTTATGTTTTGTCAAGAACTTTCATAGAAACACCTCTGCCTCTTTTTTCCTTGCTTCCTTATTAATTCAACCAATACATAATGAGTAACTTTTCTGTATCAGGTCCTCTGCTAGGGACTAGGAATAAAGAGATGAATGAAACAGAGACAGACACATAAAAGAAATGACTAATTACAGTACGTTTCCACCTTTTATTTTTAAACATGTAACAAACGCCTATTTATTTTGTAAGAATTCAAGGCAGGGAGTGATAGGCTGGGAGAAAGGTCAAGACTGGAGATCTGATGTGGGCAAAAACTAGGCATACGGGGCTAACGGGACAAGAGAGCTAGAAGCACAGGAGGTTGTATACCAGAAGCATTAGAGTCTCAAATACTGTTCCCATGTTACTTTTCATTCACATATGACAGATTTTCTCCACCTCAACAGTATTGACATTTTGGGTTGGATAATTCTTTGTTGTGGGGTATTCTCCCGTCCATTGTAAGGTACTTAGCCGCGTCCTTGACCTCTGCCCCCTAGATGCCAGTGGCACCCTTTATCCCAATCATGATAATCAGAAATGTCCACGGATATTGGCAAATGTTCCTGGGGGGCAAAACACTCCCAGCTGGGAACTAACATGAAAATGTTATGTATTAAAGGCCACATAAACCATTTCATAATAGGCACCCAGATAGAAAGTCTGACTTAAAACTATATTCTTTGCAGTATAAAATATCTGGCTCCTGATTTTAGAAATAATGTAACACACATAGAACATACAAGAAGTGGATGCACAAATGCGTAGAAGAAAACATGTAGGAAAGTCATGTGATTGGTAGGGTAATGTGCTTAATAACCATTTTGTTCACCAGTGATTGATTCTGTGCATATGTTAACTGAAAACATGTTCTCTGAGATGTCTGGCTGACTCTTGGATATCTATTGACTTGATTCTGGGCAGAGAGAAAGGTTTTCTAACCTCCAGCTGTGAATTTATGGTAACAACTCTGTACAAAAAGAAGCTAAATTTAAATTCCTACAATTGTTGCTTATCTATCATGAGGGTTCTTTACTATTTATGTGCTTTTAAAAATGCTTTATTAAATTCTGTTAAATTCTTTTATTTTTTCCATTTTTGTTCACTGTAGAGCATTTTAAATCAAGTGAGAATTAGTACAAATAGTTAAGAAGCTCACTGCAAGTAGTCACAATATTTATCGTATCATGTATCCATGACACATCATTGCTGTTATCAAAGCATTGCATTAAAACATGTTTTGTATTTATTGTAATTTTATCAGGTGTAAAAAGAACAAACATATAAAAGGGGTAAATCTCTATTTGCATTCTCCCAGCATCCATGACCATGAGCAGCTAGTTCAATCTTGTTCTGATAGGTGGAGAACAGACCAGAAGGATTAACTGGTTTGTTTAGTCCTTTAAATTTGTCCCTTAGAAAGGTTTTTCTCCCCCTACCTTGAAGGGTAGATAACAGGACTATGAAATTGAGAGCTGCTCTGCTGATAAAGTATATCCTTCTTCCCACTCTTGTTTATGTCAAAACAAACCAATGGTAATACTATTTTATATACAAGTTCATTGAAGCACCATATTCCCATAGAGTCATTTTAATCTACTTGGACAAAATCAGTGTGTA
This sequence comes from Prionailurus viverrinus, assembly GCF_022837055.1. NCBI lineage: Eukaryota > Metazoa > Chordata > Mammalia > Carnivora > Felidae > Prionailurus > Prionailurus viverrinus. The sequence goes on along the minus strand of NC_062570.1, from coordinate 65,890,995 downwards.
GAGATGATGTAACACCAAGTCAAGGTTAGGTGAGGTAAGCCTTGTGTTTGCTTGTTAGATGACCTCGGGTCAGTGTATTTCAAGTAATCAAACAACTTCAGCCTTCCTCTTTCCTGACCTTTTTTCTTAAATCTTTGAAACATTTTGAACTTTATGGAATATGTTTTTATTATTTTCATTTGTAAGGTTAAAATTTTTTTAAACATTTTATTTATTTATTTTTTTTTTTTTCAACGTTTATTTATTTTTTTGGGACAGAGAGAGACAGAGCATGAACGGGGGAGGGACAGAGAGAGAGGGAGACACAGAATCGGAAACAGGCTCCAGGCTCTGAGCCATCAGCCCAGAGCCCGACGCGGGGCTCGAACTCACGGACCGCGAGATCGTGACCTGGCTGAAGTCGGATGCTTAACCGACTGCGCCACCCAGGCGCCCCAGGTTAAAAATTTTTTAAAGGGGCAGGGGGCTTGCCTTTTGCCTTTGTTGTAACAAGCTGGTACCTAAAGTAAGTGAAAAGTTGAGGCGGTTTTGGCAGAGAAGGCAGGGAAAAAGATTCCTTATAGAAAACTCTTTGATGTATTTGAAATGTAGACATTGTGTAAGTGTCTTTCTATAAAAAGAAGACCAGGTGTTATAACTCCACATAGTGAAAGTTGTATATATAGTTAATGTGGTTATGGATAGCTTTCTATAGACGTGCTGACTCCCGCCCTGGATATATAATGGAGCTTTTGCAAACGTGCACAGCAAAACAATATTTCTTTCTTTGAGGCAAGTTTTAATGAGAGAGGTACAACTTGTGACTTGGATCCTATGTTGGAACATTTAGAAGCTTTGCTAACACAGGGTTCAGGAAGAAGATCAAGGAAAAGGCAAACAAAAGCAATGAACTAGTATTGAATGCTTTTTGTCATTTAGGCAGCTGTGTTTATATCAAATCCATAGATAGATTAGCATAGTGGTTTCCTGTGTAATGACTACAAACATCAGTGGCATTGGTTTACTTTCACCAGGATAGCTTGGTTTTCTACACAGGTACCTGAGTAACCCTTCAGTAGCTTCTTTCCAAAAGCAGCAACTAACATGGAAGCCCCTGAGTGCGCAGTAGTGAAAGATTCAAGTACTTATCAAATAAAAAGGCTGAAGTAATAATTCCTACTGTCCTTGGTAATAGATGGTAATTGTAGCACTTGAGCTATGTCTCTTTTCCTTACAGACTCGGGGAGGGGGAATGAAAAGGATTTTGGAAACCAGTCCATTTAGTGTATGTGTTAAAGATGCAGGGAAATATTAAAACCAGCCAAGATAAGATCCTGTCAACTCCTCTCCCAAGGATGAATGTGGCCCCAAGCTGGCAAGTTAACGATTCTAATGTAATGGGAGTCAGGAAATTAAATGACAAGTCTTTCCTCTGTAAGATTAGCTATATAGTATTGAATAAAACAGGGAGAAGTCCTGCTTTTCATATCTGTAACAGGTAGCTATTAATGTGGAAATGGATTTTCTTTCCCCTACTTGTCAGGGAAAGCTTGTCTTTAACATAAATGACCACTGTCTGTCTTGGTCCCTGCTTCTTCTGGGAAATGTCTTTGGAAATGGTGACTCAAGGAAACGTTTCACAAATACCTCCTCATCACTCAAACTACTTGAACCACCTATTACTGTAGTTGAGTTCATCCTGCTTCTGGCACTTGGGTGCCTAGGAGTGCTTGGTCAAAGAGATGGTCTGTTGTTTGTAAAGTCCAGCTGCTCCTATCTCTGTGGCTGGATAATGGCAGTTGTGTGTGTGTGTGTGTGTGTGTGTGTGTTTCACACTATCATGCCATCTCTGATGTTCTCCATTCCTGGACTTTTCAGGATCACCAACCTTTTGCAAATGCCCACGATGTGCTAGCCCGCTCCCGCAGTCGAGCCAATGTGCTGAATAAGGTAGAGTATGCCCAGCAGCGCTGGAAGCTTCAAGTTCAAGAGCAGCGAAAATCCGTCTTTGACCGTCATGTTGTCCTCAGCTAATTGGAAATCATACTGCAGGTGATTAGAAAGAAATAAGGCAGACAACTGAAAAAAAAAATTGACTGAGTATTCCTGGGTTTTGTTTTAATACCCTGTTGATTTCACCAACTCTTGCTGGGAAATTCAGCATTGGAAACAAAAATGTGCTTGGTATTTTCTTTTCTTGTTAAGGTATTAATACAGACATTTTTAAAAGCACACACCTCAAAGTCAACCAATAAACCTTTTTCCTATTTGTGACTTTTACTAATAAAAAATAAGTCTGCCTGTAAATTATCTTGAAGTCCTTTACCTGGAACAAACACTGTCTTTTTCACCACACAGTTTTAACTTGGTTTTCAAGATAATTTTCAGGTGTTGTTTTGTTTTGTTCTGTTTTGTTTTTCTGGCAGGGGCGGGGAGGGATGTGTGGGAAGTGGTTAGCTTAACTTTTCTCAAGTCACTTTACTAAACACACTTTTGTAAATAGACTTAACATTCTATTTTCAAGTTTCATTTATATTTTGCAGTGTAGCCAGCCTCATCAAAGCCCTGAATTACCCATTTGAATTTTGCACTGACTATATTATCTAGGTACCTGGTTCGCCTGTGGCTGCACTTCATGGTAAAGTGGATCTGAAATACCTGGTGGCTCTTCATAAAATGCAGATTTTCCTCATGTACTGTGATGTCCGATGCAATGCATCCTAGGACAAACTAGCAATTTGCTAGTTTACTCTAATGACTAAACATAGTCTGGTGTGTGTGGTCTTTCTCATCTTCTTCTAGTATCTTTAAGGATGAATCCTAAGAACTTGGACACTTGCAATAAAGGAATTTTCTTTTACCCCAAGCCTCTCTGGATTGGTGACATACACACCTTTGTCAACATTTCCGGTCAGGTGGAGAGGCAGCTGTTTGAGCTCTAGTGTGTTCTGGGGTTCTGGGGGCCTCCTTCTGAAATGTGTAACAGTTATTGGATAACTGGCTTTTTTCTTTGGACGTCCTCTTTGGAATGTAACAATAAAAATAATTTTTGAAACACTTACCAGTACATCTATGTCTCCTAACTTTTCTCTCCTCCTTCATTTGCTGCATAATACATTCAAAGATACAAAGACATTTGGTATCATGTTATGAGACTACTGTTTTATGACAGTTTAATTATAAAATATTGGTACTAAATTGTGTGTGTGTGGAGAAAAAGGGAGAAAGAGAAAATGTATGGGTACTTTGATGTGGCCCTGAAAGTATACAAATATTATTTTGACAAATAGATTAAAATTCATGTAAAAAAAACCATGAAGGAGTGCTTGTTCTAAGAAATTCTTGGCAAAATGATAATTAAATTACATTAAATTAATAAGGCCAAGGTTTTAGGAGCTCTTAATGGGTTTTTTGGCTAGTCAAAACGTTTTTTTTGAACCTACGAACCTAACCTAAACTTATTGATTTTATTGTTAGTATTAAAAGATGTAAGTTCGGGGCGCCTGGGTGGCGCAGTCGGTTAAGCGTCCGACTTCAGCCAGGTCACGATCTCGCGGTCCGGGAGTTCGAGCCCCGCGTCAGGCTCTGGGCTGATGGCTCAGAGCCTGGAGCCTGTTTCCGATTCTGTGTCTCCCTCTCTCTCTGTCCCTCCCCCGTTCATGCTCTGTCTCTCTCTGTCCCAAAAATAAATAAACGTTGAAAAAAAAAAAAATTTAAAAGATGTAAGTTCAACTACAACCAAGTGGAATTTACCTCATGTATGCAAGTCTGATTGAACATTGAAAAATCAACAAAATCTATCACAGCAACAGGCTAAAGAAAAATGACATGATCAATAGATGCAGAAAAAGCATCTGACACAATTCAAAACCCATTTATGATAAAAAGTCTTGGTAAACTAGGAATAGAGGAGAAATCCTTCAACTTTATAAAGAACGTCTACAGAAACCTATAGCTAACATCACACTTCATAGAATCCAGAAGATTTCCTATTAACCAGGGACAAGGCAAGGATACCATATCTTCTCATCACTTCCTTTTCAACATCATACTGCAAATTCTAGCTAATGCTATAACAAGAAAAGAAAAGTTCTACGGATTGGGAAGGAAGAAATAAAACAGCTTAGATGATATGATTGCTTACAAAATCCAAAAGAATTAGCAAAAAAAAACCCCAAACTCCTGGAACTAAGTGATCTATACAAAGGTTGCAAGATAGAAGGTTAATATACACAGGTCAATTGCTTTCATATATACTATCTAAAGTGAAATTGAAAACAATACAGAGGCACCTGGGTGGCTCAGTTGGTTAAGCGGCTGCCTCTTCATTTTGGCTCAGGTCATGATCTCACGGTTCATGAGACCAAGCCCCACATTGGGCTCTATGCAGACAGCACGGATCTTGCTTGGGATTCTCTCCTTTATTCTCTCTCTGCCCTTCCCCTGCTCCTGTTCTCTCTCTCTCTCTCAAAATAAATAAACGTAAAAAAATACAATATAGTTTACATTAGTACCCCCCAAAATGAAATAGGTATAAATATAACAAAATATGTACAAAATATACATGAGGAAAAACTACAAAACTAATGAAAGAGATCGAAGAACTAATTAAGTGGAGAGATATTCCATATCCATGGATAGGACAACTCAATATTGATTGGCAAGATGTCAGTTTTTCCTAATGATCTATAGATTCAACACAATCCCAGCCAAAATCTCAGCAAATAATTTTGTGGATATCAACAAACTGATCCTCAAGCTTATATAAAGAGACAAAAGACCCAGAAAGCCAACACAATATTAATGGAAAAGAACAAAGTTGAAGGACTAACATATCTGACTCTAAGACTTAATATAAAGCTATAGTAATCAAGTCAGTGTCAGTATGGTATTGACCAAAGAATAGATACGAATAGAACAGAGAGCCCAGAAATAGGCCCACACAAATGTAGTTAACTGATCTTGACAAAGGAACAAAGACAATGCAATGGAGAAAGCATTTTCAACAAATGGTGCTGGAACAACTATATCCACATGCGAAAACAAAACAAACAAAAACACTAGATAACAGACCTGAGACCCTTCAAAAAATTAACTCAAAATAGATCATAGTGCTAAATGTAAAACACAAAATTTAAATGCCTGGAAGATAACATAGGAGAGAATCTAGATGACCTTTGGTTTGGTGATAACTTTTTAGACAAAACACTAACAGCGTGAATGGTGAAAGAAGTTGGAGTTCGTTAAAATTAAAAACTTGTGCTCTGTGAAAGACACTGTCAAAAGAACAAGATGAGCCAGACTGGGAGAAAGTATTTGCAAAAGACATACATTTCTATGATCCAAAATATACAAAGAACTCCTAAAACTCAACAAGAAGATAAACAACCTGACCTAAAAATGGGCCAAACACCTGAACGGTACCTCACCAAAGAAGATACACTGATGGCAAATAATTATATGAAAAGATGCTCCACGTCATGTCATTAGGGACATACAAATTAAAGCAACAATGAGATACTACTACACACTATTGGAATGGCCAAAATCCGGGACACTGACAACGCCAAATGCTGGTGTGGATGTGGAGCAACAGGAACTCTCATTCGTTGCTGGTGGGAGCTCAAAACTGTATGGCCACTTTGGAAAACAGTTTGGCAGTTTCTTAACAAAACTAAACATGCACTTATTATATGATCCAGTAATCACACTCCTTGGTATTTGCCTAAATAAGTTGAAATCTTATCTTCACACAAAAACCTGCCCACGGATGGCTATAGCAGCTTTATTCATAATTAGCAAAACTTGGATGCAACCAAGATGTCTTTCAGTAGGTTAATGGGTAAGTAAACTGTGATACACCCAGACAATGGAATATTATTCATCACTAAAAAGAAATGAGTTATCATGCCATAAAAATACATGGAGGAACCTTGAATGCATATTACTAAGTGAAAGAAGCCAATCTGAAAAGGCTACATACTGCATGATTCCGACTATATGACATTCCGGGAAAGGCAAAACTATGGTGGCAGTAAAAAAATCAGTGGTTGTCAGGGGAGGGATGAAAAGGTGAAGCATAGAGGCTTTTTAGGGCACTAAAACTATTCTGTATGAGACTGTAATGGTGGATGCATGTCATTATACATTTGTTAAAACTCATAAAATGTACACTAAGAGTGAACTGTTGGGTAAACTATGGACTTTGAGTGATGTGTCAATATTGGTTCATCAATTGTAACAAATATGTTACTGGGGCAGGATGTTGGCAGTGGGGAAGGATGTGCAAGTGCAGGGAATGGGTATATGGGATCTTCGTACTTTCTGCTCAATTTTGCTGTGCATCTAAAGTTACTCTAAAAAATAAAGTCTAAATAGAGGAAAATATAACAGGTATCTTAACAAAATGTATTAGGTTTATATTTAGGTTCATGTTTACCTCCCTGGTTATAGCCTTAATCTCTATTTAAAAGAATATTGACCAACATTATGAGACTATTACTTAAAGATACTTTCCATAAATAATTTTGATAGAAAATCATATGAATCAGATGGCTGGGAGGCATTCTTTTTACAAAATAATTTGTTATAAGAGTCCAGTTTTGTAAGCAAACCTTTCTATTTAGTATTGTTATGTGTTGTCATATCTACATATTAAGTAGAAAAAATGGCTAAACCAGAACTAAGCAGTTCTGTTTAACTGTAAGCTACTTTGCATACAGTTACTAAATGATCACCTATAAATCAGGTTACGTCTGACACAGCCCAAAATACAGCATCTTAGCTACAAAACAGGTAAGAGACTCTTTTCCAGAGTGGCCCACAGAGAGAGAATAAGAATATGGCTTTTAAGAAAATTCCCAGGCACAGTTGGTAAATGATGAATTTTATCAACTGATTATTCCATTGTCTTAAACTATCAAATAAGCCCATAAATGGAAAGATCCAGATTTTGCTGGTGATTAGATCTGGAGAAGTGGAAAGGGTTTGGTTTGGAAATCAGGAGACCTAGGTTCTGACCCCTGCTCTGCTATGAGCTCTGCAAGCTTAGCCAACTCACAACCTATGAGGGATTGGATAAGAGGATTTGTAAGATTCTTTCCATCCCTAAGATTCCATAAATCAATTATACGTGCAGTTGTAGCTTTTTTTTCTTACAGGCTAGATATTTTTAATATCTTTGAAAAGTTGAAGTTTTTATGCTCAGCAGAACTACCGGAATCTCTTAGGATTTTATCATTAAGACCTCATCATTTATTTCCCAGAAGACAGAAATCTGAGATTTTCCCAAGATAGGTGCATTTGTTAGCTGTGCATGTATCTGGAGCTGTGAAGCCCCAACACCAATAATCTGTGTTGCTTTATTTTAAAAATTTGTACTCAATTTCTACAAATACTTCCATCCTCCAGTAGGTTTCTATCTTGACCCTCTTCTTTACTGCATTTATCATTGTATCACTCTGTTGTGTTGTGATTAAATTTTATTCTTTGAGTAAAAGATAATCATATTTCAATGCTACTACATTGATTGGTGAACTTTTGGGAAATGCTTAGTAAAAAAAAAGCTTCTCAACAGCGTGTCTACAGAGACACCAAGCTCTTTTTCTAAGAATTATGCATAGTCTAGTTAAAGCCTAGAAACTTTCAAGTACCTGTGGCATATGTAAATTACTCAGATTTCATCTGGGTCAAGGTTTAAGACATTAAAACTATCTGTCAGGGTAAAACCATACCTATAGAATTCTTGTGTGTAATTGGCTTTGCTGACATCTGCTTTACATTGTGATACTCTGTTGTGTCAGTTCTGGCTTATTAGCTATAGGCAGAAATAAGGCTCTGCTGTTCTCAGAAATGTAGAAATATAGACTCCATACCCACTGTGCCATTTTTGTAGCTTCTGCCATCCATGATCTTTATCTCTTATCCTCTGGAATTCCTGCCTTGGGAATTTCCTAACTTTTCTCTCAGCAACTTTTTATTTTTGATAGAATCTTGGCTAGTTTTTAATCTTCAAGAGATTTTTGTTTTATGTTAGTTATTTTAGGCCAATTTGGTCAGTAATTTGGAATATTTCATTTCTTGTTCCTTTGTTTTGATTTTTAATTGCACCCACACACTTGTCTCATCCCCACCTCCAACCCCCAACCCCATATTAGGAAGAGCTTTTCCTGGCATTTGCTCCTTTCCTGGGTGTTTCACCATGACTTCTTATAGCACTTCTCACCTCTCACCCTCCCCACCCCCATCACATACTGCCCTCTCTGATTCTATAGTCTTTTTCATCTTTCAGTAGCCATACTAGATGGGATAGGCTTTTTCACACTTTACTTTAAAATAATACACTTCATTAGGGGCACTTGGGTGACTCAGTTGGTTAAGACTAAGACTCTTGATCTCAGCTCAGGGTTGTGAGTTCAAGCCCCAGGTTGGGCTCTCGGGCTGGGCATGAAACCTACTTAAAAAGAAAAAAAGGGGGGGCACCTGGGTGGCTTAGTTGGTTAAGTGTCCGACTTCGGCTCAGGTCATGTTCTTACGGCTCCTGAGTTCTAGCCCAGCATCGGGCTCTGTGCTGACAGCTCAGAGCCTGGAGCCTGCTTTTGATTCTGTGTCTCCCTCTCTCTCTGCCCCTCCCCTTCTCATGCTCTGTCTCTCTCTCCCTCTCTCAAAAATAAATTAGCATTAAAAATATTTAAAAAAAAGAAAAGAAGAGAAAAGAAAAAAATATATACCTCATTGTGTTTGAATTCTGGTGCTTAGAGGCTACTCCACCCATTACATAGTATAGCTTGCAGGTTGTTGCTATGCTCAGGTAGAGAAGCAAGTGAAATGTTACCTAATCTTGCTCATAAACAGGTCTGAGGTTTTTCAGGTGGGGAGGGGAAGTTGCCTCTTTTTCTTTACACATGCCAACTATAGAGGCCAAGCCCTCATTCCTAAAGATGTTTTAAAATCACATCCTTGAGGAATTAACAGAAAGTCATATTTCCCTCTTTTCTGGAGGCCCACAGGTAGATTTCATGTTGCTTTTTCCATTTTAGGTATGATTGTCTCTCAACCAATATGTTTTACATAGGCCAGTGTTTGATTTTCCAGTGTTAGGGAAAATATAAGCCAGGTTTTTCTGTGAGCTGCAATTTAGAAAGGGACACTACACAAGTATTCATCTGTAAAGAAAGGAAAGCGGAAAATAACTGATGCCTGTACATTATATATATTTTTTCGTCTGATCCTCACAACCACCCTGCAGAGTAGTTAATAACTCAGTTGATCATAGGAAAAAAACTGAAGCTCAGAAAGGTTAAGAAGCTTGCCTAAGGACACATAGCTATGAAGGGGCAAAGCCAAGTTTGAAACTCAAGGGTGTTATAACTGAAAGAAAAATGCTCTTTTCTTACAGCACTACCCTACCTCCCAGTTAACTTGTTACTCTGAAGTATCCCTGTAAAATCTGCTGTGGCTTTATTATTATAGTCAAAGGCAAAAAGTAACGGTTGTTTAATAAATGAGGTGCATGAAGACCTATTCAGAAAAAAGGAATGTATTGGTGTGGGACTTCTTGGGTATAATGTTCTATCCTTATGTTCTGTTAAAAAAAACAACAACAAAACACCTAAATACAGATGGACTTCATTCAATATATTTAAAGTTCTATGTAAGTAAAAATATGTAATTTGACTATGTTTAAGTGTATTAGGGGAGTTTCTTATTTAAAAGAATCTTAAAGTGAATTTTTAAGAGCAAATGATTCCTTTCTTATTTTTATTTTTTATTTTTCCTGTGGCATATCAGGTATTACTTAAGAAGGCTATCCCCGTGAGGTTGCATGATCATTAACTCGTTTGTAATGTTTCCAGCATGTATTTGAATATTGTGGTATTTCAATGTTTCCCAAACTTTACTTATTTTCATTGCATGCACTCTCACGGTCTTCATTATCTGTATTCCACCTGTACTATTATTTACTTACTACTTTTCTTTAAATGAGATTTTTTTTACTCAAGCAGATGTATTTTTTTAATGTTTTTTTTAACATTTACTTATTATTGAGAGACAGAGCATGAGCAGGGGAGGGGCCGAGAGATGGGGAGACACAGAATCCAAAGCAGGCTCCAGGCTCTGAGCTGTCAGCACAGAGCCCGACGCGGGGCTTGAACTCACAAACCGTGAGATCATGACCTGAGCCGAAGTCGGACGCTTAACCGATGGAGCCACCCAGGTGCCCCAAGCAGATGTATTTTTAAAAGAAATTTTGTATCACTTCCATAAATGTGAAATCAGTATAATTCACAATTAATAGAAATTAACAGCAAAGCATTATTAAATTCTAGTTAGATACTATTGCTTGTTGAAGGCCTCCATCTGGGGAGAATCAGAAAGCATTCTAGTAATGTGGAAGACACACTCTTACAAGACTAAAGCTGTATCTTTGTAATCACAAGGATCAAAAGAGCTGGAAGAGAATAACTTTCTTACAAAGTGAGTCAGTGTTATTTAATGCTGTTCCCCTGTACCACCAAAAATTCCTCTCTTCCTACCCACAGAGTATTATAGCCCAATATCGTTTTCAGAATGAGCTCAGGAACTATGCATCAAAGCAGAGAAGTCTTTAAACTATTGATCTCTGAGAAAATCAATGAGACCTGCTCTCTTTTGATCTGGCCAAATTAATAAACTTGGTTATGTTTCCAGGCTAAGGAGGAAATGATGGACAATCGAAGCTACTCCAATCTGCCAGAAAAACTGCCTGTTTTCTCTGATTCTGTCCACTTGCCACTGACCAGGTCCTTCTATCTGGACCCCATGGTCACTTTCCACCTGTACCCTGATGCCCCAGTACCATCCCCTTTCTCTGAAGACCTGCCATTGCTGCCTTTTCCCAATGATTCCCTGATCATGGAAAATTATGGTGAGCCCTGCTCCTTCTCCTTCCCCATGCCTTATGCAAATTACAGAAGGTGTGAATATGCCTATGGGCCAGCCTTCATCCGGAAAAGGAATGAACGGGAAAGGCAGCGGGTAAAGTGTGTCAATGAAGGCTATGCCCAGCTCCGACATCATCTGCCAGAAGAGTACTTGGAGAAACGACTCAGCAAAGTGGAAACCCTCAGAGCTGCTATCAAGTACATTAATTACCTGCAGTCTCTTCTGTACCCTGATAAGACTGAAACCAAGAATAACCCTGAGAAAGTTTCTTCCATAATGGCAACCACCAGCCGCCACAGTGACCCCATTTTTAGAATCATTTGATCCTAAACAGAAACAAATAATTTCACAAAATGGAGTCTTTTACAGCATCATTCGATAGTTTTTCCTAAATGTAATTTCTGAATAGGCAAATAACAGCTCAAATGTTAGCCTATGCTGGCTATTTCTTACGGGGGTTTCAGACATATGACAATTACCTTATGTGGATTGAGAAGATGCATCTTAAGCTTTGGTGATTTCTTTCAAGAACTTTAGAGGAGCAGAAGTCCCCAGGATTCTCTGTAAATCTCCCCTAGCCCTTCTCACACACTTGGCCAGAGTCTCAGCCATGAGACACTCTCACAAAAGTATTGTAAAGTATGACTAATGACTGCTCAAGGCTTGTAATGCGTTTTGCAGACACTTCACGCGAAATGACCACAATGAACCTCTCTTGATTTGTCAAAGTGTGGTGGTTTTTATTGCTAGCATTTGGGGTTGACAGAAAATCTACACATCTCTATCTTACTCATGTCCTGATGGGAGAACGTCCCAGGGCTGAAGCAAAGGTAGTTAACAAAGTCTTGTTGTCATGTGAAATTATTTTGGAGTCATCTTTTTCCCGCATGCAGAATACTTCCTCAGGCAGCCTAGTGTAGGGGTTAAGGAGGCAGTCTCTGGAATCAAACTGCCTCAGTTTAAACTAGGACTCTTGCTACCTTTTCTCCATGTCTCATTTCTTCATCCACAGAGTGAGAATAATAATAACAGGAACTGTCCCCCATGTTTATGAGGAGAATTAACAATGCCTGACACAGAAGTATTCATAACCACTATTATGATTGTTACTATTATTTTTTAAAAACTTTTAAAGTTTATTTATTTTGAGAGAGAGAGAGAGAGAGAGAGAAACAGAGGCAGAAGGAGGGAGGGGCAGTGAGAGAGAGGGAGAATCTCAAACAGGCTTGGTGCTGTCAGACAGAGCCTGATGCGGGGCTTGAACTCATAAACTGTGAGATCATGACTGAGCCAAAATCAAGAGTCGGATACTTAACATACTGAGCCACCCAGGCGCCCCATTATTATTACTATTATTAACCTTGTTTTGTCCATAGCATCACCATTCTCCCGGTTCTCCTGGCCAGAAAACGTGCATGTGCCTCGCCTTTCCTTCACCCCTGGGAAGGACTGTCACTGCCCCATATCTTGGAGTCTGCCTTCAAAATGTCTCTATTTCCATTCCCATGACCAGTGTCAGCTCTTCCTTCTCCCTTAACTCCCAGGTTCCATCTGTCACCAAGCCCAGTCAGGACTTTCCATAAACTGGCACACTCATCTCTACTGTCATCTGTGTAAAGTCTTCCCACTCCAGCCATTACTCGTTGCTTTATTTTGTACACATATCTCCTTGAAGTTCCTATCCTACTATCTTTACACTCTGTATTACACACCTATCTCTTCAGTAGACCAGTCTTATTCCTTCTAAATTGTTAGCACCCAACAAAGAGCCTCAAATCAGGCAGGTGTTGTGGGTAAAATATTTGGTGTTACTATTTTCCTATTCCACTCCTGTCATATCATATCTGGTCACTGTTAACAGTCTCCTCCCTGGCCTCCTGGGCTCTATTCTTAACTGGTTACATTCTCACTCTGATGTTTTTTCTTAAAGCATTTCCTGTCACTTCATTGTGTGAAGATGTCAAGACCCTATGACATACCCCCTTTGACTACCATTTTGTTTACATGTATCTTCTTGGTTTTCAAAGCTCCCACCGATCTGGCACTTTCCCAAATAGTCACATCCTGATTTTCTCATGACACCCCATTTCCTCCAGAAGAGAAAAGCAGTCTTGCAAAGGCATCCTTCTCTCTTAGCTCTTGACTCCTAAACTGGAATATTCTCCTTTTTCCCTCCATCATTGAAATCCTACCTGTCTTATTCTCTCACTGCCAGAGACTTCATTGGCCTTTCCTGGACTCTAATTTTGTGCACCAAAGAACTCGGCAACAGTCAGTTTAGCCTTCAATCAGGGCTCAACAATGTCACCAAGAACCTGTTTTGTTTAGGTCTATTCTCCCTTTCTCTGGGAATAGCTTCAGTATCCCACGAAGGCAGCCAGAAGCCCCTAGAACAATGTACTTTCTTATTTATGCATAGAAAGAGAGGAAAGAGAAAGTCTATAATCCAGAATTCCCAACAAAAGTCTTGAGATTTATTCTGATTGGAGAGGCTAGGAACATGCCCATACTTAACCAAACCCCAGGAGCAACCCCAGGGGAATGGAATGTGCTGATTGACACTCATTATACCTGTGGAGCTGGGGGTGTGGTCAGCCTCTCCTAATCACACGGGTCTGCAAATGGAAATGGAACTGTTGGAAGAGGGGAATGGATGTGGGGAGAAACACTTGCAAATGTCCCAGTATACTTTTTTGGTATTCTCCCCTGAACACAGTGCCAGGCACATGATCGGTGCACAATGGCCGTCACATGCCTCAAACACCAGCCTGTTCCATGGACATTCAAATAAGTGCGGAGTCCAGACTTCTGTTCCCTTGGTCGCTGGTGTCCACTCCCATCACCCCCAAGTGGTAACCACAACTCTGCTCTTCAGCAGGGTCCTGTCTGTTACAGAAAAGATGTGCCCACATGTTTAGTTATTTTGCTTTAAACTACAGATACATTCTATCTTAGAGTCCTTTGGCCAGTCAGGGGCTCACCCGACCTGGTCTCCTGCCTGCACAGGGTGGAGACAGATCAGTAGCCCCTAGTCTCTGTAGGGACAGTTCCCTCCCTCACAGGACTCCCCTGGGTCATGAGGGCTTCCCACCATGACTGCCTCTTCCAGCAGTGGGAAAGTCTGAACTTTGGGGAAATGAGGCTGCAATGGGCTTTCTCTCTAATGCCCTTTCTCCCCCTCTTCCAAGAGAAACCCTCTCCTCTCTCCCCTGCCATGTCTCCCAAGGCCCCCTGCCACTCCTGTGCACGTGCTCAGTACACTCAGTCCACAGTGTTCCTGCTGTCTTGGATCCATGGCAACCTGCTTGGCAACCAGGAGTCAGTTGGGCTGAGGCTCTGAGCTCCAACTGTCAGACGTGCTGAGGCTGAGGTGGAGGAGTTTGGGGCTGTGAGTAAGTCCCCTTGGGGTCAGCCCTGTGGGCTTGGGCAGGGGCAGACCCTAACATAGCTCTGGTGGGCTGGGGCAATGGAGTGTGATGTTGGGAGCGGGGTGGCAGCTGTCACCTCTAAACAGGTCTGTGGAGGACACAACCCTGGGATCTCAGCTCTACCTGGGACTAGTGTTAGTCCTGTGGGCCACTAGGTTAGGAAGGGAGTCTGTGGCTTAGGTTAGGGGTCAGTTTGTCATGAGGGTTAGGCCAGTCATATTTGTATTGTTTTACCTCCGGGAGTCCCTACACCTGGGGAGAAGGAAAAAACTAGCACACATTGAGCTGCTTATACGCCAGGTACATCTCATATATTCTCTCCTGTGCCATAGCTGAAGCACAGTGGTGGAGTGAGCACGCAGCCTGCAGGCTGTGAAGGATTTAAAGCTCGGTTTCTCTGAAGTCACAACTCTTGCCCTTTCAACCCCTCCTGTATCTTCTGAGCCAAGGTTCTCAAGGCAGGTGATTCAGAGAACAGTCTGTGGGAGCAGTTGGAGGCTGCTAATGGCAGAACTGAGCCCTGCTCCAGCCAGCAGCCCTCTGCTGCAACTCAGGTAATGGTGTGCTTGTTCTCAGGTGGTTTCCCTGAAGGCCATGGAATCCTCTGCGGGGCCCAGGATTCCTTTGCCCAAATACTGCAGTGTGGCCTCAACCCTGAAGTCCGCCTCCTGGGCTGGTGCTGCTCCCTGCTGGGACTTCTCCTTCACCTGCCCCTTTGCCATCCAGGCACCCTGGCTCAGCCGGCACATCCCCCTTACCAGGTACTAGTCTCTGCACCTCTGGCGGAAGTGACGTGCACCCCACCCCCTTTGTTCCCCTCTGGTGTTGGCTCTCGATGGCATATCATGAGGGAGACAATTTGCTTCCTGGGAAGGCTGAAAGGGTTTCTTCACTGTGTGGGCTAGGAGTTGCTTGGGGTATTATGTCACTCGTGTGTAAACTGTACTCTTTGTAGCACTTAGTAGAGGGTGGCAGGTGTCAAGGTTAGACGTGGGAGAGAAGGCAGTCAGGCATTCACC
The DNA here is from genome assembly GCF_022837055.1 of Prionailurus viverrinus. NCBI lineage: Eukaryota > Metazoa > Chordata > Mammalia > Carnivora > Felidae > Prionailurus > Prionailurus viverrinus. The sequence continues at coordinate 65,875,646 of NC_062570.1, read as the reverse complement.
AGTTAAAGAGTTTCTAGCTCATTTTACCATTAACCAAGAGACTTGCCCCGGCACCGTGTGAGAAATTAGGGTTTCTGCAACCAACAGCTAAGGCGAGGTCTCCAGGCGCCTCCACAGTTCCCCTCAGTATCCTTTGGTTATCCTGGCCTTTCCTAATTTCCTCCGTGGGCTGTGATTGCAGAAGAGGGAAAGAGAGCTCAGCCCTCAAGCACACACAAGTGGTGTCAGTTCCAGGGACTCACTTGTGTCCGTGACACTCAGTTCTGTTCTGCCCAGGTTAGGGACATGCCAGCTTGAACCCTTAACAGCCCGGCTTTCTGGATTCATCTATGCGGACCTTCTCATTCAAAGCCAGAGTTAAGCATCCCTGTATTCAGGCTTTCCCACAAAGTAACCGGCTGCTTCAGAAAACCCATGCCCTGACTCAACCATCCCACACCCCCACACCCCTGGTTTGGCCCTGTCCACAAAACTTTTCAGGAGTGGCTTCTCCTTTATTTCTGTCTCTCAGGCCCCTAGTCAGCTCCTCCGTGCTTCCCTTGCTCAAATACTTCCTCCTCCCTTCTGAGCCCACAAGCATCCTTCCAGTTTTACTCCTTTGGCACTAGCATTGAAACACGCATATGAATCCATCCCGGATTCCCACGCGCCACCTTAGGATTTACCTCCCCAGGGCCCTTTCCTGGTCTCCTGTTCAGTCTCAGAACCAGTGTTAATTCACTTGAATATATCAAGGCGAATCACATTTTGATAACCTTGAAGCAATTCTCAATCCCCAAACGATATTCCCTTTCACTGTCCTCTCCTTCTGCCCCTTCCAGCAGTGTATCGTAGCCTACTGGAAGCCACAGATTGCCAGCCACCTTTCACATGGATTTCTGTTCCATATAGCCTTACATGTCATACACATGCCACGGCGCTGCTCAGATCTGTGAAACGGGTTTCTCGATGTTTTCAGGGCTTGATCGTCTCCAGTCCCTAATTCCATTTGTGTTTTTTTGCAGATATACATCTTACCACCCGTGTCTCCACATTGCTGACTCTGCATGGCAGGGGCCTGGCTGGTCGGGAAGAGTTGGAGATGCTGCTGACACATGGATCCTCGCAAGAAGGGTACCGGATGGCTTTTATTACTGGGCTCAGATAAAGGCTGCTCCAGAGGCAAGTTCCTCGCACGTCCCAGCACCCTCCTCTGGGTGGCCCTGTCACACCTGCTATGCCTCAGCTGTGTGTGTCCAGCAGTTCAGTTTCTTGGATAAGCACATGTCTTTCGTGGCCAGGTTCCAGAAGGGAAATGTAATGTCAGTGAGTGTATCAGTCTTCCAGGGCTGTGTAACAGAGTAGCACAAACAGGGTGGCTTAAGTAATAGAAATGTATTATCTCTCCGTTCTGGAGAGTGAAACCCAGATGTTGGCAGAATTGGTTCTTCTGAAGGCTATGAGGGAGAATATGTTCCACATGCCTGTTCTGATTGACTTCTGGTGGCTTGCTGCCAATCTCTGCTGTTCCTTGGCTTGAAGAAGCGGCACCCCAATCTTTGCCCCACCTTCAATTGGTATCTTCCCTCTGTGCATGTCCGTGTTCACATTTCCCCTTTATAGAAGAGCATCAGTCATTGGGGGTCACCTGGTGGCTAATTTGGTTAAGTGTCTGACTCTTGATTTTGGCTCAGGTCATGATCTCACAGTTTGTGACTTGAAGCCTCCCCTGCCCCCGCCCCCAGCCCCGCATTGGGCTCTGTGTTGACAGTACGGAGCTTGCTTAGATTTCTCTCTCTGGCCCTCCCCTGCTTGTGCTTTCTCTCACAAATAAATAAATGAACTTAAAAAAAGAAGATCAGTCATTGGATTAGGCAGCCGCCCCCCTCAGCCTACCATGACCTTGTCTTCACTAATTATGATCCTATTCCCAAATAAAGTCATATTTGGAGGGGCTTGGACTCTAACAGATGAATTCGAGGAGGATACAATTGAACCTGTGACAGTGAAGAAAGTTTGCAATAAAAAGTGCTTTGTTCAGGAAAATTCAATGTGTTGAATTATGTGCACCAGCCTAAAGGAAAGAAGCAAACCCCTCTGCCCACACATGTGCCTCTGTACCTGTACACACGGAAGTGTGGTCCCCCACATGCTGGGAGTCAGGCCTACCCTGTACTTCAGTGGCTGTTTACTTCTTTGGGATTTTTTTCTCTTCTTTTCAACGTCAGACTTCGTGCATGTGGATTCATGGAGGGAAGACTAGTGTGAATTTCCGTTCAGAAGTCATTTTGTCATTTTTCCAGTAACTAAACGTGAATTTGAATGAAATATTAGCACAGTTTTGTTCAAGTAATAGGTTGTCTCATGATTAATTTTTTTGTGATTAATTTGTAACCAGAATTTATTTCTCTTTAAAATCATACCGAGTTCTCAAAACAGCGTGTACTTTCAGTAGCTTAAGTACTTCCCTGCCCTCTCTTTTATGATGTCCACTTGCTGACCCAAACCTATCCTCACTGATGTAATGGCAGTGCTGAGGGCTGCCCTCATGTTAGGCCATAGCTGCTCCTTGCTCATGTGGGTGTGGGCCTGTGGATGCATATGCGACCCCTGGTTGGTCTTGGATGCAGGGACAACATTTTTGGGGAATGCTAGGAGGAGGGGGAGTACACTGGGGAAAGATCCAGAGGATGCAGGTTATCCCTGGGAATTGCAGGCCAAATATATAGGGGAGCAAAGACAGACAGGAAAAGAGGAAGGGAAAGGAATGGCAGGAAGTGATAAATAAAAGTTGCCCATGGTGAAAAGAGGTCGAGGGAAGAACGTCCACACCACAGCCGGCCTGTCCCTGTCTCTGTCCCCTGGCCCTCACTGAGTAAGCCAGCTCCTGGGCCTGGTTCTGGGAACTGTAAGCCAGCCCCTGGGCCTGGTTGTAGGGAACTGCAGTGCTTCCCTGTTCTACTTCCCAGTGCTACATCTTACGCTGAGTGTTTTCTTTTCCACAGTTGGAGAGACAGGGGGCCCTGCTTGTGGAATTTGAGGTTCCCACTGCCACAGACCCAAAGCTGCCAGCCCAGCGGCAGAGTGTGGTCTTAGAAGAAGATGTCATTCAGTTCTTGCCGTGCGTAGAACACTCACCACGGCCAGGGGACAAGGTGCTTGCAGCCTGGGATCCAGACCAGCAGCGGTATGGCCCTGGCACGGTTCTCTTGGGCTTGGAGGCGAGAGACCCCCTGAGAGGTAAGGGGAGCTGCTCTGACCTATCAGTCCCCGGGAGGGAGCCAGGCTGGTAGGAGAGAGCCAAAAGTGTCTTAGAGGGGAGTGTAGGGTCTTAGAGGTGTTAAAAAAAAAATCCTCACCCCCTCACTTGCAGCTTAATCGTGGATGTGGCAACAGATAAAAAAGATCATAACTTTTGGATTATAAAATGCTTTTCATCGGGGAAAAATAGCCTAAAACTATTATGTCTAAATAGGTTAGCTAACCTATGGTGCGATGGGGCCACACTCATGACGGGTCCCCCATCAAGTCATCAAGGGGACAGTCCCCTCTGCAGGGTGCACCAGCTAGCATCGTTGCAGTTTAGACAGTGAGAAGGGGAGGCCTCTCCTCTTTCCCCTCTGAGGATGCATTTTGACTTTGACCTGAAAACTGAGACAGGGAGGTGCCTGCAAGTGCAATGGGAAGTGGCAGTAGGTAGATAGGTGGCGGGTGAGGGAATGTTCCGGGGAAGGCTCTCCAGGGAGGGGAGGCGGGCAGAGCAGAGGCTGCCCTGAGGTTTGCTTTGAGGCCACGACATAGAAGAGGTAACTGACAAAATGTTGCTCTGTTATGTAGCATCCAAAGGAGGAGGAATTACTGTTCACTTCTGGAATGGCAAGACAGCTACTGTGCCTCTGGGCCAGGTCAGGTGGGTGCCCCCAGCTGTGTGGAAGAAGGCTGTGGAGAGGCTGCACAAGCCTTTAACCAGGGAGCACCCCGGGCCCCTCCTCTGGGCCCCTTGCTGCTCTCCGCTGGGACCGGTAGCTGGATGTGTCATCAGCGGGCTTTCTCCAGGCGCTCTGTTCCTGTGCCCGCCCTGCCTCCCCCAGGCCTGCTGCCAGCTGCCGTACCAGACCTGCCTCTGCTACTGTCCCTGGGCAGGACCCACCTGGTGGCCTCTAGCCAGGACCTCAGGGGCCACAGCCACAGAACATCCAGAGGTGGAACTAAAGCCCACAGCACAACTTTTGCCTCTGGAGGGTCCTGCAAAAGAGGAAGCAGTAGCAGTGCAAGCTCCCATGGGTGTTTCTTCCTCTTCTTCCTCCTCTTCTTCTGAGGAAGAGGATTTGGAGAACGATCTGGAGATGCGCCTCCCGCAGAGGCTGGCGGTGGACAGCACAGTCAACACAGACCCTATTCTTCTTGAGAAGTCTCTGAGGAGGCAGGGTGCCCTCTGCCAGCCCGAGTGGAGGTATTGGAGGAGAAACGGGCCTGAGCCCTGTCCTGGGAAGCCAGGTACAACACCTCCTGAGATACCTGCTCCCTTCCCTCCCATGTATCTCTTAGGAATCTCATGCATGTGTCCACTGTACTGGGATTGGAAGTAACACTTAGGTGTGTGGCCATGTTGAAGGGGAAGCTGGGACAAGAGGGAAATAGTGGGTTTCCATCTGAACAATAAAACCCACTAAGAAAAGATGGGTTGATCTTTGTGTGAAGGTTTGCATCCCTATTTAACAACTGTATTTTCCTTCTTCACTTGTCTGTGCTGACAGGGCACTGCCATTGTCTGCTTTGGCCTGCCCCATACCCCTACTTTTTTTTCTTGGAGCCCTTGAGTTTTCTCTAGATGAAGAGTCAAAATGCCCCCAGGTGTCAATTAGTCTTTAGTGTCCCGAGAAGCACAGAAACTGGTCTTTAAACATTGGTCGTCAGGCCTTACTCCCCAGATGGTCCCCTTAGTAAATCAGAGTGGGGAGAAGCAGGGCCCTGCGTCATGCTGCTCACTCCTTACAAGGGATTGTAATCCCAATGGCTTACAAAGGGATTGTTGTTGGCAATCCACAGCCATCCTCACCTTCACCTTGAGCTATGAAGTGTGAGACATGCTCCCCTCATAGGTTTAGAAGCAGTCTATTGCTGACATGCTTCACCTCTGTCAAATTTAATTCCCAGTAAGCCCCAGCAAGAGCAGCAGCCTAAGTCAGCTGGCAGAGGTGGATGGGATGAGCCCAGCCCTAGACCAGATTCTTGGGGCTAACATCCAGTGAACTAAATGAACATTCAATCTGAGGCAGGAGGCTATGTGGTTAAAGAATACCACTCCTAAGGGCTTGAGGATCTTGAGGCACCACCCACATTGGGACCCACTGTGTGTCCCTGTTTAAGGCCACTGCCCTATTTCCAGGAGAGCTGAGGCTCAGCCAGAAGGACCTCTGAGCCCCTGAGGATTTCAATCTTGCCCCAGGGGTAAAAACTTTATTGGTCTTCAGTTCCAGAAAGTTAAATTATTTCTACACTGAGAAACTTTCTTGGTGACTCCTGGGCCCCTGGGCTTTGGGGTGGTTGGGAATGGACAGGGGTTGGCTGCTGTTGGACTTAAACTGAGGGCTCTAGACCTTCTTTGGTTTTCAAGATGGGGATCTTTCCCCCACCTCTGAGAGGGGGGTAACTAGAGAAACAAGAATCCAGCTGTGTGCAGCTGAGCTCCTCCTCCCCTGAGAGGAAACTCTGTATTGATAATATAAAGGCGGGGGGGGGGGGGCAGGTTCTTGGGCTCCTGTAAAATAGGTCCCTGATCTTACAGTGAGAGGCTGTGAGAGGTACTGGCAGAAGCTACTTGGAAACAACTGTTTCTACCAGATATACCCTCTCTACAAGTGATATTATAAAGAAAATGGTGCCCAAACCTAGAGTTTTCATGCTAAATTCTCTGTAGCTTCCACTGCCTCCTGCTTCAGCAGACTGGAGAGAGAAAAGCTGTACCTATCCGACAGAGAGGAGTCTGTAGGGAGCAACTGAGCAGCACGGGGTTCAGTTTCAGGGAGGAACGCCAGAGGGGTAACCAGAGGGGACATGGAGGTCAGACATGCCCCAGGCACCAGTCTGCCTTCCCACTGCTGTAGCTCTGCTCAGCACAACATTCCACCTAGACTGGTTCCAGACCTGGCTAAGTACAAACTTCCCCTAAAGCTCTTCTCTCCCTCCAGTGCCCAGCCACCCACATTCAGTCTCTCTGCCCCTCACCACATTTAAACAGCTCCACTCTGAAGTGTTTTGTTCCCTCCCAAAGCAATTTCTAATTGCCTATAAAGAAGATAAATATGGTACCTGCAGGTACTCAGCCTGGTTTGCCCTTAGGTATTAGATCACTTGTTACGCTCCAGGCAAAGGTTAATTCTTAGAGCTCAAACATGAGGATCACAGGACCTGCCCTCTCCCAGCTCACAACCCTGTGCCCAAAGCTATGGGGAATATACTCGAGTCGGGGTGTGGAGAAAGGGGCCATCCCTGACCCTTGTCACAGGTGGGGCATTGTGTGCCATAACTAACTAGTGAAAAAGAGGTGCAAAAAACCATGTGTGCACCAGGGTTGGGAACAATGGCAAATGCCAGAACTTTCCTTTTCTCCCCTACATATTTTGTATGTTTTTAAGGAAATCTGCTACTTTGCTTCTCCTAATTGTGCTTGATGGCACCAATCAACTACCGATGTTTGACAGTCTTAGGCTCTGCCTTGTAAGAATCCCCTCGTGTGGGTCCCTCTGCCCTCCACACTTGGTTATTTTTGAGTTACCGTTTGATCCTCACATAACAATTCTGGAGAGGTCAGGTTGCTGGCTGCCCAGTTAGGTTGCTCTTCTCCCATGCTTACAACCTAAACAGGATTCAGTCTGTGGTTTTCAAAGCCAGGACAGGGATGGATTCCTGTACAGCATTCCTTCCTTTTTAGATTACTGTCCTATTCCCCTTGGAGTCACATCTCCCAATGTTTTGTTGTGCCTCGTTCGACCTTTCAAAACTTGTTTTCCCAGCAGCTTGCCACCTTTTCTTTGTGATCAGTGTGATTTACAAGCTCCTTTGACAGGTGCCAGTTGGCTACCTTTGCTTCCCCTACTGGCTGGCTTGAAAATCATGACTAATACCTTCTCCACCCAGTTCCAAATGTGGCTATCAGATATAACCTATCCAAAAAGCATAATGGCCAGAAATAACTACAGGCTTTATTTCTCTTTACAAACAGCAGTGCCAGACACTTACAGATAGTTCCGAGATTCTGGGATCCGTGATGTGGTTCTATTTCAGTCATCAAGACTCATCCCATGGTGGCACACACAACATAAGTAATTAAATTTGGGGTTTAGGAACAAGACGTGGCATCATCTGGAAAGAGAGGGGCAGCAAACAACAGAGGGTACGAACTGTAGTGGTGGGGAGAACCAAGGAGCTGGTTCTGGAAGCAAGCGGCATGAAGCGGCCACAGAGCAGAGGAAGCTGAACACAGAAAATGGAGCCAGGGTACAGTGACACACGGGAGGGAAAGGAATGGCCCTCGGAACGAACGCCCTGAGGAGCCAGGTAAAGCAGGATGGTCGGGAAGGGGCTTCTCAAGGACTCCTTGCGTGGTTCTTCATGCTCCTTTTGAGAACGAAAAATCCCATGCTCTCTTCCCAGGAAAACGCACAGACCCACGATTTTGCATTCAGTTTCAGAAGGCTTACAGAACCCACAAGGCTGATCACAGTCTCTTTGGGGAGGCTAGGATCCCACTGAAATGACACTTTACCCTAGGGTGATGGGCATGGGTCTGCTTTATCAGGCCTCTGTCCATGGGAGTCTGTTCCTCCCTAGGAATGCTAATATAGCTCTACGTAAAACTTTCATCATATAAAATATTGGCATTCATCCTGAGGAAAGACTTGTTACATTCAGAATGAGATGAATTACCAGGCAACCAACCAGACAGATGCAATACTGTTGACACGGTACCTTAAAGAAGTTTAGGGCACATCAAGGACTTTTGAAAACCAGTGACTTTTGGGGTACCTGGGTGGCTCAGTCAGTTAAGTGTCCAACTCCTGACTTCAGCTCAGATCATGATCTCACGGTTTGTGGGATTGAGCCTTAGGTCGGGCCCTGTGTCAGGCTCTGTGCTGATAGCATGGAGCCTGCTTGGGATTCTCTCTCTCCCTCTCTGCCCCTCCCCAGTGCACATAAATAAATAAAATCTGTGACTTTTGAGCCTTATAATTATAGTCAGCATAAGACTCTCAGGATTTTTTTTTTTAATAGGAAGCTAAAAGACTAGTGGTGGTAAATACCTGAGGAGGCATTACAAAGTGGTTAAGTCCTTCAATGGACGGAGGCAGAGTGCAGGCCTCAGGCGACAGTCGAATAAGCAGCAGCATCTTCACCTGTTAAGACTTCCCGGCAGATGAGCGGCAGGAAGGCACCTGCCACAAGGGGCACAGGAGTCTGGTGGCCATGGCCAGGGCTCCCTGACGGGGGCCTGGGGAGATTGCTTGAGGATGCCTCCTCCACAGAAGCTGCAGGGGGTGATTGGCCTGCTTTGGGCAAATGTGTCGACAGCCTCTCTGCCATTGTTTCATAAGCCTCCAGCTGTGTGTGAGGGACACTGTTTCACCTCTTAATACCAATAAAAAGGAATTCTCTTCATTTCCAAATCATCTCCCTTTATTATAATTAGCCTTTACCTGGAAAGTAAGCAGTTAAAAACCATTCAGATAGCATCATTACATTATTATTTTCAGCCGGGGGGGGGAGGGGCGGGCACTTCCAGAATTTTAAGTTAAAATAGGCACTGAAAGAGACAAACTCCAGTTCCCAGGAAGACTGACCCTCTACAGTCAGCAGTAAAAGCAGGAGTAATGTGTAAATATTAAGAGAATCATATGGTGACTTTATTCTTCTTGCTACTTAAGAAAAGGTGATGCGATGGCCGTGATGGTCAACATCATACAGCAAAGACCAAGTCCACACTTTGTCCTGAGTCCACTGCTACCACGTGAGTCTTGGTTAAATCATTTGCACCCACAGTGACGGAATAGGTCCCTGGATATACTTCTATGTAGAGGTCCTTAGAGATGTTTTCAGCCTGCAAGAAAAAGCATGTATTAGCGGTTTAGAGATTTTCTATCACAGTGCCATCAGGGCACCTCCAGCAAGGTGACCCCTATGTGCCAGAAGTACAGTGGAACAAAGCACTGATGTGGGACATGGAGGTCCTGCTTTCAAGTCAGCCTGGGAAGACAACAGGAATGTCATTTAGGTAAGTCTGTGCCTTGTGCCTGTTACCTTGTGCCTGTTCCCTTATTTCTAAAACTGTGATACCTACCTCACAGCATGTATGTGAAAACACTTTGTAAGCGCTAGAATGTTACAAGAACATGAAGGGTCATAAATGGGACACTCCAATCATCGTGTTGGGGATCAAAAACAGACAGTGGCACCTGTTAGCACAGATTAGCAGTAATGACAAGGCACCATGGAAAAACGAGACCCTTTTTAACTGTGCTTTGCTAACTCAGGAGGAAGATGAACTATTCTCTTCTCTGAAAGTGGAGCACACTAGAGTAGGTCCCATTCCGTCATGCAGCAAGGCGGCTGGCTGGCCAAAGCCTCCCCCGGAGGATTGGTTGTCCCATAGTACAAAGCACGGGAAACTGGAGTCAACGGAAAGAGTTGTGTTTAGAGCTGTGCCGAACACAGACCATCTTCCAAGGACAGATTCAACACATGGCTGGGAAGTGGGTAGATGTGCGGCCAGAGGAGGGGTCTCAGTTCTGATGGCAGACGGCAACACTGCACACAGGAGAAGAGAAGAGCCTGTAGTAAAGAGCCAAAGCTCACATCCTACAGCTGGGACGTCCTGCATGCTTCCTCAGTGCTGGGCGGGGCGGGGCGGGGGGGGGGGGGTGTGGGGGGAGGGGGCTGGTAGCCACAGGGAGCAGCTGCCCTTTCTACCACCATACCCGCGGCCCAAACCAAACCACCGGCTAGCAAATTCCACAAGGAGGAATAAATGGTAATATTTATACTTTTATGAAACTGCCTCCCCGCCCTCTACTTTGCAGAGATTTAAAGTGAACTTTTCCTCGGACGCCTGGGTGTTTCATTCGGTTGAACTTCCTACTCCCAGTTTCGGCTCAGGTCATGATCTCACAGTTGTGTGGGTTTGAACCTCGCATCAGGCTCTGCACTGACAGTGAGGAGTCTGCTTGGGATTCTTTCTCTCACCCTCCCCTGCCCCTCCCTTGCTCATGCTGTCTCTGTCTCTCTCCAAATAAATAAAAGTTAAAAAAAATTAAAAATAAAGTGAACTTTTTCCAAAGCTGCTTTAACCTCTGTTCTTTCATGCTCAGTTACTGCAAAATTGGCCTTATTATCATTTAAGTGACACGAATGCATAGGACTCTACCACAACTATGCATTGGTCATCAACTAAGTACACAAAAGTCGGTTTCAGAAAATTCGGCTATATTGGAATCAGAGAAAGCCAAGGATACTTCATTTGTCTGCATAAAAGGAAACACAGGGGTAAGACTGCCATCTGTGATTTCAACACCATGAATATCGGGCAGATTAGCATTACCAAAATTCAGCAAGCATGGGAAGCATCTAAACCTTACAACTTATCTGCGCTAGAAGCAGAATATTGTTCATTGCCACTAACTCTAGCATATTCTGAATCCTGGCTAGTAGCACACTGCAGACAAATAAAGATTAAGCAAACTATTCCAGCAACATGCTGGAGTTCCTTTTCTCAGAATTCCAGCCCTTCCAACTTCCAGAAAATTCCCTGGGTTCATGAACTAATGAGTACTTTATTCTAAAAATGAAAAACTCATCACTGCGTTTTTACAGGGAAACATTTGTGGAAAATGAGAACAAATCCCTTCAAATGTTTTGGAACTCGATCTAACCAAATTTATATGTTTCAGAATTTCAGCAATGGTTTTCACTTTGTAAGCAGGAGGGTCAGCACCCCCCTGCTGCTTGAACAGATGGTGGGATTCCAGCAGGACCCAGTGCCAGCCCAGCTGGGCCGTAGGAATGGAGATGTGAATACTTCACATTCTTTCCAACCGCAAGTATGAGCCCAAGCACAAAGAGTATCCCTTAAGCTTCAAGTGAAGGAAGGATACCAAGAAAACATAATTTTACATTGAATCAAAATGCTGTATTCTCTCTTTCCTCAAGGGTGAAACCTCCCAACTTCAAATACTATGGATCTGGTACAAATAACACTCTAACCAGGTCAACTGGTTCATGGAATGTACTGGTGGTGAAGCCCAGAACACAGAAGATCTGTACTCACAGGCTGCTGAGAGGCCTCTAGAGCACACTCTGATTCGTGAGAGATGACTCCAAGACCAAGAGAGGTGTCTTTTCTCTGAAGAGATAAGTTGAAACACTGATTAGTGCCCAGACTTCTGGATTATAACAAGTAACTTTCTCTTACTTTATTAGGGTTTAATAATTGTTCTGTCAGTTTCTTCTAAGTTGTCACCTAAGTTATTAAGGCTTTTAGTGAACTCTGTGAGGTATTTGTAGTCAGATGTTTACCATGTTATTTAATTAATTAATGTATTTAAAACATTTATTTTAGTGACAGAGTGCGAGCAGGTAAGGGGCGGAGAGACAGACATACAGAATCTGAAGCAGGCTCCAGACTCTGAGGACAGAGCCTGACGTGAGGGTCGAACCCACGAACTGTGAAATCATGACCTGAGCCAAAGTTGCACGTTTACCTGACTGAGCCACCCAGGCACCCCTACCATGATTCTTTTTTATACTTATATGGGCTTTGGAGACAGACCTGAATTTGAATCCTATCTCCTGCTTTACAAAAAGGGGTGGATTAATTTCTCTAAGTCCGTTTCCTAGTCTACAACATGGGGATACTAGATTGGAGATTTTAAGTGCAAGAGTGACTGACACTTAGCAGGCTTTCAGAAAATAAAATTCTCTTCTATGCTTCTCCCAGGAGTGGGGGCACTAGAGGAGAAAGGCAGAACTGATAAAGTCGATCTCCCTTACAAGCACTAACTTACATTTTATAGGAAGGGATGGGAGGGGCAGGACTGACCCTTGCTCACATGTAACCCCCTTAGGATCAGGCAAGAAAAGGGAACCCAGGATTTGGGCAGTGTTGGTGCTCCACACATGCCAGGGAAACGGGAGGGGCTTCCAGCGTGCATCCAGCCCTCACTCACATCCCTGTGGCCATTCTTCTGTCCTTTCCCTAAACCCACAGGCCAGAGAAGTCAGGAATCCAATCTGTGGATTAGACTCTGAACTTAAGTTTGCTGTCTTCAAGTACAACTAGGAGAGTTTAAAAAGAGCAAAACAAAACAAAACCCTACTCTCTTAAAAAACAACAATGGACTCCTATGGCATCAGTTCAACACGTAGAATCTTTGGCTTCCCCAGAACATGTGGTAAAAGACAGGTAAGACTGTAGTAAGAGGCCTATAATTGTTCCTAATACTAGTAGTTTATGTTCTAATATTTTAGGAAGAGAATTCTGTTATAAGAGACCCCCCCCTCCTTACACTTCCTTTTTTAAAATTACCAAAGACATGATAATTATCACTAACTTAGGGTGAAGTATGTGATTATTAAAAACCTCTTTCGTATCTGTAGATGTAGGTGAGGACATCTGAAGCTCTCCTCTTTAAGCCTGTCCAAGGATCCTGGGACTCAGGATTTCAGGCTCAACTGAAGATGCTGCAGTGGCATCAATCTTATCTTTTGGACAAAATCCTATTTCGTGTTCATTGCTGCGAGGTCTCCAAGGTTGGGGGTTGATACATTTCCATTGAACACTGTAATGCTGAGACACAAAGTAATCCCCCAAACACAAATCCAGCAGGAACTCCTAATTACAGGGTATCACTTCGGGGGTGGTGGTGGGTGTGTGGGTGTGTGTATGTGTGTACTAAGAGCATGGCACGGACAGCTGAGGATACATACCTGACCATTCCTCCTGTCACAGCACAAATGCAGTTCCGACTTCCTTCTGTGATAACGAGAGACATGGGCTGCCCCTCCATCCTCCAGTACAGATGAATAATATTTCTATAGAAGTGATGTGAAAGATATTGGGTAACCAAATAGTCTGATCAAATTAAAAAAAACAACAACAAAAAAACCCAAAAACCTCCCTGCTACTTGGGGAAAATGTGGTTAAGGAGGGAGGCATCAGAGCAAAGGTAAATCATCCACTCTCTTGACAGGCCTCTGAAGTTAAGGAACAACTCTGAGCCCACGTAAAGTAGCTGCAGAGAAGGAAACTGCATTTGGCATCACTTTGCTGCCATCTGCTGTCTTTGTAGGGCAAGAATTCTGGCCACCTACAGTTGGGCAGGACGATGCTCTCTGCCAGGTTAAATAATTGTCACAACGTCTTTGCCCCAATGTCAAGTACATAGGCCCTTCCACCTCCTCTCATCACAAATTCTGATGAGCTGTTCCATTTTTATTGTCTAAGTCCCAGACAAGGACAAGGGAAGAGGGGTGCATCTCCTTGAGACTTAGAAATACAACAGGAAATGTAACAAAAACTCAACAGCTAGGCAATCGTTCTGTCCATGCGGGGGAGGGGGGGAAGAGGTCTGTAATTTAAGGACAATAATCCAAAGGATCAGAAAGCAGTTACATTTTTTCTTGTCTATTTCCTTCCTCCCCCTCGAAGTTAACCTTAAACTTGCCCTTGATTATGACTAATGATGAGGACATCACAAGCCTGCTTGTTTTGAACACAGTGTACAAAAAGTGTTTAAGGCATGAGACCGAAAGAATGAGAAGCTGGGGATAGCACTTCAGGACATAGGTCTAATGATGTATTTTAGGGGCTCCTTCAAAATTGTAAAGGCAAGCTCAGAACACGTCTTAATTCTATCTCGAGAAAGCCACGGGATTCTGAGACTCCATTCAGAGTGAAAATCTGAAGTATGGACTGAAAATCAAAATGAAGAACACCAATTTGCTAAACCTCAAACCAAAGATCAATGTTATTCCTTTTACTGAACCATGTACCAAAATGTTTAAGTTGATCACTTCACAGGAAAGCTGAAGTTATGGATTTTTCTAAAACTAACAGAATAACACAAAAATATTCTCTGGGCCATATCTCATCGATAGGAATCCTGTTCTTGGAGTCAGAGGGCTTTTACAAAAGATGTAGAGAGAGAAGAGATTTTTAAAAATCTTAATAGATGAAATTGAAACAAGGTATTCTCTTCCTTCTCCCTTGTAGACCAGCATCCTTATAACCACATTAAGAATCACATCATGTTAAGGCTGGAAGAGACCACAGAGTCTGCCATAACTTCTAGATAACAGAGTATCTTCCATGCAGGTAATTTCCTTGGATGCAGGCTGGCCTGCCTTCACCATTCCTTCAAAGTACTTAAAGATGACTTAGTGTATGGTTTTGAGAAGAGAGTCTTTAAAACCTTTGTACACTCATTTCAGTGAATGGTACCAAAAATATCCCTCAAGTCCCTCATGCTGACAGTTCATGACAATTTTCTGGTGTTCATCTCTCAGTGGAAACCGAAGAAACAGACTCTAGAGGCTGGAAAGTACTTTAGAGATCTTCATTTTATGACAGGGAAGGTAGGCTGAGAGAGACTAGCAGGCCCAGGGCATCATAGCCAGAAAGTGGCAGAACATGGGTGTGATTCCTGGGAGGTTGCTCTGCTAGTAAGCCACACCACCTTTGATGAGGGCACTCATCAGGTTATGAGGGTTCCACATAACCATCTTTGTGGCCAACAAGTGATATGGACTCACAGGGACATACTTAAAAACAAATTACCGGGGACTTGAAACAGAGGTTAAATTCTAGTGTAGGGAATTTGTTTCTGTTTTTGTTTCAATACATTTTGAAAACCAGAAAGGCTCAGTTCCAGTTTAGAGTGACCTTACTGATGTTTTTTAACTTTAGTTCATTTCAAAGTTAAAAAAAAATCCCTAATATCTGGACTTGATTGTTTTGGAAGTCAGCAAATAAGCTTCCCACCCCTCCTCCCCCAATAGTCTGTATCCTCAATAATACCTACAGAACTGGACACACAATATTTGTTGAATAAATTCTAATTTGGATTTATCACCCGGTTTAAATCCCTGTTTACAACCTGCCCTTGAAGGCGGGGCAGGGCAAACAGGTAGTCTCCAGATTCTCCCTAAATTCTGCAAAGATCCACTTTGTGATCCATCTGCAGGTGGATCAAGGGCATGGCTTTGGCTTACACCAACTTACCCCACACTGACTTGAAGTATAGTCCATGAATTCTGCCATTGTTCTGAAGGAAGCACTGAGGGTTGGTTGTCTTTCTTCTCTCTATTTGAATAAATGGCAAATCACAGGTGAGATGTGGTATTCCCTACTGGAGAATGAAGTCATTTGGAGAATGGCGTCTTTTTTGCTTTTCAAAAGGCCTCTGCAAGTTTAAGTCAGTAAGAAGGACCTTACTGAGAAAGAATTCCAATCTAATGGGAATTTATCCAGGACAAGGAAAGGTTTGCTAGCTTTCCTGTAAAATCAGGTGGTAACATGTAAGATTTTTATATATATAAAAAAAAAGTAACATACCAGGGCCGACAACTAGCGGTACCCTAAACTACCCAACAAGAATCTGTCAAATGTCAAGAGTTTTCAGGGGGCTTTCCGTTCATTGTTGTCCCGTTACTTTACAGCTTCCGCCAAGGACAGGACCCCTCAGGTGCTTCTGCTGGGCGTGCCCAGGTTGCCAGCAGGCCAACAGGAGCGAATGAATGGGATGGTCCCCCAGCACAGGAGCCCTCACCTCTCCCGGGAGAAGGCGCTGGGGGTCGGCTGCTGGCCGTCTTTCTCTGTCAGGCTGTTCTCGGGAAGTGACCCCCACGCTGCTTTGGGGGAGCTCCCGCGAATGCCAGTCCACCGCCCTCCTCTTGGCCCGCTCCAGCACTTCTTGACCCAGCCTAGCCGTGCGCTGCAGGGCACGTCGGTCCACCCCGTTCAGCGCCGCGGCCGCCAAACAGTTCTCCATATCTCCCTGCGCGGGTACATACACACAAACACGGGCTGGTCAGCGGGCCGCCGCGACCCTACTCCCGCTGCGAGTGGGAGCCCAGCCTCGACCTCCCCGGCGACCACCGCCCCCAGTTCCGCCCCCAAAGCGCCCTCGGGCCGGTGCCCGTCCGGGGGCCAGCTGGTGCGAGCAGATTCCCTCCATTTCCGTCTCCCCCCCTCCCCTCGGTAGGGGGCCCTCACCCACTCTCCTTTCCAGGCGCATGCGCACAGCCCTGTGTTGGAGAGGGGAGGCTGGACCTGGAGAACCCGGAGCCGGCGCAGCAGGCCATTGGCGGGGGGCTGGGCCTGGGGCCTGCGCAGACCACGCCTTTTGCGTCCTGGCGGCGGCCCGGGAGCGCCGGTTGCCGGGCTAACTGCCGGGCGCAGGGGCGGGGCTTGGCGGCGTGCAGGGCGTGGAAGTCTGAGTCGAACCAGGGCCCGGGCCGGCCAGTCTGCGCCTGCGGTGGGACCCCTGGGCTGGGGGCCATGTCCTCCGAGGTCATCTCCAGCGCTTTACGTGATGGACTCGGAGTAAAGTTAGTTGGTCCCCTGTTGGGCTAAGAAACTGTGGGGAATAAGACACCTGCCTCCAGGAGCCTTTTTCTGCCTGGTCCATAGTTTGGGATACCGCTACTCTAAAAACTTTGAGATGAGGTGAGGCCACACAGTGAGGCCGCCAAGGTGGCGCTTGGAGAAGAGTGTGGCCCGCCGGCTGTGGGCAGTGGGACTCGGGGCCCTCCGCCAGAAGACAGGTGTTCAGGGCCGGAGGGGCATCTGAGTTCTACGTACAGCTCCGTAGTCTCATCGTGGCGGCTTTCTAACTTCTCCGGTGGAGGGTAGGGACTCACACATTTTTGGAAGCCTCTTCTCTTGGGGGGTTGAACCCAGCTTTCAAGAATAGTTGCAGCAACGTTTATAAGTAAGAAGCTATGCATCGTTTTCTTCCTCTCCATTCCTCACCTTTGATAGAAGGTATAGCCCAAGGTCTCGCTGCTAATTAGCGACTGACTGGACTACACCACACTGCGCACAGTCAGCACAGCAAAGCCTTGACGTTCAGGAAGAACCACTTTAAGGGATACTGCTCATTAGGGGTCATTTTAAGGGACACGAGGAAATCAATGCTGACCTCGTCTCCTCAGCAGATGGCTTGATCAGCAGTTCTGGGCCACCAGGATACCACTGCAACCTCCATCTGCACTGTGGCTCATTTCCTGCTTTCCTCTCACAGAAGGAAATTAAGTAAAAGTCTTCATTATCATTGGGATATTTTCAGTGCAGTATAAAATATTCTAAAACTTTTCCTCCAGTAAATGGTTTTTATTGCCTCCTTTAGAACTTAGTGGTTAGGCGCACATGGTCCCGAATATCCAGTCTGGAGAGCTGAGTTTGAATTCAGACTTTGCCACTTTTTTGCTGTGTTGATTCTGGGCGAACAAGTTACTTCTTTGAACTTCGCTTTTCCTCTTCTTTATACGTAGGGATACTAATAGCAACCTCCTAGACTGTAAGCTTCTTGAGAGTGGGGACCATGTTCATTTTGTTTACTGAGTTTAAGGCGCATCTAGTATTTTTTATCTGTGACAGAAGGGGCTAAAAATAGCTCTTGAATGCAGTGAAGTAGGAATTGGGTTGCTGGGTTTTTTGGTGTGTGAGATAAATCCTCTAAAATGCTTAGCCCGATGCCTTGCAAACAGTAAGTGCTCCACAGATTTAACTAGCATTATAACGCTCCAAGCACTGTTCTAGGACTTGTGGAAAATAGAAACGGATCAGGTTAAAGCAGAATAAAAACGAGAGAATGATGCACATAAAATCTGTAATGCCAGAGGCCAAATATTAAGATTTTGTTCATAAGCTGTTGTTATAAGATTGATAAAGTGCTATGAGGCTTAGAGGAGAAAGGGATACTTTTCAGTTGGGGGTATCAAGAAAGGCTCGTTAGAGAAGAACGCATTTGAGCAAAGTCTTGAGGATGGCCCAAGAATTAGTAACCGATATTTAAAATCCCTGTTAACTGCTTTTATAATGAATGTGGTTCGAACTTTTAACTGTGTCTATGTAACCATGAGCACATATTTAACCGTTTTCTACCTCAGTTTTGTCATCTTTAAAATGGGAATAATAATAGTATATTCCTTATAGAGTTCTGAGAATCAAATAAATTAATACATATAAAATGCTTTGAATAGTACTTGACACATAGTAAATACTCAGTAGATATTAGCTAGTATTATCTTAATCAGACTTCAGCCTTGTCTCCCAATATGTCCTTACTTACCCGATACTATATCCATACCTCACATCACTTGGCTTTCTTCCACAGGATTCTGTTACTACCTCCCATTCCCAATTCCATTCCAGTTGAAGCATTACTTTTTATCAAGTCAGCTTTTTGAAATCTGCTATTCCCAGATGCATCCTCTGTTTCCATGGCTTTCTTTTTTTTTAATATTGATGTACTCATCCCAATCTGATTTAAATTATATTAGTTATGCTTCATTTTCTTTCAAGGTGGAAGTTATTCCTGATTTGTTTCTAAACATCCAGGGCTTGTTAAGCAGTAGGTGTTCATTAGGCATTTGTTGGATTTACTGACTTAATTTTTTATTTAAATAGATCCCTGTTAGGCCAGATAAGAGTTGGCTTCTTGGAAAAAAAAAATCTACCTACATACTTGAGTGAATATAAGGAATATTCGGTTGTAACTAATTTTCCCAGAATTTAACAGTTAGAAATATATGGAAAGAAGATGCTTGGAATGAAACTAAAGCCTAAAGACTGACATGAAATTAAAATTTTGCATTTATTTTTATATTTATAAACATATTTATATATATCTTTTTAAAAAATGCTTTCAAGGTTTGAACCATAAACCACAGATTGAGAGGATCCTTTTTCTCTTTTTTAAGATTGGATGGAAATAATGATGGAACATGACCTATCATCAGGCCCCATGTGGATCAAACACAGCCCAAGCCAGGTATTCCTTAAAACCACTGGTGGGACTTGGAAATATAACAGAAAATAGAGGGAGGGAATATGATCAGGAATGTATCTGATCATCAATGGAGAAAGGAACTGTTGATGTAAGTCTTTCATGATTTCTTTCTTCATGAGGTAAATACATTACAGGGAACACATAGAAGTTGTCTAGAAGTTCCCCTTGTATTCTGGGGAATAGTTGAGTTGGAGGACATCTTTATTCCTGGAATCTGTGGAAAGAGATTGGTGCTGTATTTGGGACTTTTTGAGGAGCAGAAAAACCAACTTTAGTGAAGAGAAAATGTAAATTATTTTTCTCTGTGTGAAGAAGGCAAAAGAAGGGTTAAAAACCTATGATGTAAAAGTGGGTATCATGCCAGAGTTAGACAATGATTTATACTGTACATACCAGAGAATGTATAAATCATTTTATTTGACAGGTGGTATTTTTATTTCTTCAACAGACTTAGGGAGCTTTAGAATCATTACAGCTTTGTAAAGTAGTATTATAGACTGAGTTATTAGATCATTCATTTTGCCTGATTACATCAACTCATTGGGTTTTTGGAGAATGAAAGAAAGTCATTATCAAAATTGTCATCTTGATCATATAGATTAAAGAAAATGGATCAAAGTTCTGAGAATTAGCTTTCACAACCTGTTAAAAATTAAAAAATTGGAAGTTAAAAAATTGATTGCAGAGCAGGAATGATTAGGGAAAAGTTTTGTCATTTTAAAAACCATCAGAGATTAAAGGAATAGTAATTTTGGTGGATATAAATAGTTGGAATCCGTGTGGAGTTTTAAAAAAACTACCTTATTGAGTTGAGGTATGATTTACCTTATATTACATTATATTCACCTGTTTTAAGTGTATAATTCAATAAATTTTAGTAAATGTACAGAATTTTTGCAGACATCACCACAATCCAATTTTGGAACATTTCCATTACCTGAAAAAGATCCCTGTGCCCACCATATGCAGTTAGTCTCAGGTCCTATCTCTAGAACCAGGCAACCATTATTCTGCTTGCTGTTTCTATAAATTTGCCTTTTCTAGGCAGCTCATATAAATGAATCATACAGTATGTGACCTTTTTTGTTTGGCTTCACTTAGCAAAATGTTTTTGAGGCTCATCCATGTTGTGGCAGGTATCAGTACTTCATTCCTTTGTATGACTGAATAATACTCCATTATATGAATATCCTACATTTTGTTTATCCAGTCACTAGTTGATAGCCATTTTAATTGTTTTCACTTGAGGACTGTTATGAATAATGCTGCTATGAAAGATTAGGTACGAGGCTTTGTGTAGGCACAGATTTTAATTTCTCTTGAGGAGACACTTAGGAGTGGAATTGATGAGTGGTTATGTTAAATTTATGTTTAACATTTTAAGAAACTGCCAAATTGTGTTCCAAAGTGGCTGTCTCATTTTAAATTTCCACAAGTGTTGTATGAAGGTTCCAGTTTTTCCAGACCCTCCACAGTACTTGCTATTGTTTGTTGTTTGATTAGAGTCATTCTACTGGGCATGCAGTAGTAGCTCATTGTGATTTTAATTTGCATTTCTTTAATGACTACTGATGTTGAGCACATTTTCTTGTAGCTATTAGCCATTCCTATTCTATTGTCTATTCAATATGTCTATTCAATAGATGTCTATTCGATGTCTATTCACATCTTTTGCCCATTTTTTTAAATGTTTATTTTTGAAAGAGTGAGAGCTGGGGAGGGGCGGAGAGAGAGGGTGACAGAGGATCCAAAGTGGGTTCTACACTGACAGCAGTGAGCCCGATATGGGTCTTGAGCTCACAAATTGTGAAATCATGGCCTGACCCAAAGTTGGCCACTCAACCAGCTGAGCCACCAAGGCGCCCCAACCTTTTGCCCATTTTTAATCGGCTTTTTAAAAAGTTATTATTGAGTTATAAGAGTTCTTGCTCTGAACAAGAATTCTTGATCAGATGTATGATGTATAAGGATATTTTCTCAGTCTGTGTCATGTTTTTCTTAATGGTGTTTTTTTGAAACACATCTTAAATTTTGATGAAGTCCATTTCTTAATTTTTTTTTCTTTTATGGATTGTGCTTTTGGTAGCTAGAAAATCTTTTTGCCAAATGATCTGTGTACAAGTTGGGGAACAAAACATCAAGTCTGCTATGACTTACTTTCTGTTGTGTGCAAGTCCTCACATTCAGGCAGTGAATACCTAGGACACGTGCACACCTTCCAGACCACCAAGGATGTGTGAGATTTTATCAAGGTCCACTATGGCTAGCATGCTCCTGGGTCTCACTGTTAAATTTCTGCTGGTCTGTTGCTTACCCCAACCAATACTGCAGTCTCAGCCAGCTGTGATGTTGATTTTCCCTGATTGTTTACCACTTGTTTTCTAAGGTCACTTGTTTCTGACAATACCCTAGGCACCAAATCAAGTCAGTGCCCTCCAACGGTAGAACTACTAATTTTCATGACTTGTCCTGTCTTAACAGAACTACTGTGTTGGTGCTGGGGTCAGGGAAAGGGAGTGGGAACAGCCTCTGTTGTCCCAGAGTCCCACTTTTCTCACAGAGGTTCAGTAGTTTTATTATTTATTTATTTTAAAAATAAATGCTTTCCAAATGTTTATTTATTTATTTTGGGGGAGAAAGAAGAGAGAGAGAGAGAGACAGACAGACACACCATGGGTGGGGGGAGGGATGCAGAGAGAGAGAGAGGAAGGGAGAGAATTCCAAGCAGGCTCCACACTCAGCATGGAGCCTCACATAGGGCTAGATCTCAATGACCCGTGAGATCATGACCTGAGCTAAAGTCAAGAGTCAGATATTTAACCACCTGAGCCATCCAGGTGCCCCCAAAATAAGTGATTTTCAATTTGTTGTGTACCTCTGGTCAATTTCCAAAAAAAAAAAAAACAAAAAAAAAAAACCCAAAAAACAAAAAGGCTGAAATGCTTTTTTTGACAATTTTGTATAGTTTTTTGTGGCTTTGGACAGATGATTTACCAATCTCCTTAATCTATCATTCTGGAATTACCCCTAGGTAGAGTTTTAATGTCCTAAAAACTGACACCATATATCCTGACTGATGTAGCAGCTTTTTAAAAATTAATATTTAGATCTTACCATTCCCTTCCAATTTTACATCCTTCCTAGCTTTTTAAAACACAATTGTTGACTCTCTTGAGGTTTACTTTTACATATTCTTTTAGGATGAAATTTATGTTTATTCTTTCTATCAGTATTTCTTTTTTTTTTTAATTTTTTTTAACGTTTATTTATTTTTGAGACAGAGAGAGACAGAGCATGAACGGCGGAGGGTCAGAGAGAGAGGGAGACACAGAATCTAAAACAGGCCCCGGGCTCTGAGCTGTCAGCACAGAGCCCGACGCGGGGCTCGAGCTCACAGACTGTGAGATCATGACCCGAGCTGAAGTCGGACGCTCAACCGACTGAGCCACCCAGGCGCCCCTCTATCAGCATTTCTTTATTTGTTCAGTGGTCATTTAAGTCTTTGTTCCATATTGATGTTGGAATGTATTTGCATTTCAGGAAGCTCTCATAAGTCGAGTAGGAAGCCAAATTTCCAGGGTTGGAATTACAACATTTTTGAGTAAACCTTGGTTATATATTCTGGTCTGTGCTAAGTCTATCTAACTATAATTATAGGTGTATCCCATTTTAAGAAATAATAGAAATACATTTAAAAACTTAATAAGTAATATGGTGACTATATTATTTAAAATATGCTGTTCACACTCAAATATTCATATCCTTCAGCTTGTGACTTTTTTCCACTTATACACCATCCTCTTAACATTGTGTAGACAACATAAAATGGTCTACAGAAAAAGTTTCTGTATTTTTTTTTTTTTCCTTATGAGACCCGATAGTAACTAAGGCAAAGATGTCCTATTTGGGAGAGATGGGACAGATTGGGGGGATATTGAAAGTTATGCCTGGTGGCTGTGGACAATGAGCGAGGATCCCAAAGTTGAGATGGCTCAAATTATTATCTGAAGTTGATTATAGGATGAGGCATGGCAGGTAGAGAGGTATGTCACCTTTTGTACTACTCTGTTCCTTGGGCCGGGGAAATTTTCTCTTTATCGTGGACTGGGCAAGATTGGGCATAAGGTGAGTGGGGCAGAGGATGCTTTCATTATGAGGAAGGAGGAGAAGAATATAGTAGCCAAATAGAACATGCAGCCTTGTGGAGAGAGGAGGTGCAAAAAGCTCGCTAGGCTTGACACAGGGCAGAAGATTTCTCTGGCTGATAGTAGGCGTTCTGAGTCAACAGCTAGATCCTCATCTTCCTTTTTGGGTTTTAAGAAAGTAAAAGTCAAGTGAGGTCAAAGGATTATTTAATAAATGTGATAGCCAGATTTGAGGGTCCATTATCTGATGCATAACATGGACAGAGGGACAGAAGGAAATGGACTAGAGAATGTTTCAGACTAATTGGTTTTAGGTGTGGTCCTCTGACTAACTTATTCTTTGACTTAATTTTTGTGCTGACATCTCATTTTATAAGTCCTAGCTTAGTCTCAGTGCTAGCACTTATAAAATGAGATGTTAAAACAAAAATTAAAATCATGGATGTGAAATACTTGGAAAGACACATTGCTACATAAATGTAAGAAAATATCATTGTATAATGCTAAAATATTAAGAGCTACTGCTAAATGAAACTTTCTCATAAGATAAAGCTTCACCAAAATTGCAATGAAAATTAATGGAAAGATGAGGTTTAATTTACCACAGATTTCAATATGCATGTATTGAGTCTATGCTCACTGAACAGTTGAGGTTCTTGTGTGTTAAAAGTGAAGGACAGATCACTTAAGGGACATAAACCCTATAGGTACCATGATTTTAAAATCCTTTTCTGCTTACTGTGTTTATGATGCTAGTTTAAACTGAGTACATTTGCTTTGTAAGAATCCAAAGGAGAAGATTTTTCCAAAAAAAGATGATGGTCTGTTTATCTAGGCCCTCCAAAAGCATTTCCTGCCAGGCAGTTGACATGTAGCCTTGGCACAATTTCAGAAAACTATTTGCTTCTGTTTACCCTTCCAGATACAGCATCTCCTAGGAATTGAGATGAGGAATCTCCTTTAACTCTTTTAAACTTTATAAAGTTTATGTAACACTTTTGGGTCTCCTCTTTATGTTAGCACAATGAAAATTCCTGTGTCTTTAAATTCTAAAAAAAATGCCTCTGTTTTAGTAATTGACTAGCAGAGAAGTCAAAGCCTTAAAGTGAATTAACCCAATAAAATGTAATTAGAATATTCCTTTTCCCATATGATTGTTAAGCTAAGTCTCCTTTTCAGAAAACTCAATGCAATTATATCTGAATATATAAAACTTATTAATCATGGGATAAGTGTTAACATTTGCAAAATCCTTCTTCACTAAGAAACAGAACCCACTATTGAGTTTTTCTGAAGAGTATGCTCTGCTTAATTGACTTATAATATTTTTCTTTTTCTTTTCATGTAACATTTCAGAAATATTTTCTGAAGTGAGATAATAGTATGTTTCAAAAATAAAAATTACTCAAAATTTTTATTCCTTTTAGGGAGTCAATTTGTTTCTAAATGTTTTTAATATTCATTATATAGTTAGGAATATAAGAGAATATTATAGCTTTATTGTGACCCCAGAATGCATGCTATTTTAATTAAGTATAAATGTATCTTTGAGGGAATGTGACAGCCAGTGTATTAATATAAAGATGAGAAATTTGAGATACAGGAAAAATACAGTAACTTCAGTACCTACTACAGTTAAATGTTGGCAAATTTAGGTCCTCTCTGCACACTGTTGTTAAATATATTAATTATTACTTACCTTCTTTGTCCTACCAGAATGAACTAAAAAGGATTCTAAAACTCTAGCCAGCACCAGGGTAGGCAGCAGTAGATGAAGAAGGATAAGAAGCTGTGATGACCCCGAGATGAATGGCATGGGAAGGTGGCAAGAGAATAGTTTATGATCAGGCCTAGGCTGGGGAACTGGAGCCAGGTAAGTGGTTCAGATTCAGAGCGTATCCATGATCCAAGGTCAGAAGAAGGCCATGAATTGGAACAAGATGACTACTGAATGGCAAGGATCCGGGCAAGCAACAGATCAGAGACAAAAGTACAGGAGATTGGCATACAAACACCAGTGAGATGGGCAGGTGGGGAATGATAAGCATATGTCCAAAGTTTGGGGTCTCAAATTTAAGGTTGCCATTAGAATTTGTCCCATTAATACTCTGGACAGCATAGATCTCACATTTCCCACCCTCCTTTTCTCTGTAATTTACAAGGTTTCAGACATAGTTGGAAGACATGACCCTGGTTTTCCACAACTCATACTGAAGGCCTATGTGCTGAGATGAATGGCTCCCTGCAATAAGGGAATCAAGAGTCAACATAGTCTAGAGTCTAGAGAGTTCTGTCTTCGAGGCTGGAATTGTAAGGGCAAAATGATTTAGAAAAGATAGGGTCACCATTGTTATCATGCACAAAGAGTTATCTTGGTCTTGTGAATTGGGGACATTGGTCCATTCCATGACTTCTTATCTGTCTTGAAACCATGTTGGTTCCCAGATTACCTGGCCCAGCAACAATCTGGGTACTGACTGACAGCCTCAACCCAATCCTGTGAATCTATACCACCTTAATTTTTAGGACTTCCAGCTATATATTCCAGGGGAAGTAAAGAATAGGAGATCCAGAGTCAGGGTGAAACAAGCAGAATGACTGAGACAGTCCTCTCTGTTAGTCAGGGAACTAGTATCACGGTCCTCTCAGAGACCGAGCTCATCCTCCCCCTCACTGCACTGTCTGTCATGGAGTAGGTCCTTAATAAATTTTGGTTGAATATTGAATTATTGCAGGGGCCTACAAGTGATGAAAGTAACTTAGTGGGAGGAGTGGGAGAGGAACTCCTGACATAGGCACAGAGCCTGAATGCAGCTTTCATATATGAGAAAGATGAAACTATATTGCTAGGGATGTCCTAGAAATAAATGAAGATACAAAGAAGTTATTAACATACCCATGGTTATAGAGCCATCCAGGGCAGCACTAGAAATTTACCGAGTGTCTTTGTTTTCAGATTTATGCTGTGTACACTAAACAAATGGTTTGTAAAGATTCAAAACAGTGCTTAGGCCAGCAAAAAAAAATTTTTTTTTAATTAATATAAAGTTTGAGTAAGTGAAATTTTGAAGATGATGGAATCTAATTGATAACTTCCTTACTCTTTAACCTGTAGATAATCTCCCTTTTAAAAGTGTTCATTATAGTAGTGATTATGCAGAGAAGAAGCCTGTGATGAAAATGTGGTATAAAATTGTGTTCTTTGTTCAGCAAGTTAAAACAAGCTGGTCTGTAAGCAATTATTATCTTCATCAAAATTCCTAGCTCTAATGTTTTGGCTTCATTGGCCCGGCACGTATGCCTTCTTGAACAATTGGATGGATTTAAAACACTTATGAGATGTTTGTGCTTATATCTTAACATAGCATCAGTTCAACAGGAAAGAGAGAGAGAAAAAAAGTAACATTTGGCATTAAGGCATGGTTTTAAAAAGAAAATCAAACCAAAACTAAAGTAAACAAAAATCCCTTACAGCGCTTAAATCCCTGTATACGAATGAGCATTCTTTATTGAGCCTTGTAATGCCTTCAGTAGCCATGCTGTAGTTAGTGTTCAGGAGTGTCTTTCTGTTCCTTACTCTTTAATCACCTAATGTTTCTGGAAAGATTACTGGAGGGTTGGCTACCCGTTACTAACATTTTTATATGGGTGATGCATTCTAAAGAAATCTCTTCTTGCCTTTTTTGCTGTATTTTTGTTTATTCCAAACAACAGCAACAACAAATATATACTGTAATCTAAGGAAACTCTTCAGGTGCCTGGTTGGGTAAGCAGATGATTTAAAAGTGAATTAGCTTTTTAAATTCTGAATTTGTATATGTGTGAGTGACTATGAAGAATGTGCCTTTGGATAAGATTGGGAATGTTTGGTTAAAAAATAATAACCTTTTAAGATTAAATATATTCACAGGTGCATTTTTAAGCTTATATAATTTTTTCTAGGGGGTTGGGTTTCTGTTTACATTCTTTGGTTAGCTAATGATCACATAATCTAATATTTATACTATATATTCTTTTGAAATTACTGTAATGCAACAGCCATTTATTGGGTAGCTGTCATTTACTAGATATTGAAGATGGATACACCTTCAAGAGGTACACATTCTAGCAGAATCAACAGATTGGGTGTCATGGTGAACAATACTTGTGAACAGATGTTCTGGGCTATGGACTGTGCGTTGGGTGCAAAGAGAGGGAGTAATTCATTCTGCCTAGGAGCAGGCTTTACTGAAAAGGTGACCTTTGAGTTGGGCCTATCAAAAGTGTTAACCTTCTTGACATTTTCAGGAAATGACAAGTTATTTATGAGACTGAGCATAATGAAGCCAATATGTAGAGTCTGATAGAAGAGTTAGAAGGAAAAATGTACAAAATTTCCCATAAGGTAGAAGAAAAAGACAATGAGATGGACAAATAAAGGATCAATCTAGGAGGTCCAACATATAAATAGGAGTTCTAGAAAGAGAAATTAGAGAAAATTAGGGGAGGAAATCTATGAAAAACAAAACAAAACATTTATTGGAACTAAATCAAGGAATATGAGCCTCCAGATTAAAAGGGCCCACTTTTAATGTGCCTTAGAACAATGTTTGAAAAAGTACCCATATGCAGGCACATCATCATGAAATTTCAGATTTCAGATAGAAAAGATCCTCCAAGCTAGCAGACACAAAAATGCATTATATTTCCCAGCTGCAATACTAGAAAGCATATGACCAGTAGAACAATAACTTCTAAAATCTGAATAAAAAATATTTTTTATTTAGAATTCTTTACGAAACTAAACTGTCAGTCCAGTGGGAGAATAGTTTGAAATCATTTTCAGCCTTGTAAAGTATCAATTTTTTTTTTTTTTTTACCTTCTATGTACCCTTTCTCAGAAACTACAACAGGGATCGAAAAAGAAAGAGGAAGACATGAGATGCAGGAAACAAAAGATCCAACATAGTAGAGTTATTCTTCAAAAGGAATAGGCATGCTTCTGGGATAAGAGATAGGGAGGCAAGCAGATGCATTTTGACATAGTAGAGGAATGTCAAGGAAAGTACACCTCTGCTTTTTCAGCGATGAGGGCAAGGTTGCCTGCTAACAGTAAATGGTTAGAAGTTTTGAAAATATACAAACTTGGGACAGTTGTTGTGGAAAGCAAGAAAAGAATCTTAATCACTAGGAATAATGAAAAAAGGATTGTTGAGCAGTATTCAGTACAGTGAGGCGGTTTGTAGTGAAGCCTGTCAGTTTCTTTTGCACCTTTCAGTAGGTTTTCAGAAATCATAAAGGTACTTTTTGTCAGTCAACTTCAATGCTCTTTATCAGAGATCACTTTTTCCTGAGATGCTCTGAAGATTTGTTTTTATAACACAAACTGAATTTTGGTTGGTAAAGGATCAAATTCCTGATGGTATTAGATCTGTATGCTGGAAAGCTGAGACTCTTAAAAAATTACAATTGGTAGTAAAAATCACACACACACACACACACACACACACACACACACACACACACACAGAGGTTAGAGTGATAGCTTCCAATGCATCTGTAACCCAGACTTTTTGAGCCCTTAAATCTTGGCTCTTTAAGTCTTGATGACTTGAAGGTTGGTTGATGACTTAGATACTGGGGAGGAAGGAACTAAAGACCGAATGGAATGCTAGTTATTCTGCAAGAAAAGAAAAGAGGAAAGAAAGGAGGAAATAAGATAGATGTGAGTGCTGGGAAGAGGTTGGCCTTCCAGGAGACTGAGGGCAGCTCTGTCCTCTGACTTGAGTGTATCAGCCATGTTTCTCAAGCTAACAGAGATGTTGGGGTAGATTACACTTAACAATAGGGTAGGCACATACAAACTGTCACCCCCATCTTACTGATGTTTAAATTTTCAAAGTCATAACTATGACTATACAAATGGTAATGTGAGTAACTTTTTCATAACTATTTTAACAGAAGCTCTCTAAGCATTTATCATTCCATTTGTTAAGAAAATAGTTATTCTATTATACTGTTTGAATCCACTAAGCATGTAATTTTGGTCATCTCTGAGCTAGACATCTTTTCCTTGACTCTAACCTGCAGTCTAGAATCTCCCATAGAGTTTTTTCAATTATAACTGCCTAGACCCTACCTCTAGAGATTCTGCATCAGAATCTCTAGACATGTCCTGGACTACAGCATTGCATTTTTATAAACTCCTCAGATGATTTTTCCCCCTGAGGACACATATTTTATTCTTTAAAGAAATATAAAGGAATTGGAAGAGGACTACAGTTCTCAGGTGATTTCTGATGTGCACCAAGGTTGAAGACTATCTTTGTTTCTAATTTACTCAGCACATTGCATCCATAATTATATTCCTGAAATACACATCATGTTACTCTTTTCCTCAAAAGCATTGTCTCTTCAAGCCCTTCAGAATAAAATTCAAATTTCTTAGTACTGCTTTTTTAGCCTTCCTAGATCTGACCCTGTGTCAGTCAGAGTAGGTTTAGCCTATGCTGCAATAGCAACCCCTGAAATTTCAGTGGCTTAAGACAATAAAAGTCTATTTCTTGGGGCACCTGGGTGGCTCAGTCAGTTAAGCATTTGACTCTTGATTTTGGCTCAGGTCATGATCTTGCAGTTGTGAGATCCATGCTGAGCATGGAGCCTGCTTGGGATTCTGTCTCCCTGTGCCCCTCCCCTGTTGTCACTCACTGTCTCTCTCTGTCTCTGCCTCTGTCTCTCAAAAAAAGTCTTATTTCTTACTCATATAACATGCCCAGCATGGGTCAATAGGGAGGCACTACTTTATTCAGTGACCCATTCTGCCCCATTGTCTCACATGGCTTTGGATCTGTGTGGTTAGAGAAGAGAGGCATGCACGTCTCTTACTCATTCCTTTTCTTTCTTTCTTTTTTTTTTTTTTATGTAGGCTCAACATCCAACATGGGGCTTGAATTTATGACCCCAAGATCAAGAGTTGCATACTCTACTAACTGAGCCAGCCAGGTTCCCCTCTCACTCATTCTTAGACATTTTGGCCTGGAGGTGACATGAGTCATTTCTGCTCACAACCTGTTGGCTAGAAAGTCATATGGCCCTACCTAATTGTAAGGTGAATGGAACATATAGACTTCTGGAGACTGGGCAGGATATTAGTAAGCATTTGTTGTATCTACCACAGACCCATATCTCCCTATTTTTTTTTTTAAGGTTAAGTTGGATTTCATACAACTTCATAAAAATTAACCATTTGAAATGTAGAATTCAATGGCATTAATTGCATTCACGATGCTGTGCAACAATCACTTCTGTCTAGTTCCAAAACATTTTCATCACCCCTAATGGAGACCCCATACTTATTTCTCCCTCCCTCCAGCCCCTGCCAACCACTAATCTTCTTTTTGTCTCTTGGATTTACCTGTTTTGGATAGTACATATAAATGGAATAATACAATATGTGGCCTTTTGTGTCTGGCTTCTTTCACTTACGTAATGTTATCCAAGTTCATCCACATTCTAGGATGTTTCAGCACCTCATTCCTTTTTGTGGCCAAGTAATATTTCAGTATATGAATATACCACATTTTGTTTATCAATTCATCTGTTGATGGACACTTGGGTTGTTTCTACCTTTTGGTTATTGTGAATAGTGCTATGAAAATTCATGCACAATTAATTTGAACACCTGTTTTCAGTCCTTGCAGTTTATACCTAGGGCTGAAATTGTGGGGTCATATGGTTATTCTATGTTTAACTTGTTGAGGAACCACCAAACTGTTTTCCACTAATCTGCCCTTTTAGCCTCTGTTACTCTAGTCAAATGAAGAGCAGTCATTGTTCTTAAAGTTAGTAGTTCACAGCTCAGGCAATTCCTGTGGTTTTGAATTATCTCCTCCTCTTTTCTATTTATTGAAAAGAAATTGTAACAATTACTTAAGATTCAGTTCCGACCCTCTTTCCATCAGTTTTTGGGAGGAAAGTCTACTACTGCAAGTTCCTCTTTTTTTCTCCTCTTTATCTCTTTTATAACACATATTTTATTCTGATATATTGTTAATATGTACCTTCCTCACTAGATTTTTAGATTTGCTTATATGACTTATCTCTTTTATGCTCCATTGATGTCAAAGACAGTTTTTTGTAGGTGTTTAATAAATGTTTGTTGAGTGAATAAAGAAGTAAATAGCTATAGCTATTTTTTTTCTCATTTGCTGTAGGTTCATTTTTTTTTTTTGCAAGTAATATGGAAAATTACTAGAAGAGATCACATTCTCACAATTCTTATTTCGGGGATGCTTTTGGGGCAAAGTTTAGTGAGCTTAGTGACAGAGATAAATCATTCTTCAATCTAGGGATATTTTGATTAGATCTAAAACTGATACCATTGGAACAAAAATTGATAACTAGTGTTTCAAATCAGTAAATTTTTAGACTTTCATTTCTTCCAATTAAAAATTATCTTTAAGCCCCTGAGAGAAGAAAAAGGACCATTCAGCAAGACATACGAGTGAGGAGACCTTTCAGTCTTCGTGAGCTTTTCTGAGCTTTTTCTTGTTTCCTGTCCATCTAAAGAGCATCCAGTATCTCATCTTATTCTTTATTCTCTCCCAGGTCTAGCCTGCCCAGCCTCATCAGTCAAACAGTCCTAACACTTTCTTTAAGTAAATAGTAAATAGCCTGGTATTTGGAATAAAACCCCAAATAGCATTACAGAGCAAAAAATAAATGGACCTAGGTCAGACTAAACCTTTTTGTAAGCTGATTATAGGAAAAGAAACTTGATTTTATGTACTATATCTCTCATACACTTAGGAAGGGGAGAGTGAAAAGTACTACATGGTATTCAGGCAAGGAAACAGATTCTGTTCTGAAAAAGGGGATAAGGGAAACTGTTCAGTTAGCCCTTAAGTACTTTAACAAACTAATAGCTTATTTGTAGATTTATGTTAAAATCCCAATTATAACACTTATGAAAGTAATAATCACTTAAATCCAAATGAGATTTACCATCTTGACAAAAATAATGTATATCTTAAAACATAAGGTTCTTAAGATCTTTATTAATAACCTTGTAACTTATGTTAATTATATCTACCAAGAGTATACTAAGTCAATTTTCCCCCTTAAATTCTGTGTAGATATAAATAGAATCTTTCTCTTATTACAAAAGAAAAATTTCAGGTTGTGAGGGTATGTATATGCCAGAAATTTTTGTACAGATTTTCACTGTCAGTAACAGAAGGAACTATTTATTGGAGGGCTTGTTTAAGAAAAACATAAAAATGAGGAAGTTATTTACAAACAGATGTGGCATTTTATAACCACATCTGCATGTTAACCAACATTGCTCGCTGAAGCTATTTTGTAGTCTGGAGTTGTGCGTAGTAACGCTCATAAGTAAAATGAAGGTTGCAATTCTGCTAATCCTTCCAGTGGACTGAAATAGAGCGTGAACCCTTAGCTTTGCTCTAGAATGGGGATTCCTATCTTTTTTGAGATCTTGAACCTCTTTGATAATCTGTTATAGGCTTTGGACTTCTTCTCCCAAAAATGCGTTATACACAATAAATAATTTTATGTTCCCTTTGAATATCTCTGGAAACATATACAAGAAACTACAGTGATTGCCTGAAGAGAGGGGAGCTGGAGGACAGGAGTAGGAAGGAAGACTTCTCTTTCTCCAAATATCCTTTTATACTGTTTTTTAAGTTTTCAACCAGGTATATATCTTACATGTACGTATACATATACGTATAAAAAAAATATATATATATATATTTTAAAGTCACAATGAAAAAATGTTTACACACAATTTTGGGTTCTGTGTTTCTTATACCCTACAATTAAAAAATTTTTTTTAATGTTTGTTTATTTTTTTGAGAGAGAGAGAGAGAGCACGCACAAATGGAGGAGGGGCAGAGAGAGAGGGAGACACAGAATCTGAAACAGTCTCCAGGCTCTGAGCTGTCAGCGCAGAGCCTGACGCAGGGCTCGAACCCATGAACCATGAGATCATGATCTGAGCCTAAGTTGGATACTTAAACAACTGAGGCTTCCCCCCCCCCCCCCACCATCGCCCCGGTGCCCCACTTATCCTCTACAATTTTAAAAACTAAGTAGCTTTTAACAGAATATACATTAGGTCAGTTACGGATTATCTTACTTGATTACCAAAGATAGAAATATAATCAATAGTTTCAGTGACCTATTAGTGCTATTGTTTGTTTAACAAAACATGCTGAGTCCTCAATGATCTGTTTTGAAATCTTGTTAAACTTTGTTTAGTAGGAATATACTTTTTTTAAACATCAGTTTAAGGATTTTTTTTTTTTCTTTCAGAGGTAGGCTGTAAAGGCAATTGTGACTAAGGAAGTTGCTTATTGGGAAGAAAAGAGCTATATTATGTTTCAATTCATATAATGTCTTGCTTGATTTCTTTTGGGAAGCCTGTGTGAGTGTGTGGTGATAGAGGGGCTTTCCTCTAAGGGAAAATTGGCCTATGTAGAACTGACAAAGATCTTATAATTAATTTAGTGTAGTGTTTCTTAACCTTGGAGATTCTAATTCAGTAGGTCTGGGACTACGGCCAGAAACTGTATTTCTGACAAGCTTCTTAGATGATTCTGAAGGGCTCTCAGCTTTAGGAACTAGTGTTCTAATACATGCTATTATGCTTTACTGATTGCAAAAATTCATCATAAGGATTCATACTACTGACATTTCAACTGTGTGAATGTAAGTCCTGTTCGCCTTTTGAGGGTCTTGGAAAAGAGGAAAGTAAAAAGCCAGAGGGATGACCTTGATAGCTACTCCTGAGGCATGCTGGGCTTCTGGAGATTACATATCAGAGTTGTTTTATATTGAAACTGGCCCTAAGTCTTAAAGCTTATGGAAAAAGTTCAAGGGTGAATATTGGATGCTTTAGAAATGAGGTTCTACTCAAATGTAGGGGGAATGGAAACAGAATTGGATTAAATAGTACTTGTTGAGGTTATGGATTAATAATTAGTAATTATTTAGAGTGATTGAAAATTATTACTAATTTTTAATAATTAGTAATTATTTAGAGTGATTTCAATATTTACCATTTAAGTTTAGTTATTTAAAACAAAACAAAATTTTTATTAAAAATTTAAAGAAGGAAATGATATGTAGAAAAGCATGCCCTAGAAAACTTAAAGGTAGGTCATCTGGGCCAACCTTCTTGCCCAGTTGCCTGCCTTAGAGAAACCTGGTTATTTGGATCATGAAGCATAATAAGACCCCAATTCCCCCTTTAATTAAGACCACATATAATATTGTAGGCAGAGTATGTAGGAGGAAGTAACTGCTTCATGAGTACTAGACCTGCAAACCTGGAAGACTTCCTCAAAAATCTTAATCCCTTTGTCCCTCGAAGAAAAAAAAAACACTCCAAAGCAAAATCTATGAACCAGAAAACCCAAGCCACTCACCATGTTTAAGTGCAGGATTTAAAATAGCAAAAGGAAGTAAAGCCCATCTCTGTGATGTCAAGTGCTATTTTGGTATATAACAAAATAGTTGAATCATAAGTCCCTCAAAGTTAAAATATTAAACAGACTCTTAGCTATAAGATGTGTTGCCAGGCATCTGTATGGAATATAAGCATGTAATCAGAGTGTATTGTATTTCTCCACACAAAGAGAAGCAAAGCTACTGCTTCTAAAGATTAGGAAACTTTCATTAGACTGACAGAAGACAGTACAGAGGAAATGGCTTGGGGGTGGAGGCGATGTATTTGAGAGGATGAAAGGAACAGTATTCATACTATCCAAATTAGAGCCAGGATGTTTATGCTCAAATCTTGTCTTGGCTCTGTGTTGAGGGGACTGAATAATGGGGACTTGAGAAAGTGTATCTGGGAGATCCCTAAATTAGGCACCAAATATACCAAATTCCTCTTGTAAACTCTTCTTATTTGTGCATAAAGCCCAAAGCCAGCTAATGCTAATTACCTCTTCCTCTTTTCTGTTGCTAGTATCCTTCCTAAAGCTGTTATTTCATTCAGTTGTTTACAAGTCACATGCCTCTACAGGATTGTCACCTTATGGGGAGTGGTTTTATTCATCTTTCATTTACTCAAACACCATGTACTTATTGTGCACATATTTCATGCTGGGTACTGTGCTAGGCACATAACAATGTAATTATTAGCAAAGATAGACTTGGTCCGAGTCCTCGAGCTTACAGCTCCCTTAGTTTTGTCGTGTGACGTGGACATTAGATTAATGTAAATTACTTAATTAGCACCTTTTAAATTAGTATTAAAAACATTTCAGTTGTCAGTGTCTCTAATAAAATTTTGGCCAGTGTTAACTGACTGAGACTGACATCAGTGGAGTTTAGACTCAAGACTATATTTAGGCTGTATTTAAAAAACTTAAGGGATGTTAATTTTCTTTCTGAAAGAGCAGATCTAATTAAGGTTTTTCTTAAGAATTAGAAAAGCTCTATGCATAATTTGCAATAGCATTGGCAAAAAAAAAAAAAAAAGAACTATTTGTATCTCATTATTGCCCTCTTACATTGCTTTAGTACACATAGGAGGCAGCAGCAGCAGCTCTTGGAGAAGAAATACTGTCCTGGGTCTGAATAGAGAAAATCTTGATGCTTTCTTTTGGGATGGCTTTCTTTACAGTTGTCATTCATAAGAAAGGACTTTAATAAGTAGAAGTTTTAATAGTCTTGCAAGTGAGAAACTTAAGAACCTCCTTATACAGCATAAGGAGCTGCAGGTGGAATTTGCCTGGAGTGTTATTACATTCTGTGGCTTGTGTCCCCTAAGGATTCTTCTACATGAATTTTCTTGTTGCTTTTGGAGAGTAGAACCACCCTGATTTGAGACTGAAGATTGGAGAAGGCTAAGTCCATCCATATATGGCCTTGGTCTCCTGAAGGGTTCAAGTACTTCACTAAACTAGAGGAGAAACTCACTGCTAGATTTTGAATTTGGAGTGAAACTTGTTTTGATTTGCCTAGTTTCAGGTTGTCATCTGTATTTTCCAGTGTGCGTCAACAATGGAAACCTTGGGTTTTCTTAATGTAGAATCAATTCACTTTACCAAGAGCTGATATATTTTTCACACACAGACAACTGTGTTACTCTGTGTATAAGGCCTTCTGCTAGAAAGGCCAAATGTATTCTCTGGCACTAATATTACAAGATAAAGAGTTCGTGCCAGTGATTTATATTAATATCCTTTTCGGGCAAAGGAACAATAGACTTTATCGGTTTGATTCTTGCCACTATTTCTGTTTGATCATGAACAAGTTAAATTATTTTTAGGATGTATCTTAAAGTCCCCATTATTATTATTTTTGAGCAAGAGAGAATGTGAGCGAGTAGGGGAGGAGCAGAAGGAGAGGGAGAATTCTAACCAGGCTTAATGCTCAGCGCAGAGCCAGACTCTGGGCTTGATCCTCACATCTTTGAGATCATGACCTGAGCTGAAATCAAGAGTCTAATGCTCAACCTACTGAGCCACCCAGGTGCCTCCCTGCCCCCACCCCCACCCCACCATTATTTCTGAGCTGAATAAATCCCTCTTTCAGACATGTGACAATTGAATTGGCCTGGGCTTTGAAACATGTCTTGGCCTTTATAGCCTGTTTATCTTCATTCATATACATTTGCTCCTTCAAGCTATAACTAGGTTTGTGAAAGTCAGATTTGTGCATTCCAATATCAAAGTCTATTTATAGTGATTTATGGGATGAGAAATTGGGTAACATGGGTTCCTAACATCCCACCAAGTATGTGTGGGTTTGGATTTTAAGTGGTTTGCATGATTCTTTTCCAAGTGGATTGTCACACTGAGTTAACAATGTCTTTCAGAATTCCACTAATAAATCACAGATTCTCACTGCTAGTATTCCATTGCTTATTTAATGACACCCTATTCTAGTTTTGGGTTTTGCAAGCCAAATGGAGTATTTAAAACAAAATCTCAGAATGCCCTTGGAACTTTCGGTTCAGATCAAACTCCTTGGAACCCTACTGCTTTCAGAGTTCCTCTGCCACTGTTGGCAGTACCAAACGTAGCTTCTTGTAATGTCTTTTTGGGTTTTGCAGGGCTGCCCCAGGCCAAGGGCTGGAAGAACGGAAAGAGCTCATCGGTTTGTTTGAAGGCAGACAAGCTGTACAGGCAGCTTTTCCCAGACTCTCCCAGCTCCGGCTTTTCATGCATACCAGCAGAGCCGCTTTTTTCCTCCAGTGATTGAAACCATCTGGACTGCAGGGGGGTCACGTGTGTATGAGAAAATGACATAAAGTTTCAGATCCCCTTGTGTTTTGCTCCAGACCCAGACAATTCTTGTTCGGATGGTGCCGAGGTGAGGGCCGTCCGGTTTGTGGGTCAACTCTTCATCCTGCCCCCCACCTCCATTTTCCCAACCCCAGCACACCCTCCCCCCCCCCCCCCCCCCAAGCTCCACACTCTCAGCGCGGGTTTTCTTGTTCCCTCCAGTGCCTTGGAGCACACCCCGCCACCGGGCTCAGCAGCCCACCCTCTCTGTCTCGGGTGGAGGCACACCTCCTCCACGCCCCCCTCCACTCAAATCTGTGCTCCCTCCCATCTCTCTCCCGCTAGCCCGGCCACAGCCCCGGGCGGGCGCGGATGCCTGCCCGACCACCGCCCTCTCTCCCGGAGCGGCTCCTCCTCCGGGCTGCGCGGCTCCAGACAAGCCCCCATCAGTGCGAGCACCCAGCCTGGCTGGAGAACTCTAGAGGTAAGAGCGTCCGGCCGCCGCCCTGGCTTTCCCAGTCCGTCTTCCCTCGGGAGGGGGTGGGGTGCCCGTGCCCTGGCTCCCGCGGCGGGCGGGCAGGAGGGGCGCCGGTTCCGCTCTGCCGCGCCCTGCCCGCCGCTGCAGCCCTAGCCCTTTTCCCGCTATTCACTGCTCCTAGCCCCGGCCAAGTTTCAGCTCTGTGAGTATTCGCGCCGGGCGCCCACACTTGGGGGCCTCTGCAGGCGCAGAAGAGCAGGGCGGAGGGGCAGCTCGGCGGGGCTGGTGGGGACTGCCCTCTGGGCGGTGGGTCGGGGCAGCCTTTCCGGCGGGCTGGGGCCACGCAGTTGGGGGTGGGGAGCAGGGAGACCAGGGATCTGGGGAAGTGCAAAGCTGCGGTGCGCAGAGGAGACTGCGGGCAGTCCCGGCGGGCCTGTGAGTGGGTTTCGCGTGCAGCCGCGGGTTGGTCCCCTGGACTCGCCAAGCTGCTCTGCCGTGGCTGTTGAGCCCTAACCTGCGGCTGTGGTGGTTGTATGCAGGCTCCTTGAGGGACGCGCGCGCGTGCGCGCGCGCACGCACACACACACACACACACACACACACACACACACACACACGGAACTCAAACAAAGGAAAATTAACTTTGCACTCTATGACTTTAACAAATTAAACTGCAAGTATTGGTGAATGATTAGCTTTCCTTTTTTGTCCTTCACCTGAAATGCACTATTAAAGATGTATTTTTAAGTGACTCAAGACTAGCCAATGTTTGTGCTACCTTATCCAAGAATTTAGTAATTTAGTAGAATTTAAGAGACTGAACATTTTCAAGTGTTTCTAAGGATTATTGCATGTTCCTGGGATCTTTATACAAATGTAGTTTACAGTTACTTGGACATGAATAAAACAACTTCACTGAGAGAATTTGTTTTAATGCTGCCTTAGTCTAGCTCTTGGTTTTATCCCATGCAGGTGTTTCTCTTGTTTGGGCAGCAGGGTCTTGGGAATGGGAAAGAGGTCATTATCTCAGCTCCAGGACAGTTTTGAGTTATCTTTTATATGCACACACTTCAACTGGCCATCTTGGGATAGGGCCACAAGATTAAAACTCAAGTGACTGTGTTACTTTTTTCCCCCAAGTAGTATTTTCAGAAGGTGAATCCCTTCACTGATGAGATTTTTCAGAGACGGGTTTCTAAAGAACCTGAAATAGTCTAGATTTCAGAAAGCTGATCAAAGGTAGAAACCAAATTGCTCATAGTCTGTCTCCCGTGCTGAATTAAGGACTGCACAAAGAAGGAGCTTAAGAAGAGCCTGTTGAATGCATGGAGTGAAGTAAAGGCTTCCTGGACTCTGCTGGCTTGTCTGAGAGTTCCACTGTGACTACGTAGATACAAGCGTCCTTTTCATTTATCTGGTAACTATTACCCTTGGAAAAACTCCCTAAGATATGGGGGTGATTTGTTCAAGTGCATATGGGAAGTGGTGTTATCTTCAAAGTATTTTTTATGGAACACTTGGTGACTGGCTGATAATTAGTAAAAACTTTGCTCTTGGGTTTGTGGATTCATTGGGGAAAGAGGAGTGACACATAAGAGAAGAATAAAAATTTTAGATCCATTGGCTTAGAATATAAGAATTAATTATAGAAGCTCAGAGGAGAATATGATTATGAACCAGAGGGCCTTTAAGGAAGAGAAGGGATTTCAATTAGGCCTTGAAGCAAAGCATGGCTCTAAACCTGGTGGAGAGTTGCTAGGGAGAGTTTCCAAGAAGAGAGACAGTAGATCATTTGGATTGGAGCTGGGGAGAAATGTGATGCTTACTGAGCATCTTACTTGGTGCCACATGCCACACTCTCTCTTTCATCTTCTAGTGATACGAAGTAGGTATTGTTACTTTTGTCTTAAAGAGAGGGAATTCTTGTTTTACAAAGAGAAGAGCTGAAATATAAGTAACTTGCTGAAGATCACACAGGTAGTGAGTGGTAGAGCTGGAATTCTAACTCCTGGTTGTCTACCTCTAAAGTTTGTGCCTCCACAGCTGCTTTCCACAATGGGCAGTGGGAAGTTCAGTTGAAGCAGACTGGTCAGCTTGAATTCTGGCTCAGGAGTTGCAACTTTATCCTATATGCATGGTCTGGCTTTAAAGATTTTTGAGAAAAGGAGTGATGGGCAAAGCCATTTTTTGAAGATTAATGTGACATCAGGGTACAGGATTTGTAACTTGCTCATCACAGGTAAGGTGCAAGATGTAGTTCTTAATAAAGGAGGTTAAAAAAAAAAAGTGAATGTAGGAAAGATACCTGGATGTTTAAATTCTTGGCCTCTCCAGTAGCTTGGTTCACTGGGTAAGACTTTGTTGCACTGACCACAGGGCTGCTGGGGATCTGGAAAAGAGCTGGATCTGACCGGGCAAACATTGAACTGGAATGTGTATGTGGGGCAACATGGTTTGTCCTTTATATTTCCCACATGTGTTGCAATGCTTTGGTGAAAGTTTTTTGTTTTGTTTTGTTTTGTTTTGTTTTTTTGTTTGTTTGTTTTTATAATTACCCTAGGACAGAGATCAATGTTGTAATTTGTTTAAGAGCCTTTACTAAGTGGGAAAGTTGAGCTCCCAAACCAGGGCTTCTGCTCTAAAGATCTCATTTAAGTTGAGGTGTCCTTTCCCCCCAACATTTCCTTGTTTCCTAAAAATGCTGAATTTTAAAATTTGGTATTGCCAAGGTAAAAATGAATTGAGATTCCGTTTCTTTTTTTTTTTTTAATTTTTTTTCAACATTTTTTATTTATTTTTGGGACAGAGAGAGACAGAGCATGAACGGAGGAGGGGCAGAGAGAGAGGGAGACACAGAATCCGAAACAGGTTCCAGGCTCCGAGCCATCAGCCCAGAGCCCAACGCAGGGCTCGAACTCACGGACCGCGAGATCGTGACCTGGCTGATGTCAGACGCTTAACCGACTGCGCCACCCAGGCGCTCCAGAGATTCCGTTTCTTTCTTTTTTTTTTTTTTTTTTTAATTTTTTTTCAACGTTTATTTATTTTTGGGACAGAGAGAGACAGAATATGAACGGGGGAGGGGCAGAGAGAGAGGGAGACACAGAATCGGAAACAGGCTCCAGGCTCTGAGCCATCAGCCCAGAGCCCGACGCGGGGCTCGAACTCACGGACCATGAGATCATGACCTGGCTGAAGTCGGACGCTCAACCGACTGTGCCACCCAGGCGCCCCGAGATTCCGTTTCTTAATAAAACCAGTTAAGAGAAAATGCACTTTATTTCACTTTTTTGTCATGGAGGAACAATAGGATGCCTTTGCAAAGTTA
The DNA here is from genome assembly GCF_022837055.1 of Prionailurus viverrinus. NCBI lineage: Eukaryota > Metazoa > Chordata > Mammalia > Carnivora > Felidae > Prionailurus > Prionailurus viverrinus. Next base: position 65,834,412 of record NC_062570.1, on the reverse strand, counting down.
CTGTGTGGGAATTTCAAAGGGATAGGAAAGCCAGGATTTAGAGATGTGCAGAGCTCTTCCTACCCCTCTACATTTCTTACCAGTAAGTTGTGTTCATATATACACTTAGAGAGCTTAGGGGGCCTTTGAATACCCAAGTTTATAGCTAGACCCTTTGATTCTCTGCAGATAATGGGCTCAGGAAGGGCAGCAGTGGGTGGAGCCATTTTATTAGAATTGTCTCCCACTTTGAATACAGTCTAGTGCAACTGGTTCTTCCTTGTGCGACATCTAGGCCTTTTTCTCTGAACTTGTCAGTACTCTAAAGAATTGGTTTTTAGGCAAGAGATACCAGGTAGTGGGGGACTTGTGCCCAAAAAAGGCAGAAAATCAAGTTGGTCAACCAGAGAATTTTTATTATTTGTTTGTTTGTTTATATATTTATTTTTAAGAGCAAGAGCTTGTGCATGTGCAAGCAGGGGAGGGACAGAGGGAGAGGGAGAGAGAGAATCTTAAGCAGGCTCCACAGTCAGCGCAGAGCCAGACATGGGGCTCAATCTAAGGACTGTGAGATCATGACCTGAGCCAAAATCAAGAGTTGGATGCTTAACTGACTGAGCCACCCAGGCGCCCCAAGGATTTTTATTTTAATTAATGTTAGAGTCAACCATAGTTTTGTGTAAAATAAAAAATGTAAACCCAACATAGGATCTCAGTTCTCTATACCTATTTTTACCTTAAAGAGCCTCTAACTGGAGAGCTTGCTTACCCCATTGATAGGGCTTTGATAGGTAAAATTCTCACGACCAGCTCTAATCGTATCAGGACGACTCAGTTTGGGTTTTGGATCTCAGAGAAATGTGACTTCTCAGCATAGGGGATTTAGACTCCAAAGATATCGGTTCAAGTTCCAGCTTTGCCACTTTTGTTTAGAAGTGTCTGGAGTTTGATATCAGAGGGATTTCTTAGCTCAGTTTTTCTGGTTCTTCTAGGTGAGGGTAATGCTCTAGCATCAGACAGAGTTCATGCCCTGATTAGTCCCTTGGTTCCTTCTTGTAGTTTGTTATCTTGTGTCACCTGAAAGCCATTTTGTTTCATCTGTAGCCTGTAGTTATAGATCAGAAAGGAAAATCAGCTGGGATTTCCTCTAGAGAATGGCAAGTCTCATTGTTGGTGATCTTTTGGTAGGAGTTTCTGTGAGAATGCTCTTAAGTTTTGAGAATTGAGGTTTCAAATAGCGACTTTGGCAATGCTCTTATTTATTTATTTATTATTTTTTTCCACTATAAAGGTCTTTTTTTTATATGAAATTTATTGTCAAATTGGTTTCCATACAACACCCAGTGCTCATCCCAACAGGTGTCCTCCTCAATGTCCATCACCCACTTTCCCCTCCCTCCCACCCCTCATCAACCCTCAGTTTAGTCTCAGTTTTTAAGAGTCTCTTGTGGTTTGCTTCCCTCCTTAACTTTTTTTTTTCCCCTTCCCCTCCCCCATGGTCTTCTTCTGTTAAGTTTCTCAGGATCCACATAAGAGTGAAAACATGACTTATTTCACTTAGCATAACACTCTCCAGTTCCATCCACATTGCTACAAAAGGCCATATTTCATTCCTTCTCATTGCCAAGTAGTATTCCATTGTATATATAAACCACAACGTCTTTATCCATTCATCAGTTGATAGACATTTAGGCTCTTTCCATAATTTGGCTATTGCTGAAAGTACTGCTATAAACATTGGGGTACAAGTGCCCCTATGCATCAGCACTCCTGTATCCCTTGGGTAAATTCCTAGCAGTGCTATTGCTGGGTCATAGGGTAGATCTATTTCCAATTTTTTGAGGAACCTGCACACTGTTTTCCAGAGTGGCTGCACCAGTTTGCATTCCCACCAACAGTGCAAGAGGGTTCCCATTTCTCCACATCCTCTCCAGCATCTGTAGTCTCCTGATTTGTTCATTTTAGCTACTCTGACTGGCGTGAGGTGGTATCTCAGTGTGGTTTTGATTTGTATTTCCCTGATGAGGAGTTACGTTGGACAATGCTCTTAGTTAAATGTCAGAGATGTTTGGTTGCATTTTTGGTTCATTGCTTACTCACACAGTTGTTAATGTTTTTATATTTGGTAAGCATTTGTTATTTTTTTCATTTATTAAAGGAGTGATTTAGATTTTCTAAGGTAGCTGAAAGCTTTAGAAAAATAGGACTGGGGTATCCTTTTGGTTCTCAGATATAATCTCCTGTATAGTACAACCATTTGACTATTTTAACTCACTCTGCCTCCAAATATCCTTAATCTCTCTCAAGTGATTTGCTGTCTCTCAAGAGATTTCACAACCTCTCTAGGAAACATTTTCTGAGCTTTCCAGACTGATAATCACAGATTATCTCCTTGTTATTAGCCTGAGTTTTCTTTTCATGTTTCTTGCTTTCACGGTTTTCCCATCCTTCTTCAACACATAAATGTTCACAGAGGGAACAAGTTGTCTTTCCTGGGCCCCAGTGGCAGCTACCAAATGTGCAGATTGCCCCTCTGGACTCATCCTTTCTTTCTCTTTGTCTGGCTAAACAAGCTGAGCACTCTGTATTTTTCTTTATACAACTCTCTTTTTAGACCCATGATTATACTTGTTGCTTTGTTTTTTGTTTTATGCAGGAAGTCAATATCAGATATGTAAGCAATTACAGGTTTCAGTGAAGGGAGCCTTTTGGAAATAAAATGTGCTTTTTCTTCCTATCGGCATGAATAATTGTGTAACATATGTAAATACTGAAGATGATCTTCTAAAAAAATATCAAAAGAATTTTGCCTAAGTCCCCTTTAAGAGCTTAAAAAGAATCCAGCCTTTATAAGATTACTCTAAAAGTAACAGACTATCCCAATTGAGGCCCTTCTAGAAGTGTGGGAATCATTTGTTTAAACCAGAACTTAGGATACCCAAGCAAATATGATAGAAAGAATCTACTTAACACTTTGTTAATAGCATAAGAAATAAAACTCTTTTTAATGGACATTTTGTGATAAAGGTCATAGTGATTAGAATATGTTGGGAACCCTGATTGTCAGTGCTCTGGAAACTACTTTGAGTAGACAAGTATAAATGTTAGTGGCTTTTTGTCTTTCTTTGGTGTGAAATTGGGATCTTGGATGTTAATTTAACTAAGAACAAGTTTGAATCTAGGTATTTGTGGATTTTCCCCCTACCCTTCTCCCTATTCTTTTTATTCTGAAGGCTAATTGGAGTGGAGTAGCAAGTGCCTCTAACCAAGGTATCCTTGTGTTGGGATGTTTTATTAGACACTGGTCTGTATTATTGTCATTCATACACCCTTACTTATGTTCACCATTTATTGAATATCTGCTGTGGAAAAAGCACTGGATTAGTCCTTTTTAAGCATCTGTTTGTTCTCTTACTACTTTTTTTTTTTTTTTTTTTTTTTTTTTTTTTTTTTTTTTTTTTTTTTTTTTTTAGTGACCATCATATTAGGTGTTTGATGAATCAGTGAATGGGTAAAGCTAAAAAGTTAGAAATTATTTTTGGATGTGGGTGTTGGATATCTCTTGATTTGAATGCTGCTGTTGGGAAGTGGCCATGCTTATATCATTCTGCCCTCTCTTCTAGGTGCTGTGATGACCCTTGACAAGGAGGCTGAGCATGTGGGGTATATTTTCTAGTGAGTGAACAGGGCCCGGTTAATTATTTTTGCTACCAGTTGTGTTAGATTACATTTTCTATTGCCAGGAACTTCACTTAGCATAATATCCACTGCAGTAGAAAATACCCAGTGGTTGGTAGTGAGAACTACCTGGAGAGGGTTTTCCTGAAGGTCTGTTTTGCCAAGGATAGATTCTAGGTGCTTGGATCCAAAGGGCTTCTACACAGACCAGAGTGATTCTCACACTGGGACCCAAGGGGAATGGAAATTCTCTTAAAATGTTTTACTAGTATGGGAGGGAAGCCAAAGCTTTTGTTTTTCAATGGACAGTAGAATCTGTACTAGAGATGAAGAAAAGCCAGCTTACAGATGAATATTTAGTGCTCTATAGGGTTAGGGAAAGCATGGAAAAATGGGATTTAAGGTCAAAGTGTTCATTTGAGTCCTTAATGTCAAATTAATAAAAAAATCGGTTCCAAGGTTTTGTTTTGCTATTTTTTTCCATATCTGTGTTTTGACAGGTCACTGTCTTAAATTAGAATAGTATTTAGGACCAAAACGTTTATATAGCAAGTGATATAGTAGAGTCATGGGAGATGGGCAGAGGCCACTTTGTGTCTTATTTCAGATGGACCATTTAAAAAATCCCCATGAGTAGCTTAGTGGTTAGAATTAGTTTGAAATAGCTTTGCTGAAAGGTATTGGTAAAATAACATTTATCAGTTTTTGTTTATTCCTGATTTAGATAAAAGCAAGAAAGCCAATTTGAGAGCTATATCATGTGCCTGCCCACATACAAGTTGCCTACTTAGTTCCCATGTATTTGTCACTGTTATTGGTCCCTGGGAGGCCAGGGGTAGATCTCAGGGTATGAGGCTCAGACTTGGTTGAAACTGCATCAAGAGGTGCCTGGCTGGCTTAGTTGGTGGAACATGCGACTCTTAATCTTGGGATTATGAGTTTGAGCCCCATGTTGGATGCAGAGATTACTTAAAAATAAAATCTTCAAAAAGAGAAGAGCTGGCCCTGATAGGTTACTAGGGCTGTGGGTGTAGGGAAATGGGTGGATGGGACAGGGAAGAAAACCAGAAGAGCATGTAGTTCTGTGGAAATCGAGTAAAGAAATGAAAAAGTTATAACTCTTTTTTTCCCTCATTGACTTAGACCTCCATTCCATTGAAAACGTTTACTACTTGAGGTTATTTTATGAACCCTCATAGTAACTAGGTGAAGGCACTGTGACTTCTGTACACTGACGGGAAGGACACTCCTAGATGATTCTCTGGATATGTATTTGGGTTGTTTCCATTCTTTCCCTCTTTTTTACCTAGGCTGTGATGCTGTTTTGTTTTTTTTCTTAAGAAATATTCTGGCTTTGGTGTCTAGAAATTTTTAGGGCTATGGGGATCGGGGGCAGGGGTGCTGAGTGTGACATGTTGCCAGTATGAGAGGCTTTTACACCCAGACAAATTTCCAGGAAAGAGGGTCAGAAAATGTATACACAAAGTCAGAAGGGAAAATGGCAGGTAGTGTGACTGCTTTGGCCGTTGTGACTGTGTCTGCTCAGATGGGCCTGATGGTTGGATGATGGAATGGTACTGAGAATATTTTATAATCCACATCATTTCTTAAAGATTTTTTTCTTTAGGAAAAAGCATAGTGCATTACATTGATTTTTGTTTTGAAATTTACATGACCTATCCATAAGTGAGCATACAGAGAAATGAACTTTCTTGAGATCACACAGCTCAAAAGATGAAGAGCCAGGATGTGAACCTAGACAGTTACACACTGAATGCCAAGCCTGTAACTGGTTCTGTATAGCCTCTAACTGGTCCCAGCTCTTCTGCTGTCCCTTTATAGTCTCTTCTCCACATAGCAACCAAAGTATTATGTGTGTCCTCTACTTTAGCCCTCATATTTAGAGTTCAAATTTACTGCCCAAGTCCTTAAGTGCTCTAGCCTCTAGTCTTCCCACCTGCTGTCCACCGTCCTCCCCATCTCTTCTGTCTCAGAGCCTTTGCCTTGTACCTGGGATATTCTTCTTGAATATTGCTAGTTTGTACCCTCCCTCATTTAGGTGTCAGCTCAAATGCATCTCCTCGAGGAGGCTGTCCCTGACCATCCTATGCAAACTTCTCTGAGTGAATCTTTAATCCTTCCTTTGTTTTTCTTTCTAAAATTATATTACGTATTTGTGTGTTTTTCCTGTTTGCTTTCACAAAAAAATAAACATCGTGGGATTAGGGAGTTGGTCCATCTGTTTACTGGTATCCTTACTTTTTAGAACAGTATGTGGAAAGTTTTCTTTAAATATTTGTTAAATGAGTAAGTGGTGTCATTTGCATTTGATGTTCATGTTTAACATGACTTCACTTGGATAAAAATAGTAGAGGGGAAAAGGATATGCAGGTGATACCTACAAGTCTGGGTCTTACTTGCTTTTATATTTATTACCAAGGCTTTACCATAATATCTGGCCAAAAAAATGCTCAGAATATCTGAGTTGAACAAATGCACAGTTTGATTTATTTTGGATTACACACAGGAGTTCAGAGAAAGGAGAGAATAGTGTGAACTGGAGTCCTTAGAGAAATTTGTGGAGGACTTGTAGGCTTTCAAGGCGAGATTGAGTTTGGTTGGTTTGTTGTTGTTTTTGTTATTTAAAGCTGGAATGACTCTTAAGATGATCTAGTTCAAGCTTCTTGGTTATAAATGGGGAAACTGAGCCCAGAGAGACAAGAACTTGCCCAAAGGCACACATGGTTTTGTTAGAACCATGTCTGGAATCCAGGTATTTTGATTCCTAGGTCAGTTCTCTTTCCTCTATACAGTGCTTCCTTCAGAATGAAGGAGGAGCTTTGAGGGGTGGGAAGTGACTAGGAATAGCATGAGCAAAGGCTCAGAGGCAGAAAAGATGTTGGCTTGTGTGGGATAGAAATTGGGTTGGAAATTAGGCCATGTTAATTGAATCAGCGAGTTAATGAAAGAGATCCATGGGAGATATAGTAGGCTGTAGAAGCTGTGTAAGACCAGATCCTGGAGGATTATTTTTTTTAAATGTTTATTTATTTTGAGAGAGAGTGTGTGTGCGAGCAAGGAAGGGGCAGAGAGAGAGGAGAGAGGGACTCTCAAGCAGGCTCCACTCAGAGCCTGAAATGGCCGATCTCATGAACCGTGAGATCATGACCTGAGCAGAAATCAAGAGTCAGACTCTTAACTGACTGAGCCATCCAGGCACCCCTAATATTTTATTTTTAAGTAATCTCTACACCCAGTGTGGGGCTTGAAGTAATGATCCCGAGATCAAGAGTTGCATGGCTCTACTGACTGAGCCAGCCAGGCCCCAGATCCTGGAGAATCTTGAATGTTATCTTGAAGAGTTTAAATTTGGAATGACAGGGAGACATGTGAAAATACTTTAAATATTGTTCTGTATTTTCTCTTCAGTGAAGGTGACAAATAATGTAATATAGAAAATGGAGTATAATTGAAGAATAAGTTGGAGCCTTGTAGGAGTTAGGAAGCCATTATAATAATCCAGATATCAGTGTAGTTTGGGGAGTAGTAACATTTTAGTTTGTTTTGTTTTTGTTTTTAGAAATTGTGTATTTTTTGAAGATGATATGTAATTCTCTGACAAAAGGTGTGTACCCTGATTTCTAAGAGAGTTTGGGAGCAATAAGCCTGGAGAACCAGTATTTTACTTTATTTAATTCTGTATATGTTGTAAATGAAATTTTAGTGTCTCGATGGTAATCCCTCTTAAGAAACCCAGGTCAGGTTAGTAAAGTAGGGATAGAAGATAACACTGTCCTCCATGTGAAGATCATGGTGGAGAGCATGGGCAGGGGCAGAAGGAACAGATGGGCAGTGAATGAGAGCAGCTTCCAAAAGAGAGTCTGGACCTCTCTGTCACAGGTACTGCATTGTGGCTGGGGAGTCAGGCATCCAGGGTCCTCAGCCTGGCACCATTTCTTTCTTCCTTCCTTCCTTCCTTCCTTCCTTCCTTCCTTCCTTCCTTCCTTCCTTCTCCTTGGACACAAGAGGTCAGTGGGAGTAAGAACCAGGCTTCTGGGCCCACAAATGCTTTGGATGGATTGGTTGTGTTGAAGCTCGGGCCTACTCATGTAGTCCACATAAGTTTTCAACTGGAACTGATGAGAATAGACTAATACAACCCTTACCAAGCCAGTGAATTGGCACAGGGTATGATACTTTAAAAGTTTTTCCATCCTCAGGAATCTTTTTCCATCTCTAAGGGAAAACTTTAAAAGTCAGCATGTAAGTGAGAACACAGACCTTTAAATAATATCTCATACTGGATCTGAGAGTTTGAGTTGCAAAAAAATCCTGGAGCATTTAACATTCAACAAATACTTATTGAGCAGGACCTGTTAAACACCTAATACTGTGCTTAGTATTGGAACTTTAATCTTTTGATCATGCTGCATCAAATGTTATTAGTAAGATATTAACATTTGGTTCTATTTCACATTCAGTTTAGCCCCCAACATTATATAGCTCGTCCATAAACCCTCAGTTCAGACTGTTCAACTTACGCTTGCAGTCACTTATTGAAAGTTTACTATATAAGAGGCAATATGATGAATGTTGAGGCAGTTTTGAAGGTGAACAAGGATTAGTGAGGGTCCTCAACTGGTCACCTGGAATATACCAGGTAGATCTGGCAGCTGTTAAGTTTCCTGGGATTCCTAGCCCAAGAGGAGGGGGTTTCAGCAGTAGTGCATCCCTCTTCACTTGTTCTGCTCACACTAGGTCCTCCCCTGTCCCCCTTGCCACTGTTCTTCAAGCCTATCTTTAAATTTTTTTTTTTAATTTTTTTTTTTCAACTTTTATTTATTTTTGGGACAGAGAGAGAGAGAGCATGAACGGGGGAGGGGCAGAGAGAGAGGGAGACACAGAATCGGAAGCAGGCTCCAGGCTCTGAGCCATCAGCCCAGAGCCTGACGCGGGGCTCGAACTCACAGACCGCGAGATCGTGACCTGGCTGAAGTCGGACGCTTAACCGACTGTGCCACCCAGGCGCCCCGCCTATCTTTAAATTTAAGAGAAATCAAAATTAGCTCCTTTGCATTAAATTGGGGAAGTTCCATTAAGGGCAGCACTTCTCTGACGAAACGTTCAATAAAGTTTGAAATCTTTCCCAGAGAATCTCTTCTGTCTGTGTAATCTCAAAGAAGAGGCTTCTCCATGGGAACTTTCCTCCTTCCTCTGAATGTTGCTTTGCCTACAGTTGGACACACAGTATGCAGCATTCGGTATTTCTCAGGCTCTTCACTTTGGCCTGCTTCACTGGCTCTTTGTGGAGATGCCAGGAGGGGCATGTTGCCTTGTTTTTTTAGAGTGAATGACACAAATGAGAGGGAGGCAATCATGCTAAATTTTCCCATCATTTGGAAAGGCAGCTGCTCAACAGAAGAGAGGCAAAAGAAGATGGATGCAGAAGAGTGTTTCATCGAGGCTTTGAATTGCCAATTGGAGTGAGGTTGTTTTCCCCTCCTTTGCTTGGTATCTGGAGCCAGTTTGTACATTGTCTGTTGGGGTTTGCTCTGCTTTATTCATGTCTGCAACAACACTGAGAAGCATATTTTATTCTTAATTTTGGTACCCTCTTCCTGTGGGATCTCAGCTATCTTCAGGGCTTCAACTATTTCCTTTTTTTTTGCTTATTTATTTATTTTGAGAGAGACAGAGACAGTGCAAGTGGGGAGGGGCAAAAAGAGAGGGAGAAAGGGAGAGTGAGAAAGAGCACGTGCATGCAAGTGCATGAGTGAGGGAGGGGCCAAGGGAGAAGGGGAGAGAGAGAATCTTAAGCAGGCTCCACACCTAGTGCTGAACTGGCGCTCCATCTCATGACCAACCATAAGATCATGACCTGAACCGAAATCAAGAGTTGGATGCTTAACTAACTGAGCCACCCTGGTACCCCTCAAATCCTTTTTATACCACTCATTATATGTGATCTTGGACAAGTCACTTAACCTCTCCGTGCTTCAGTTTCCTCATCTGTAAAATGGGGGTAAAAATAGTGCCTACCTCCTAAGGTCTTTGTGAGGACAAATGAATTAATATATGTAAAGTACTTAGATGACCTGGCATGTAATTTAGTGTGTATAATTATTGCTGTTGGACTGCTGGATGATCTGCAGGCCTCTCAAAATTTCCCTGTTTAGTTTAGTACCTATCTCTATAAAGCTGTCTTTTTTCTGTATTCATGAGCTCCTTTATTGATATCAGAGTCATCTCTGATTTCTCCTTTTTTCTCAGTAATCATACTCGAAGTCTTGTCAGTTACATTTCCCAAAAGTCCTCCTCACTGTCTTGCCTCCAACTCAGTTAAAGATTTGACCATCTTTTTTGTGGAATGCATCCTTAATGTCTCAGAATGCCTGCCCCTGGATGTTTTTCAGTCAGTCTCTCAGGCTGCTCCCAAGAGTGATCTTTCTAAAATAGTTTAATTATCATAGTTCCTTTCTAAAAACCCTTTCCTTTTTTATGAGGAGTAACATACAGTAAAGTGCACAAATATTAAACATATAACTTACTGGCTTTCAGCATATGTAGTCACCCATGTAACCACTCTCAGATCAAGATACAGAACATTTCCAGCTTTATGTCTCTTTTGAGGTAGAATGTGCATTCCTACCCCTAACCACTCTTTTATTACCATTTGTTTTGCCTTTTTTCTTTTCAAATCTTTACAAATACTTAAAATAGAATTCTTTTTTACAGTTTTATTGAGAAATAATTGCTATACATCACTGCATAAAACTAAGGTGTACAACATGATGATTTGATTTTCATGTATCATGAAATGATTATCACAGTAGGTTAAGCTAACATTCATCTTGTATAGATATAATAAAAAGAAAAGAAAGAAGGACAGAATAAAGAAAAAAATTTCTCCTTATGATGAGAACTCTTAGGATGTACTCTTTTAGCTGCTTTCCTGTATGTCATATAGCGGCGTTAGCTATGGTCATCATGTATGTTACGTGCATAGTGCTTATTTGTCTTGTAACTGGAAGTTTGTATCTACTGCTAACCACTCGTGTATCTCCATTTTGCTTTTTCTTGATCTTTGTGTAAATGAATCATAAAAACCCTTTATTGATTCTTCTTGTTCTATATCTTTGACAGAGTAATTCTAAACTCCCTTAATGTGACATTCAAACATGTTTGTCATCTGGCTTTTACTTCAGGTCCTTTGCACGTAGCCTGCCCTTCCTGCCATGCATGTAGTGTACAAACACAATAGGCTCTTTTTCCCTTTCATTTTTTTGTGCCTGATATTCTCTTGGCCTTCTACTTCATTCCCTGGCAAATTCATCCTTAAAAACTCAGTTCTAGGCAGAATCAAGCCCTTCTCTGTTCTCTGGAGGCATGATTATTATAGTTGGTTACTTATTTACATGTCTTTCTCCTCTACTTATCATTTTCAAGAGCCCATGGATGGGGCACCTCCCCCCCCCCCCGCCCAGTTTTACACAGGTAATTCATATTTTCTCCAGAAAAATTAGAAAACAGAAACAACAAAAAAACCCCAAAACCCATTATATAGAGATGACCATTGTTTACATATATACCAAAATATATACCAACACTGTCATTCATTCACAAAATAGACATTCATTCACAAAATACTAAATATCTGCTTTGTTATTTACATTTAGTTCCCCCCCTACTTTTTGTTGTTATAAAAACACTGTTGAACATCCTTATGCCTATATTTTAGTGCAGTTTCCTGATTATTTTTGGAGGATACATTTGTAGATGCAGATGAAAGAGATGAACATTTTTAAGGACTTTTGATACACTTAGCCAAATCACTTTCCAAAAAGTCTTTACCCTGGGTACACTTCTGCTAGGGTAAGAGTGCATGTTTTCAGCTGTCTCTGCGAAACTAAAAAGAAGGAAAATGGTATTTTGTAAATCTGATAAGATAAAAATGGTTTTGCATTACTGTTTTAATTTGCATCTCTTTGATTGCTACTGAGGTTGAGTATTTTCTCATATGCTTAATACCATTTAATTTATATTATATAATTTATATTTCTTATGTGATTTATATGTTCATGTATTATATTTGTACTGATTTTATCAATGTTTTTAATATTAAGAATATTAATGGGGCGCCTGGGTGGCGCAGTCGGTTAAGCGTCCGACTTCAGCCAGGTCACGATCTCGCGGTCCGGGAGTTCGAGCCCCGCGTCAGGCTCTGGGCTGATGGCTCAGAGCCTGGAGCCTGTTTCCGATTCTGTGTCTCCCTCTCTCTCTGCCCCTCCCCCGTTCATGCTCTGTCTCTCTCTGTCCCAAAATAAATAAAAACGTTGAAAAAAGAATATTAAGTCATATATACTACATATATATCCCTCAGTTTGTCATTTATCTAACTTTAATTTGTTTCTAAATATAAAGATTTTAAATAATTTAATGTAGTGAAATGTATTAGTCTTTTATTATTGTTTAAAGTTTATTTATTTATTTTGAGAGAGAGAGAGGCAGAGAGAGTGCACGCATGCAAGCATGCATGCATGCATGCATGGAAGAAGGGCGGAGAAAGAGGGAAAAAGAGAATCCCAAGCAGGCTCTGTGCTGTGAGCCTGATGCAGGGCTTGATTTCATGAATCATGAGATCATGACCTGAGCTGGAATGAAGAGTCAAATGCTTAACTGACTGAGCCACCCAGCCACTCCAAATTTATTAGTCTTTTAAATAATTTTTTTACCTGTGGTGTCATTCTTAGAATGATCTTCCTGAGGGAATATTAGATAAATATCCATTATATATTTTTCTACTTCTTTTGTAATGTCATTTTTTGCATTTAAATCTTTACTCAATCTGGAACTTATTCTGTTACAAAATCATACTACTAATGATAGCTAATTTTTTGAGTGCATATTATATGCTAGGCACTTGCTTCACTTATACTGACTCATTTAAACTTTCAACAAACCTGTGCTATAGGCACTGTTAGTATCACTGTAAATTGACTTGCTGAAGGTTGCTCAGCTAGTAAGTTGCAAAGATAGGAGTCAAGTTCAGATAGTTGAGCCCTAGAGCCCATGTCCTCAACTACTCTGCTAACTTAATTTTTTCCCAATGACCTAATGTCATTTTTTAAGGAATCCATTCTTTTGCCACTGTTTTGAAATTGCCAATTTTAATCATATGTTAAATTTATACATATACTTAGGTATGTTACAAACTTTTGTTCCACTGCATTGTCTGTCTTTTTTGGTGTTAATGCCACACTGTTTTAATTTGTGTAGTTGAAAGATGGTATTCTCCTCACCTTTGCATCCCCAGTGCTTAGCAGTGACTGCTGCCTTGTAGGTATTTAATGAATATTTGCAGAGTGATGTCACTCTTGGAGGTTCATGGATAGAATTCAGAGGGTCTGCAGCTTGGCTAGGAAAAAATTACATCATCATTTTCATTGATCCCAGACTGAAATTTAATATTTCTTTTAATTATGAATATAGGCAATAAAGCACAGTAGTAATAGCACTACCTTTGACTTCGTCATGGATATTTGCCAGGGTGAACCTTAGGTTAAAAACTCTTGCTTTATTGTATTTCTTTCTTGGGGCCATTTTATCTTTGTGTCTCATACCTAGGCAGTGACTGATACTTAGTAGATGCCCAATAAATATGCTAATTTTAAAAACTTTTAATTTTCAAATATGCACAAAAGTCAAAGAACTGCATAATGAACTCCCATAATGACTTCTTCATCCAGCTTCAAATATTATCAGCATTTTGCCAGTTTTGTTTTATCTATCTGTCCTCATTTCTGGATTATGCTATTTTACCCAATGATATTTCAGAAAGCAAATCTAATTGATAAGGACTTGAAAATATATAGCCCTTCTTTTTTTTTAATATATTTATTTAGTTTTTGGGAGAGTGCAAGCAGGGGAGGGGCAGAGAGAGGGGACAGAGGATCCAAAGCAGGCTTTGTGCTGACAGGCTGATAGCAGCGAGCCTGATGGGGAGCTAGAACTTACGAAATGTGAGATCATGACCTGAGCCTAAGTCGGATGCTCAACCAACTGAGCCACCCATGCGCCCCAGCCCTTCTTTTTTTTTTTTTTAAATGTTTGTTTTTATTTTTGAGATAGAGAGAGACAGCCTGCTCACGAGCAGGGGAAGGGCAGAGAGAGAGGGAGACACAGAATCTGAAGTAGGCTCCAGGCTCTGAGCTGTCTGCACAGAACCTTATGCGAAGCTTGAACCCAGGAACTGTGAGATCATGACCTGAGCCGAAGTCAGACACTTAACTGACTGAGCCACCTAGGTGCCCTCGAAAAACATATAGCAATTCTTAATAAATTTAACAAAAGTAAACTAATTCCTCAATATCATCTGTTACCCAGCTTGTATTTAAATGTCCTCTATTGTCTCAAAGGTGTCTTTTACTTAAATTGGATTTTTGAATTGGGATCCATGTAATACCTACACTTTGTATTTGGTTGATATGCCTCTTCTTGCATGTTAAAGACATTATATAAATTATTTGTTAACTTATCTTCATGTTCTGATACTGCTCCCACCCTCCTTCTCTGTTGCTTACTTTGGTATATTTTTACTGGTAACTTATTGTTGACAATTGCTCTTTTCCCCATTTAACATTTTATTCATCATTTTAGTAAATTGTTGATTTTGGTTATTTAGTCTTATTTTTAAAACTTGCATCATTTGAAGTTGTTCTTTCAGCCATATTTTGGACTGAGGTATGTGATGCATAAATTTCTTAAGATCAAAGCTCTAACAGATACTTCTTTTTCATTTTCTCGACAAGTCTAACCTTGTTAAATAATTTCAGGTTGGGGTGCCTGGGTGGCTCAGTCAGTTAAGTGTCTGACTTTGGCTCAGGTCCTGATCTTGTGGTTTGTGAGTTCAAGCCCTGTGTTGGGCTCTGTGCTGATAGCTCGGAGCCTGGAGCCTGCTTCAGATTCTGTGTTTCCCTCTCTCTGCTCCTCCCCCACTTGTGTGAGTGTGCTCTCTCTCTCAAGAATAAATGAACATTAAAACAATTTTTTAAAAGTAGGAATTTGGGGTAAAAAAGTAGTTTCTCTGGGGCACCTGGGTGGTTCAGTTGATTAAGCATCTGTCTTCAGGCTCAGGTCATGATCTCATGGTTTATGAGTTCAAGCCCCACATCGGGCTCTTTGCTGTCTATATGGAGCACGCTTCACATCCTCTGTCCCCCTCTCTGTCTGCCCCTCCCCTGCTTGCACTCTTTCCTCTCAAAAATAAATAAATAAAAACTCAAAAAAATGAAAAAATACTTTTTCTGAGAGTTTTATACACATCTGTGGGCCTTAATTGTATCCTCTGTAGAATTGGAAGAAATTCAGATTTGGGTCTTTTCTACAGGCAGAATTTTTTCTTTTCTTTATACTTCAAAAATATGAGAATGTGATAGTGTTAGTCTGTGGTTGTTGATTTTTTTTCAGAATTCCATACATCTTTTGTATTTGGACCAAACTCTTTTTTCTGGACAGTTTGCTTCCATGAAAATTTTAATTACAGATTTGAGCCCATTTGCTGAAAGACTTCTACTATTTGCAGGGTGGTTCTCTGAGCTTCATTCCTTCTCATGATTTTCAGCTTGTACATTCTTGAATCTCTCTTTATCTTTCATTCATTTCTGCATATCATATCTTTTTCTTGATTTCTTGATTGGTAGCATCACTTCTGTTTTTATCACATTTATCCCTTCATTGTTTTAGTATGGACCTCCTGTTTTTACAGCCTGTACTCGTATAGTCATTATGATGGTCTGTTTTATCTCCTTGAGAATCAGGAAATGCCAACTGTTCTGATTTGATTGATTCAAATTTGAATTGAATTGATTCAATTCAATAAATTTGATTGATTGATTGTTTACTGTGGGGAAGGCATTCCATTATAGAGATTAGCTTTGTTTTTGTTTCCTAAGTTTTTTTTTCTTTGCTTATATCTTTTTCCTGTTTATTAAGTGTTCTAAGTTTACTTGTTGATTCCCCTTTCATAGTTTCAGACTATTTGGTTTGCACTGTATTTACTGAGATTTGTGAGAAGTTCTTTTCAACATATTGAGATCCTATTTCAGCCTCATTATAAAGGGTTAAGGAATTGAGCCATTTTTAATTTTTCTGACGGTTTAATTAATGATCACCTAATTATAAACCCCCCATTTTGGAAAATGACTTCATAAAAGAGAAGTGAAATTCCAGACTCTCGTTTCATTTTTTTAAGTTTATTTATTTTTTATTTATTGAGAGAGAGAAAAAACATTAGAGGGGCAGAGAGAGGGGGAGAGAGAGAGAATCCCAAGCAGGCTCTGCACTGCCAGCATGGAGCCCAATGTGGGGCTGGAATTCACAAACCACGGGATCATGAGTTGAGCTGAAATCAAGAATAGGACGCTTGGGGTGCCTGGGTGGCTCAGTTGGTTAAGTTTGTGAATTTGTGCCCCACGTCAGGCTCTGTGCTGACAGCTCAGAGCCTGGAGCCTGCTTCGGATTCTGTGTCTCCCTCTCTCTGCCCCTCCCCTCCCCTGCACATGCTCTGTCTTTCTCTCTCAAAAATAAATAAAAAATTAAAAAAAAAAGAAAAAAAGAATAGGACGCTTAACCCACTGACTGAGCCAGCCAGGAGCCACCTCCCCACCCTTGTCCCATTTCACTTTTGTTAAGATGAATTTGAAGGAAGAGCCCTACCATGATGGGAGAAAGCTCTGTATGAAGATGTGGCTTGTGCTTGAGAGACACAATGCTTGGGCATGCTTCTGGAGAGCTTCCTGACTCCTGTAGTCTCCAGGTCTGTGAAGGCAGTTGCGCTCCTAGTGTCCCCTTTTTCAGTCACTCTGCTCCCACTTGGCTAGAAGTGGGAGAAGGCATTGCTGTTATTCATTCTGACTCTTTTGCCATTTCTGTGTCTGGTGTTTGAAAACTCCCAGGATAGCAAAGGAACAATTAGGAATATTTAAAAAAAATTTTTTTTTTTCAACGTTTATTTATTTTTGGGACAGAGAGAGACAGAGCATGAACGGGGGAGGGGCAGAGAGAGAGGGAGACACAGAATCGGAAACAGGCTCCAGGCTCTGAGCCATCAGCCCAGAGCCCGACGCGGGGCTCGAACTCCCGGACCGCGAGATCGTGACCTGGCTGAAGTCGGACGCTTAACCAACTGCGCCACCCAGGCGCCCCAGGAATATTTTTTAAAAAATGAATGACTCAGGGCTCCTGGGTGGCTCAGTAGGTTAAGCGTCTGACTTCGGCTCAGGTCATGATGTCACGGTCTATGAGTTGGAGCCCTGCTTCGGGCTCTGTGCTGACAGCTCGGAGCCTGGAGCCTGCTTCGGATTCTGTGTCTTGCTTTCTCTCTGACTCTCCCCCGTTCATGCTCTGTCTCTCTCTGTCTCAAAAATAAGTAAACATTAAAAAAAATTTTTTTTAAAAATGAACGACTTAGTAACAAATCCTTTCCCAAATGAGATGGTTCCAGTTTTTGCTTTCAACAAAACTGAAAGAGTTGCCCTCTGGTAGATGATTAAAAATAATTTAAAAAATTTTTTAAATTATTTATTTATTTTTGAGAGAGAGAGAGAGAGAGAGAGCGAGCGAGCGTGCACACAAGCCGGGGAGGGGCTGTGAGAGAGGGAGACACAGAATCTAGAAGCAGGCTCCAGGCTCTGAGCTGTCAGCATAGAACCCGATGTAGGGTTTGAACTCATGACCTGAGCTGAAGTCAGATGCTCAACCGACTGAGCCACCCAGGCATCCCAAAATAATTTTTGAATATAGATCACTGTGTAATTTGGGCATCTAACTCAGAGTGCAAAGATTGATATTGCTATAACAAAAGTTCTTTCATTCCTATGTAGTTATTTATGTGAACAAAGTTTCTTGGCCCTTGCAACATATAGACTAGAAATACAGAAATTAATGCATTTATAATAAAATTTTGCTTTTTATATTTAATACAAATTTGTAATATGAATGTTTTGATCAGTTGCATAATAGTAATAAATATAATGAAAACTCAATCCAAAAGAAATTATTTTTTGGACATTTAGAGTCTATATCATAGGATTTAAAAATATGTAAATGTATTTATATATAATACTTATATTGCAGAGAAATGTCAAAAGTTGATCACTAAAAGATTTTCAAGCATAAATATTAGGATAAAATCCTGAGAAGGAAGTAAAAGGTAGAAGTTCATAGAGAAGAAGGAATGGGTATAAAATTTCATGCTTTTTTTTTTTTTTAAATGGATGGTGATGGGGTGCCTGGGTGACTCAGTCAGTTAAGCGTCTGACTTCAGCTCAGGTCATGATTTCACAGCTCGTGAGTTCAAGTCCCGCGTTGGGCTCTGTGCTGACAGCTCCAAGCTGGAGCCTGTTTTGATTCCGTGTCTCCCTCTCTCTCTGCACCTCTCCCGCTTGTGCTCTGCCTCTTTCTCTCAAAAACAAATAAATAAATATTTTAAAAAATTTAAATGGATGGTGATGGATTGTAAATCACTATGGTATTCAGACTTCATTGGATGAATTTGGACTCATTTAAAAAAAGAGTAATGTAGTACTTTCATTTTAAAACGTCAATATTTATAAAATGCCAATATTTATAATAGGCTAGAAAGCATATTTCTACTACTATTTATGATGCAAAAACATATGTTTAAAAGTAATTTTTAACTTGGACATATGGGAAGAATACTTGTTTTGTAAAATTCTTTTAGGGCAACATGAGAAACATTTATAGTAGAGTATGATATAGGTGATTAACTAGAGCAGAAGGAGGAATAATAAGGAAAAGATGCAAAGGAAGCCCCAGGATCACAGAAAGCAACCAGAGAAGGTGCTATTGGAGCTGAATCTTGAGGGACAATGGGAGTTGGCTAGCAAAGTAGAGGTGGAAAGGAAGGGGGAACAGTGTATACAAAAGACCTGGAGGTATAAAAGAACATGGAGACTTTGGGGGAGATGGCTGGAGTGGCACGAGGTGGATGGGGATTTATAGCCAGCCTGACAGTACACTTTGATGGCCTGGAAAGCAGAGGTGATGGGGGGTGGGGATGTGGAGGTGGGGGTGGGGGAGTGGAGGTCTTTTGAGGGAGCTCTTGCTAAAGGCCAGGCAGGAGGTAGTGAGGACAAGTGCAGTCCATTAATGGTGCCTTTTCCCCAGTGGCTCTTTTCCGTATTGGTAATCTTCTAGACATTCTTACAAATGTAGAGGTTCTTTTTTTTTTAATTTATTAAAAAATTTTTTTTTAAAGTTTATTTATTTTGAGAGAGGGAGAGAAAGAATCCCAAGCAGGCTCTGCACTGACAGTGTGTGTGGAGTCCAATGCGGGACTCAAACCCACAAACCATGAGATCATGACCTGAGCTGAAATTAAAAGTTGGACGCTTAGCTGATTAAGCCACCCAGGGGCCCCACAAATGTGAAGATTCTTATTTATATTCTGCTAGGGTAGAAAAGTGAGGTTCTATTCCACTTCTAGGTTTTGTACGTCAGTAGTGATGTGCAGGCTGAGATTAGCACTAGAGTCCAAGGATTCTTTCTACACACTGGCCACATGTTTAGTTGAGGCCTTCAGCTTGTCATGGAAAAGGCTGACTACATTTTTAGAGCCCAAATTTGAGATCCTTGGGCCAATAAAGGATTTACCCCCACTGATTTGTAAATTTGTTTATGTGAAAAGCTTTTACAAACTTCTACAAATTAAATCAAATTTAACATATAAATTTAACTAAATCACCCTTATAAAGAATTCAACTGTATAAAATTTCTTTGGTCCCAGAAAAGGTAGCCCACAAGGGCATACTTCTGGCCCATCTGGTACTGGGAATTCTTTTGTTTTCATGATAGAGAAGTTCCCCATTATAGGGATCAAAATAAGAGGGCTGTAAAATAAGACTATGTATAGTCCAGAAAAAACAGAAAAAATTGATTACACTTTTTGCCTGTTTGAAATATTTGTTCTGCAAAGTGATAGAGCCCTGATTCAGTGTTTGCGTAGAGCAGATTGAATGAACTCCAAAAGGAAATCATCAAAGGGTTGATTTGATACCACACAGAAACACGAGGTGATGAGATGTGTGGTTTTTCCACATTTTAATATTTTCCAGGATGACACTGAAAGCCTTGCCCTTAGAGAACCCGGAGCCACCTAATAATTCATTCTTTCAGGCTCTTAAGAAGGAGAAATGGAAGATTTATACCCGTTCAGTAGCTGCCCTGGGCCTTTCCTAGGAGAGCCTGGAAAGAAATTGAGGACAGCCATGGAAATATAACCAGCAAGGCCTAGCTCTTGGGGACAATAGGAGAGAATGCTGTCAAGCAAGTACTGAGTCAGTTCAGGAGACCTATTCTGTGCCATTCACTACTTAACACTTTCATAAATCTTACTAATTGTCTCAAAGAGGAGGAAGTCAGGACTTGGAGAAATCAAGGAACTTGCCTGATCCAGAATTTGAACACAGGTTCATTTGATTCCAAAACCCTTTCCACTACACTGTGATGCTTCCTTGTGCTGAAATCACAGAAATGAGCGATGTTCTGAATTGAATCAGGGAACTTATGGTATCCAGCTAAATGTTCTGAAAAACTCTGAGTATGCTTTATTTGGTGACATTTGGGGAGAGGAGTAATTCTTGCTAGGAGAGAGGAATTGGGAGAAACACTAGGAGTTCTTCAGATGGTCTGTTTCATGAAAAGGGATTTTGTGTTGTGGCGTCTAGTCCTTGGTGGTGGCTTGGAGGAAGTGGCTCCTGAACTCATTTGCCATGAGTAATCCTTGTGAAGGAAAATGCGAGAAGACTAGCACACTCCAGGGATATGGGATTTCACAAAACACGGTTTTTGTTTGTTTGTTTTTTTGAGGCCAACATGGGATTCCCAGATTAAAATTTTTTTCTCAGGGAAAGAGACTAGAAATAAACAAAAACCTCAAATCTTGTATCTTCACATCATGTAAGAAAGGGCATTTGAAAACTAGACTAATAAATAAATTAAAACAAACAAGTAAATAAAATAGGATGAAAGGGCAAGCCCTTTCCAAGAAAGTACCTTATCCTCCTCTTGTACAAAATTAGGTTAGTTTTAAAATATTTTGAATCAAGAAAAATGGCAACATAAAATTTATTGGCGTGTTTGTCAGTTTGGGAACTTTTATTTGATGGTACAGTGTTAGGAGGGGCTTGCCTGTCTGGTTGTTTCATACTTTTTTTCTTTTTTTAAATCACAGTTACTGTTGATAGTCCATTTCAACAGGTGTGTTGATGAAAACAGCTGTCAATAGTTCACTCAATATGGAATATTCTGGTGAATGGAGAGAAGGGGAGTAAGAGCAGTTCTTAGCTTTCGGTTCGGTGGCCAGGCTAAGAAGGCAGCACGAGTTGTAGCTCTGTGGTCTGATTGGTAAAGGCCATGGGGACAGTGCCGGCTGCAGGGACCTGGCTGCCCCGGATTCCCATGCTCCCATGTGGGGTGGGGGGTGAGGGCTGTGTAGGCCTCTCACTGCCCAGTATAGAACAGGTGGGAATTCATTTGAGAGAGATGCTGCAGATGGTAAAAAAACAAAAACAAAAAAATCTTTTATCATGGCCTGGACCAGTATTTAAGGGAACCACTCCTCTGAAGGAATTATCCTGTTTGGTTCTCCAAGATAATCTAAAGGCAGAGGCATAGACAAAGGCCCATTGTTTTCTCCAGGGCAGCTGTTTATTACATTGGTGCTTAGGAGGGGTGTGGGAAGCCAGCAGGACTATGGTCTAGGTGCTCAGATTTGGGGGTGGTCCTGCTGCTCTGCCTGGTTGTTTTCTTCTGAGTCTCTCTTATGGGAACTTGGGGCAAACTGCATTTTCCTCCAGGCAGTAAAGTCTTAGCTTCACCTTCTACAGGGTCTCCATGCCCAGGAGTTGTGAATGCCAAGTGCCTGAAAAAAAGCCTAAAGGCAGCTTGGGAATTCCCCAATGCTCCTAGCCTGCCTCTCTTGTCCAAGGGAACACTTACCTTCTGCATTTCCACGGCCCAGCTAGGGGAAGTGTGTGTTTTGGCCTCTAGAGAAGGGCACTTTAGCTTTCCTGGCCTGTTTACATTAGTTTGGTCCTTTCTGCCTTTGATTACAAATGAGGCCTTGGATGGGGGATTTCCCTGCTTCCATGGAGGTCACTCCTTCCTTTTGTCTGCTTTCACAATTTTTCCACCTGGAGAAGAGCTGTCCTCCCCATCCTTCCCTCCCCTCCTCCACCCCTCATTATTAAAATACTGTCCTTGGCTTAACTCTTCCTGTCATAGACTTGGCCTAGTGGATCAGTTCACATTCAGGAAGCAATTAATCTGTCTCCTCAGATTCTCTTTTGCTGTGTTCTTTGACTTAATTAGATCTTTTTTCATTTGCCTGTCACTGCCTTAGTTGTCAGTACTCTCCCTAAGAAAGTGTTTCTTCCAAGCCCAGAGGCTGGACCGCTTATTGGTTCTTGTTGTATTGATGCAGGATTTCCTGGTTCTTTGGAATGTCTTGGCTGCTCCAGTAAAATGTAAACTCTCTGAGGTTAAGAGCTTTAGGTTCGTTCTTTCTCTTTCCCCCAGTCTATGGTATGGCATGTGAGAAGAAAGGTGGGCTTTATGGGGAGGGTGACCACCACTGGCAGAATTTGCCAGTGAGGCTACCTCATCCTTGCTCTCCATGTCAGCCTGTCCATGCAGAGCACAGCCACAGCCATACCCTCTCTGAGGCTGACATCACTGTGTGCTAGACTCTGGGTCACAGTAGGTAGGTATAAGAGAAAACTCTTTTGCCCTTAGGGGCAGTGGTAGAAGGCTTGCCTGAGATCTCTGTGTTCCTTTGTGCTAACTCCCCTTTTCTTCTGGTTCATTTGAACAATCCTGCTTTCAGAGCCTCTGACAGAGTTGAGGGATCCTATCTGCACTTTGAAGCCTTTTCTTTCTTAAAAGTCCTTGGAAAGCTCAAGTGAGTTTTACTTGATGGTAATAACTTTTTCACTCTGCTCAAAGCTTTCACACTCTTGGGAGAGCTTCTCTCTTGGGTAATTGAGGTAGAATTTTTTTTTTTTTTTAAATCAGTGGACTTCGTTCTGTATAGTGACTTCTTCTATTCCCTCACGTCTTCCTTCAGATTGATCTTGGGTCTTGGTCTCCCTTTGGAAGAACTTTGTTTTTCCCTCGAATTTCACTAATGACACTCCTTGCTAGTGGTTCTCTGCATGCAGCCTGTCTACCCTCTCCTTGAGTTCCTGGTGCCCATCTCATGCCCATAGATTTCTGTCTTCACAGCTTGGTACTGTTATATATTTTCTTCTGGCCTCTGTTTGTCCAGTTCTTAGATGGCAGTCTATTTACATTCATTCACATTTAGACCTAGAATCCTATTTTTAAATCTCACCTTTTTTTTTTTTTTTAATTTTTAAATCTGATTCCCTTGCCCCTAGCGTGTCTTCAGTTTAAGATTGGGTCTCTTCCTCTTGTGCCACCCACATGCTGGCCTTAGCAGTGGTCTTCCCTTCAGTTTCCCCGTATGCTGCTCCTACCTCACTCCCACAGTCTTCCCCTCCGGCATAGATCACAAAGGAAATATTTAGTTAGTCTCTGCCAAACATTCTGGCCGTGTTGTTTTGCTTAAGAAGACATGCAGATAAACTGTTTTGATTCTTGGTCTTGGTGCTCTAGGGCAGATGTTCCTCCTAAAACGGAGGTATTGTGGTCAGCCAAAACAGTGCTGGACCAGAGTTTGGAGAATTGGATTCTAGTCCCTGCCGCGCTATTAATTTGTGGTGTGATATTGCGCAAAGCACATTTCTATGTCTCAATTTCCTTTTGTCAAAAGGGGCCTTATGATAAAGAAGACAGGAATCTATGGGCATGAGATGGGAACCCAGAGAGTAAGTCTGGGGGACCAAGGAGATAGTAGACAGGTTAGAGGTAGAGAACCATTACCGTGAGTATCATTAGTGGAACCAGAAGGAAATGCAAATTCAAATGCAGATAAAATTAATATATATAATCACTTTGAAAAAGTATAAGATGTGATAACAAAATGGTGGAAATTTCTTGACCAGGATGACTTCAGGGAGAACTGCCTTGTCCATCCCTAGGGTTGCTCTGGGTCTACACCTATTTGCTGTCACCCTTGGGATGTGGGAGGCTTGGCCTTCTGCGGGTTCAGTTCCAGAATTCCACCTCCCACCTTCTACCTCCTTCATAACCCCAGGAATATTTGAAACTCAGCCCAGATCCTCACCTGGCTTTGATTTCCTCATCATGTGGAGAATGGTCCTTGGAAGTTGTAGTTTCCAGAAACCTTAAATGTTTGCTAACATGTCCAACTTCTGCATTTGTTGATAACTCCTTCTGTGCATGGCTGTGTTCCAGTTCTTGTGCCCTAAAGGTGATTCCAGCAAGAAGGGGGGAATCTTTGGGGGATCCTATCACTAGAAACTAGGAAATAAAAGCAGACGAAAGAACTGAGAGATGCCCTCTTGGTGTTCATGAGAGGCAGATGTTTGAAGAAGAAACAAAGTGGTTTAACATCTTCCTAGGTAAACCACAGCCCCATTACACCTACTCAGATAGGCAGAGCTACATTTTTCCATATCCCTACCTGTCCCCTTCTGAAAGGATTCTGGAATTTAATCAGATCTTGCCTAGTTTATATATTTTTATTTATAGTTAAAGATTTACATTGGTTTCTTCCAGCACAGAATGAGTTGGACAGAGATAGTCTCCAGAGTCTTTTGCTATTCTGTGATCCTTTGTCAGACATAATCAGCAGAAACTTTCCTAAATGAGTACAGAGGATACTTGTCTCTGCAGGGTTAGTGATATGGTCTTGTACTCACTATTGCTATGCCCAACCCTGGAGGCTCTCAGGCTGCTGAAACAGAACTGAGTGGAATAGTTCTGGGAGTAGAGTTATGTAATTGACTCTGTATACTTTCTTTTATATATATTATATAAATACATATAATACTTAATATGTAGAATATATATAATATATATACATAATACATAATATATAATATATATATGGAGAGAGAGAGAGAGAAAGTGGGGGAGAGGGACAGAAGGAGAAAGAGAGAGAATCTTAAGTAGGGTCTGTGTTCAGTTTGGAACCTGATGTGGGGCTTGATCCCATGACCCTGGGATTATGACCTGAGCTGAAATCAAGAGATGGACACTCAAACGACTGAGCCACCCAGGCACCCCAACTCTGTATGGACCCAACTTTCAACTGGACATTATTTACCAATCTGCAGTTCTTTATTTATCTCTAAACTCTGTGATATATAGCAGAGTTCCCACGCCGTATTTTTTTTACTCCATAAGCTCTGACTCCATCTTGGCCCTACATCACCAATGAGGGTGTCTTCTCCTTTACTGGGACTGGTGGAGCTAGGTGACCTCGAACTCTGGGATAGTTCCTGTTCTTTAGTTAGCTAGATATTCCACATCATCCAGCTCCAAGGGAATAGGCAGTGAGTGTTTTCTGTAGGCTTTGTAAACATGTTCATTGTGAATGTCAACATCATCTGGGCAAAATAAGAGCTTGACTTGGGGCTTGATAAGGGTTATGAGCCCATATCTGCCTATTTGGTACTTTCCATCATCCCATTTGGTCTTAAGCCAAGTTGTCCAAGGCAGATGGCACACCTGGTAGTTGTCAGGTGATGCCTGATGTGCTGATGTGTCCTCTCTGCCACTCTAGTTCTGGATCCTCATGAGCCCTCTGGCTTTTGTGTCTCTCACCAAACAGAGCTCATACTGTCAAAACATTGCCAGTGTTTTTTAAACCCTACTCATGTCCTCTTTAACCCTCTTCTTCCATCCTCTTTCTTTCCCACCTATTTTGCTTGGTTATCTCAGGAAGCACCCTCCTCACCCCCTTGCCTCTTTGAGTGTAGAGTAAAATCTAGCCCTAATAGCTGAGAAGTAGGGCATCCAGAACACGTTGAAAAGTCAGACATTTAGGAATGAAATTAAATGGTGTGAAAAATTAGTGGTACACATCTTGTCCTTGTAAATACCTTTTGACATCCCTAAAAATTCCCATCTTACAATTAATCTGTCCTTCTTCCATGACCACAACTTTGGATATGTGAAAATTATCTAATTTTATCTTTCTTATGTTTTGTTTTATTCCTAGTATTTACACAGGTATTTTTGTATGCTTATTTTACACAAACAGTATTTTGACCGTGTTATTTGGTAATGAGCTTATCTGGGTATTCAACAACCATGTCTAATATTGTTTATTTGGGAAAATGTCTTCAACTTTTAGAAGTGACTGACTGATAAAGGAGGTATCAGTAAAACATAGTCTTCTCCCTCTGGCCCCTGCTGGTGCTGGTACCTTGGAAGGGGCTGACTATATATATTCCTGTCATCTGGAGAAGAAGAGAGGTGCTGCCAGGCATGCCTGGAGCTAGATGAGGAGAGTGTGGTCCTGCTCCTGCCTTTTGTCTGAGTCTCTAGGAGGGACCCAGAGGTGCTGGAGTATGCCATGCCTGCCTTTGCCTAAGCTCTCTTCCCCTGCCCTCCACACTGTGTGTCACTTCAGGACATTCAAGACACTTCAAGACTGAAGAAGTACCCCCACTTTGGAAATCATGATCTAATTATGATAGGCCCACATCCTTTAAACATGTTGTTTGGTGGAGTTAATTGAATTATCCCTTCCTATTTTGAATGGGAAACAATACATTCTTGTGATGCTATATCAGGTCTTGAATGGAAATCTTCTAGTTTGAGGCTGTGTACATTTCCAGTGGGAGAAATCTGCTGCCAATTTGTGAAAACTGAAGATGTCCATGTGCTCTGCATGTAAACTGTAGCATCTCAATTGGAATGAGCAGTTCAGGAAAATGGAACAATTTTTTTGAGTAAAGTTCTAAACTTCACTAGGTTCCAAGTGACTGGGAGTTTCCTGTTAGAGTGGGAAAGCTCATCCATGTGTTTTTGCCTGGGGACAGTGTGTGTCATTTAGTTCCAGAGAAGTTCGTCCATGGCTGATTTCGTCTTTCTTTGTCTGTCTTTCTCTGGTGCCCAGGAGTGGTGCAGTATGCATTTTGATCATGGTTGGGGAATAAAATCTGTAGCCTTAGGGGAGGGTGAAACTAATGGTTCTTCAAAGTAGCAAACCTTTCACCTTTGCCTCATTGGTACCAAGCTGTAAGTAACTGAACTAATCAGCTACAGACGCTTATTGTGCAATTTTGAGGTGAGCATGGGCAAAATCCCAGGGGCTGGGAGGCAGACATGTGGCTACCAGAGAGATGACATCAGCTAGTTTCCTGGTACTGTGGAGGAAGGGGAGATTCCAGGTGCTCAGCCGCCTTCCTGCACGTGGGGGTGTCTAATGCCACCCCCAGTCCCATTGGCAGCCAAAGCCTTTGCTTGGGAAAAGCCTTTGTCTAATTCTTGCCCCCTCCTGTCCCCACAGGGACCTGAAATTAGAAGGGGTCTTGCAGCTTTGGCTGTGGAAAAGAGCTTTGAGGAAGGAATATACATGTGTGTCTCTATGTGTCTGTGTAGTTTGTGTTAATGCTAACAACTGATGAGGGTTTCTAAACTGAGGGTTGAATATGAGATGGGAAAGCATTATCTGCAGTTTTTAGAATCTGTATTAGGAATTGTCCTTTTCTTGGAAGGGAAAGCATTTTATTATTTGACTAGTTTTTTGTTAAAATTATCTGATTATTTTCTTTTGATACTCTTAATGTGATGACACTTAGTATACAACAGGAAGGCATTTCTAATTTCCTTTCTGTGTTCTGCTCCTTCTCCTGGCTTATCCTGGAACAGAACCTCACAAAGCCATAATCTGTGACAATTGGAGAAAGAACTTCTGCAGGGAAGAGCTTCCTCTTTGCTTAGCCTTGCCTTGTGTATGGGTGTCTAGGAACTGCGGTGAGGCTTCTTGGGAAGCCTGCACCCCACAGCAGGTATGGAAAAAGTTTTATGACCTCTGAAGCATGACAGAGAGAATAGAGAATAGAGCTGGGAGGTGTTGGAGCCTGTGAAAGCCATCTGCTTACCAGCTTTACTTTTCTGTCAGATGTTGGGTATCCAGTCTGGTTTTACCCTCCTCCCCTAAGAACGTGGGAAAAAATGAAGCTGCTGCATGGAAGGCAGGTGATAAAGCCATCGGCAAAAGCTTATACTCAGAGGTTCAGACCTGAGTCTGGCCTGGCTTGGGTTTCTTTGGGGTTGTCAGTACTTAGGGTTTGTTTCTAAGACTCTTGCTCACATTCAAGTATAGCCACTGCTTACTTGAAGCCGTCTGGGGCCAGCCCAGGCGTGTTCTATCTGGGCGTGTTTCTACTGCTGTACTTTTCTCTTCTTTTGGGCTTTCAGATAGGAGGACCTTCAAGGTCTCTGAGCTGCCAGAGTCCTTCTTCTGAGAGCCTGGTTCCTCCCCTTCTGCGCCCAGGAAGCTGTGGTAAGCTCTTGGTTTCCTTCTTAGCTAGGCACTTCTGGGAAGCTGTCTGCATTCCTTTCTGCCCTACTCTGCCTCCGGGACTCTGTGGGGTGCGGTTGCTTCAGTCCTCTGTGATGCAGAATGCTAAGGCAGTTCCACAGAGGCCACTCTCTGGAGATGGCCAGGAGTGTGAAGGTAGAATTGCCCACTCTCTGGAGATGGCCAGGAGTGTGAAGGTAGAATTGCCCTTTCTTGCCACCCTGGAAGCAGGAGCTTGCTTTTCATGGGATGTGGTATGGCACTGATTTTTCTTAAAACTTTCTCCAACTTGTTTCCCCGTCTCCTTGCTACTCTGTAAGGGAGTGGGGAGGAAGCCTGGTGCTCAGTTTCCTGTGATCTTGCTTTGGTACTGGAGATGGACGCAGCAGATGCCTTTTGTGAGGAAGGAGTTTAGAGGCAGGTGAGAGAATCTGTTTTCTGGTTGCTGTATAGCTGGGTGTCTTCCCAGGCTGGGTATGTTCACACTGTGAATGGTTTATGTTGGCATCTCCTCCTCCTTAAAGGCAAGTGCCACTTTCACCTGGTTTAAAATCTTAACGGAGGGCACCATCATCAGCTCCTGTAAAGTAACAAGGGCCCAAGAGAACATTAAGAAGAATGAACATGCTGGGAAAAGATAAGCCTGAAAGAGAGAGGCTTCTTGCCCAAATACCACCCAAGGGATTGTGTGTGTGTGTGTGTGTGTGTGTGTGTGTGTGTGTGTGTGTGTGATGGCTGGAAGTGGAGGGTGAGAATGAACACTGCTAATGAATAGGAAAGGGTAGTAAATCTGGAGAGGGAATGGAGCAAGCTGGCTGTGGAGAACATGGAAGCTGGGAATTTTTGCAGAGCTGTGTTTTAGAGTAGCTGGAGGCCCATGGTAGTGGGGAGGTGGGCATCTCCGTTGTGCTTGCATTGCTGAATACCTTGAGTATTATGGCCTTGAATGCCTTCCTCTGTGAATAGAGCTGGTCCTGCGATAGCCCTCTCCACTCTGCATCTGTATTATACCTGTGTAATTCTTGTCTGCCAGAGGTCCTAGCCTAGAGTGTTCTGAGGCAGAGGCAGTGGGTCTGAGAGTGGGTTGGCCAGCCAGAGTCCCCAGCTCCCAGTTTGCTGGCTCCCTAAGGATGAGAAGAAGCATCTTTGTAGCTGCCAGTCCTGGCTGACACAGCTTGTAGAGGTGTCTGTACCCTGGCAGGTTACAGAAACTTCTCATGGATGCCTGGCTCTTTGGGGTTTGAGAACTGATGGGGCTTCATCTGAAGCCTTAACCAACTGAGGGCCTCCTGGGTGGCTCAGTTGGTTAAGCGTCTGACTTCAGCGTGGGTCATGATCTCGCGTTCCATGAGTTTGAGCCCCGCATCAGGCTCTGTGCTGACAGCTCAGAGCCTGGAGCCTGCTTCAGATTCTGTGTCTCCCTCTCTCTCCACCCCTCCCCCACTTGCACTCTGTCTCTCTGTCTCTCAAAAATGAATAAATGTTAAAAAAATTTTTTTTTGAAGCAGACCTACCTCAAGGGCCCAAATCTGAAATGTGTATTACAGAATTATTGCTAGTCTTGGCTCTTCATCCCTCTGTGTCTCTCTCTTCCCTTTATTTTCCCATCACTGTCAGGGATTGTGAGCAGCTGCTGCCATCACATAGACTGATCAGGACATTAAGAATGGAGCTAAATATAACTGTGCACACTGCCGTGGTGTGCTCAGGCTCATTCTGAGAGAAGAGGTTAATCTGAATCTGTGATGATCGATAGGGCCTTTCCACCCCAAACAGAGTGTGTGAAAGCAGGAAGGAAAAGGTGGGAAGGTACTTCAGGAGTTGGTAGGGTATTGATTCCACCCCTTCCCTTTCCCCCTCCTCTACCTCCAGCGTATCCTGTGAATGGTCAGGGCAGGAGAGAAAACCAAGATACTGCTTTGCAGCCATCAGGCAGTTGTCAAGTACTTGCTGAATTTTTCAGCCTAACCAGCATTTTGATGCAAATATTGTATAATGCTTGTTTGTTGCCTGAGGGAACCTATAATCTCTAGGAGAGACAAAATTTATTAAACAGAGGATATCAAAGATCTTAACTGTGTTTAGTTACTAACTGAATATATTTATACTTCAGAAATGAGAAAGTCGTGTCTTTTTTTTTTTTTAATTTTTTTTTCAACGTTTATTTATTTTTGGGACAGAGAGAGACAGAGCATGAACGGGGGAGGGGCAGAGAGAGAGGGAGACACAGAATCGGAAACAGGCTCCAGGCTCTGAGCCATCAGCCCAGAGCCTGACGCGGGGCTTGAACTCACGGACCGCGAGATCGTGACCTGGCTGAAGTCGGACGCTTAACCGACTGTGCCACCCAGGCGCCCTGAGAAAGTCATGTCTTAAAACTATAGGAAAGCTTTCTTGGAGGGGGCAGAATCTTTCCTGGTCTTTGAAAGTTAGATGGACTTTATATAAGCAAAGGAGAAGTGGGAAGTGTTGTGGATGTGGAGAAGAGCAAAAACATAGAATGTGACATGGTTAGGGTCACTGATGATCTGCCTTGGGAGTGATGGGTCTTGTGGAGCAGAGCTGGGAATTTGAACCCTGGGACTTCTACTTTGGTGCATAGGAGATGGGAAGTGAAGCAGTGGCGATGAGAGTTTGTAGAAATCACTCTTGTAGAAAAAAGTAGAGTAATTTTGGAGAGGACAGAGATTGGCAGTAAGGAGACCTGCTAAAGAGTGTGGGACATCAGCAACAGGAAGAGAGAAGAAGGGGGTAAAACCCTAGAGAATATTTAGAAGCAGAGGAAGTTGGACCCAGACATGGGATGTTAGGGATGAAGTTGAGGGAAAGACAGAAGATGTCAAAATGTCTGCCCTATCAGAGTGGACTGTTACTGGTAACTTGTGTTTATGAAATGTTTTGCACTTTTCAGAGCATTTTTTCATTCAGTAAGTATCTCAGAGTTGTCTGGGCTCTTTACAGTTCATCTAGTCTGGCTTCATTTTCCAGGTGGGGATTAGAAAGGGGAAGTTGCTGCTCCCGTTTCACACAGCTATTTAGTGGTAAAACTGGACCTCCAGTCTCAGCCTGCCATCTCCTAAGGGAATTTTAAGAGAAGAGTACATGGAGGAAGGAGCGTGGGATCAGGAAAAGTCCTGTCTAGTTGGGTGACATTAGGTGATTACTAATTTCTGATCAAAATGAAGCTTACTCAGAGGCATTCAGACCAGCTCTGAGAATTTTTTTTTTTTGGAGAATTACCAGACAAGAAGATGGATTCTTTGGGTCCTTCTAGTTCTGAGATTCTTAAGAGTGTACGAAAAAATGTATATGAAAGGTACTGAATTGGATTTCCTGGGAGACTGGCTGGTTTCCAGTGTGGTCTTTTCTAAGGGAGTTTCTAGAGTTAATTTGCTCCATATGATTTTCACCTTATGTGCTGACCGCAGAACCTAACCACTGAGGAGGACACAACTCTGCTGTTAGTGGACTATAGCCAGTGATAATCAGCAGCCAAGAACTCAGTATTTGCAGAGTTACATTTATGGCTCTTTTTATATTATCCACTTTTCCCCACCTCCTCTTGAAACACAAGACACACGCACACACACACGCGCACACACACACACACACACACACACACACACACACACACTTTCCTCCACTCCCTTCCCTCTCTCCTTCCATTCCTCTTTTATTCTTTCTCCACTGTTTTTCTTGTCTCATCCCCCATCCTCCATCTCTGTCCTTTACACTCTTGTCCATCTTGTTCTCTCAACAACTTCCTGTGTTGGAGTGACTTCACCTCTTGGTTTGAACTCAGACATGACTACAGCAAAGCACCTTGGAATATCCTGCTTTGTCTGTATCCCCTGATGCGGTGACTGGCGCCCAGTGATCAGAGCCAGAATCCAGGAGTCATTCTGGGCACTTCCTTACCTCCATAGTCAGTCATCCTGCATCCCCCAAGTTCTTGTTTTCTGTTAAAATAGCTCCTGATCATCCCTCCTTGTCCATTCCCATTGCCCATACAGTAGGAGAGAGAGAGCAGAAAGAGAGGTCACAGTTGAAAAAAGAAAAGTAAAGATGAGGGTCACTTTTGGTGTCCTCAGAAGCATTTTGCAAACCTCCAAATCCCAAGTAGAGCCTTTTTGTTTGCCTGTCACACATTTGTAGCTCTCTTCTCTGAGATTGGCTGCTGGCTGTGCTTCTGCTAGCCGTGTTTGGACACAGTCTGAATCTGAAAAGGAACAATAATTTAATCAGCAGTCATAACTCTCTTAGGAGGACATAGAGTCAAGCCTCATCTTCTCGGTAAACTGTTCCCAAGTAGATTTACCTCTCTTCAGCTCTGGTAGGCCTTTTCCTTGGAAGAGATGTGTCCCACGCATGACTGAGCACAGATGTTATCTGCATTGACATGAGTGGCTGCAATCTTTCATCACCTTGAGGACTCTCAAATGGTTGACTTCCTGTGCTTGCTCAGGTTTGAAGAGAGCCAGTGTCTCTGAGATACAGCCTTTGGAGGCCTACAGCTTTTGAGAAAGAAGCCTTCTGCTGGCATCTGCTGTGCCAGGAACAGTGGTCCCTGACCCTTTGTTTTTTGTACTCTTCCCCCCTCCTCCCAGTCATTTAGCAGTGTTAGCCAACCAGTTACATGGACTTTGGGTAATCATGTTAACCCAGCATAAGGAATCCTGACGCTGAGGGAATAATAGACTTCCTGAATTCTTTCTTTCCTTCAAGAGGCTAAGTTGTACTCAGATATGTTCCTTGACATCCTTGGAGTAATGCTCAGGAATTCCCCCCAAGTATGCTATTCTCAGACTTCCAAACAAGCTTCCTCCTGTTTCTGTCCTTCAGGATCGTCAACTACTTTCTCCTCTCCCTTTACTTTCCTCTATTTTCCCCCTCATCATCTCACCTCTCTTCCCTTCCTTACAACCTGGGGCCTAATTTTTTCCCCTATTGCATAGGTTTTTCTATGTTGACCTCTCAGTAGAAGAACATTATTTTTTTAAGTTTATTTATTTATTTTGGGGTAGAGAGTGAGCAGGTGTGTGAACAATAGAAGGGAAGAGAGAATCCCAAGCAGGCTCCTCTCTGTCAGCTCAGATGGGGCTCGATCTCATGACCCTGAGATCATGATCTGAGCCAAAAATCGAGAGTTGGATGCTTAGCTGACTGAGCCACCCAGGCACCCCTGAGTGAAGAACATTTGGAAGCACCTCTTTGTATACAAAAGCCACCTAGCTCTATTTTACGTAAAAGTGGGATACACCTAGTACATGTATTGTTAAGGAAGGAGCTAATCATTCTAGAAACTTCTAGGTTTGTATTCTTTGGAAAAAAGAGAATGGTTTAAAAAAATGACATTTTGTACTGTAGGATGTTGAAGTTTATTTAATGTGACCCTCTTCTGTAGACCAGGGCTGCCTTCCATGTTTCTAGGATAAGAACTAGGTTTTGAGGGGCCACTGCTCTTCTCTCTCTTGCTGATTCTTCCTAAGTATTTAGAAGAAGTATCATAGTTTTCCATTTTGGGAGATAAGCTGGCATGTATATAGCCCAGCAATGCCTGATGGAGCTGAAATGCTGCATTCCTACTGTCTAATGTTTCAGTTATAATAGTCAAACCCGAGTCCTTACTCTCCAATAACTATCAGATGACACCTTAGTATAGAAGGCTAAAGGTCCACGAGAATTCACTCTGCTGGTTAAAAATATCACTTTGTAATTCTGATCATGATGAACCATGGTTTGGGGAGATGATGGTTAAGAATTGTTGAGATTCTTGAGCTTCTCTGTGTCCTTACTAAAGCCTGGGTGGTCAGAGCCCCAAATGGGAGGTTCCAGGGTGAGTAGCAGGAATGACAAAGGGCAGATCAGGCTGGCCCTTCTTTATGTGAGCTTTCTTTATCTCTTCTAGCCACCAGTCCCCCGGAAATGACTCCATAGGGATAAAAGTGGTATCTTCCTGTTCTGCAGGAGGACTTAAGAGCCTCACGATCCAGACGTGTTATCTTATTTCTCAGCTTAAGGGGCTCCATAGACTTGATTTTTTTCCCTTCAGTATACTTGCCTGAGATGTTATTAAGACTCCATTTACCCCTGAGTCTGCACATAGGGTGTGTGTCCCCTGGATGCACGATTGTTCTAATGAAAATGGAGCAGAGTAAGATGTGGACCTCATTTGATCTGGGCTCTGTATTTTCAGTCAGTGAATCTAAAAATCACATGGACTCATCAGTTGACTCCTATTGAATCATTTCTCAAATCTTCACTTATACCATCTTCATCCTGTGTTGTTATGCAGTTTTTTCCCTAAACTTAAGTATAAAATAATGTCTTTTGTCCTTTTAAAATTTCATCTTGTTATATTTAACCTATGGTTCCAGTTTGTTGAGGCCTTTACTCTGATTCTCTCTAGTATATAAATTATCCCTCCCATTTAGGTTGTCAGAGGCATTTCAGATAAGCATGTCTTCCCCAAGTCATTGATGAAAAGGGTGACAATGGTAGGATCTAGAACAGATGGGAAGTGGCCAAACTTCTAGGAGTTCCAGAGTGCTTCTTCTTAGTTGATCCATATTGCAGCACCGTTTGGCCCCAGCTGTCCTGACTTCCCAGACCATCCAGCTGCCAGTATATTTCTGTTTTATCCTTAAGATCAAGAGAAGTTTTTCTGAAGTCCAGATAAATTGTGCTCCCGGCATTTTTTGATATATGTGTGTGCAAATGTAAGTGTTTATTTTTGTGATATATCATATATATCATACACAAATATGTATCATGGAAATATGTGTGCATATTACTTTTTAAACCCCAAGTTGTTATTTATAGACCACTTGATTTCTATCACTGTGTGTTTTACATGTAATGTCTCCTTTATTCTCTACAATAATTTATATTAACTTTATCCATTGAAAGTAATAATGTGTTTTAGTATGATTTGTGTGTAATCTCTAGCGGCTGGTACTTCCTTCTCTATGTCCTTTCCACTTTTCACTTTTCTTTGTTCTGGAGTTTTGCCTGTGATATTGCTTATTTAATAAATACTTATTGAGTACTTCCTATATGTAAAAAAAACACCGCATTATAGTCTGTTGAAAATTCAAAGACTAATAAGAAATGATCTCTTTGCTCAGAAAAGCTTTTATGTTATTACAGATATGAAGGGATGAACAATAGCTTGGTGGGGGAAGGAGTGAAAGCAGAATAACTCAGAAAAGAGAGGGGCGCCTGGGTGGCGCAGTCGGTTAAGCGTCCGACTTCAGCCAGGTCACGATCTCGCGGTCCGCGAGTTCGAGCCCCGCGTCAGGCTCTGGGCTGATGGCTCGGAGCCTGGAGCCTGTTTCCGATTCTGTGTCTCCCTCTCTCTCTGCCCCTCCCCCGTTCATGCTCTGTCTCTCTCTGTCCCAAAAAAATAAATTAAAAAAAAGTTGAAAAAAAAAAAAAGAAAAGAGAATCCTGAGTGTGAATGGGATGGTGAAGTTAGTCCATTACCAGGTTCTGAATGGAAAGCTCTAGAAGCCATAGTGGTGGTATGTTCCATGTCAGAACCTTTGTACAAAGATAGAAAGTATCCA
Organism: Prionailurus viverrinus; assembly: GCF_022837055.1. Lineage (NCBI taxonomy): Eukaryota > Metazoa > Chordata > Mammalia > Carnivora > Felidae > Prionailurus > Prionailurus viverrinus. The sequence goes on along the minus strand of NC_062570.1, from coordinate 65,798,706 downwards.
ATTGACTGACTGTTTTATTTTATTTATTTATTTATTTATTTATTTTTAATTTTTTTTTTCAACGTTTATTTATTTTTGGGACAGAGAGAGACAGAGCATGAACGGGGGAGGGGCAGAGAGAGAGGGAGACACAGAATCAGAAACAGGCTCCAGGCTCCGAGCCATCAGCCCAGAGCCCGACGCGGGACTCGAACTCGCGGACCGCGAGATCGTGACCTGGCTGAAGTCGGACGCTCAACCGACTGCGCCACCCAGGCGCCCCTTGACTGACTGTTTTAAATCCTATCCCAGTACTTTGTTGGAGTGTCTTACTGAGTTTGAAAGTAAGGAGAGGCTGGCCTGGCAAGGGGGGCCACTTCTGAAATCTTTCACTTAAAAATATTATTAAAAATATAGACAGTACTTTTTTTTTATATGTCCAGTTTAAATGCCAATATTCATGGGGCACCTGGGTGGCTCAGTCTGTTGAGTCTGACTCTTGGTTTCAGCTCAGAACATGATTTCATGTTTTGTGGGTTTGAGTCCCATGTTGGACTCTACGCTGCTTGGTATTCTCTAGCTCTTCTTCTCTCTCTGCCCCTCCCCCACTTGCATTGCCTCTGTCTCTCTCAAAATAAATAAATAAACTTAAAAAAATAAAAAAAATAAATGTGAATATTCATGTACCCACAACTCAGCTTAATAAAGAAAACATTACCATTAGTTTGAAAATCTCCTATGTGCCTTTAATAATAATTGTCTTAATGAAAAAAAAAGTGTTTTTTTAATGTTTATTTATTTTTTTGAGGGGGGGGAGCGGGGGAGGAGCAAGAGAGAGGGAGACAGAATCCCAAGCAGGCTCCAGGCTCTGAGGTGTCAGCACAGAGCCCAATGTGGGGCTCAAACCCATGAACTGTGAGATCATGACCTGAGCCGAAGTCAGATGCTTATGGACTGAGCCACCCAGGTGCCCCAATAATTGTTTTAATTTAAGAAAATAAATATATATGTTAAATTGTAGAAGTAAAATAGTGTAAAGTATTTCAAACTTAGTAAAAAGGAAAAAAAATGTGTTTATTGTTTTGGCATTATTTCCTTTTTCACTTGCATGTGGTTTTATTAATGTAGTTACAGCTCTGTTTTGCATAGTTAGCATTGTCTGATGCTGTTAAAGTCCTCACAGTCATCACTTAAAGTTAATTCCCAACTAAGTGATACATGTAACATGTGTAAAAGTAATACATATAGGTTCAAAAGGTACAAAAAGATGTACAGAGAAAAGTGAGTCTTGCCCTGGCTTTCTCTTCTCTTTCCCTAGAGCCAGTTGCTGCTAGCAGCTTGTGGATTGTGGTCATCTCTTTTAATGCTGCACAATAGTCCAGTGTAGTGTTTCACAGACTGCAGGTCATCACTAGTGGGTTGGAAAATCATTTAGCGGGGGCTGTACAAGCTCTGTTTGTTTTCTTAATGAAAAAGATTACGATAGAAAATAGCAGGGAGCATCTCCCATGGTAAAGATAAGTACTGTTCTGAGAAAACTTTTTGGTTCAGTTTTATACACACACACATGCCCTCTCACATATGCACATACTATGTTATATTTGTAGTTTTTACTCTGGATCCTGGTCAAAGCATACTTGAAATTTACCAATCTAGTAATGATTGACATTGAGGTTGTTCCTAATTTTTCATTATTATAAATAATACTGGGAATAGGCATTTTTCCCCCTCATACTACAGAATTTTTTTTTTAATGTTTATTTATTTTTGAGAGAGAGAGAGAGACAGAGACAGAGACAGAGCATGAGCTGGGGAAGGGGCAGGGACAGAGAGGAAGACACAGAATCTGAAACAGGCTCCAGGCTCTGAGCTGTCAGCACAGAGCGCAGTGCAGGGCTCAAACTTGGGAACAGTGAGATCATGACCTGAGCCGAAGTTGTACGCCCAACCTACTGAGCCACCCAGGTGCCCCTACAGAATGTTTTTTTTTTTTAGGGTAACTTCCTAGAAGTGAGAATACTGAGCCAAAGGATATGAACATTTTAATTAATGTAGCCAAGTTACTTTCTAAAATCTTTGTCCCATTTACTCTTTAATAAATGCTGTCTGTATTTTATTTAGTATAGGTTATTTTTATTTTAACACATTTTATATGCATTATAAATGTTTTATATACATATATATTCATATATATATGTTCATATATATATACATTTAAATATATATACATATATATATATATATACATACATTTAAATATTGATTTTGAGAGAGAGAGAGCACAAGTAGGGAAGGGGAGAGGGAGAGAGAGAGAGCTGTCATCACAGAGCCGGATGCTGGGCTCGATCTCATGACTGTGAGATTGTGACCTAAGCCAAAATCAAGAGTCAGGTGCCTAACCAACTGAGCCACCCAGGTGCCCCAATGTGTTATATACTTTTTAATTAAATGGGATAATTTGTTACTTTTCTCAAAGTAATATAAAGTGAACACTTCTCTATTATACTAAATATTCTTTTTTTTTAATGTTTATTTATTTTTGAGAGAGAGCACATGAGTTGGGGAAGGGCAGAGAGAGGGAGACAGAGAATCCAAAGCAGGTGCCACGCTGTCAGCATAAAGCCTGATGTGGGGCTCGAACCCACAAATCATGAGGTCATGACCTGACCCAAAGTTGGATGCTCAACTGACTGAGCCACCGAGGTGCCCCTATACTAAATATTCCTCTAGAGCCACTACTCTCATTCTGGGGGGAGCTTTTCTTGGATGTGGGATGCAAGGGGTGACTGCTCTTAGTGTTTCTCAAACTGGAGCCATTCTTACCCATTCTTATGATTTGTACCATATATACTTTTATTTACTGATCTTTAAGTTGGCTTTTTTAGAGCTTTTTATTTTTAAATAATTGTAAACTTACAGAAAAGTTGTAGAGACAATACAAGTTCCCTTACCCTTTTATAACTATGGTACAATTATCAACTAAGAAGTTAATAGTAGTGTAGTGTAAACTGTAGACTTAATTTGGATTTCATTAGTTTTTCTATTCCAGGATCTCATCCAGGTTCCCACATTACATTTATGTATTGTGTCTTTTTAGTCTCTTCCAGTCTCTGACAGTTCTGCACTCTGTCCTTGTCTTTTATGACCTTGAGACTTTTAAGGAGTGGTAGCCAGGTATTTTATAGGATGTCCCTCAAGTCAGGTTTGTTTGATGTTTTCTCATTATTAGACTGAGGTTATGAATTTTTGGGAGGAATGCCACAGAAATGAAATGCCCTTCTTACTGCATCATGTCAGGGCTACATGATGTCAGTATGACTTATTAATAGTAATGTTAACTTTGATCACTTGGTAAAGATAATGTCTGCTCGGTTTCTTCATTGTCAAGTTTTTGTATTTCTGCCTTTGTAATTATAAAGATACTGTGAAGCTGTGCAAGTCTGCTATTTCTCTTTAAACTTCTATCCACTAACTTTAGCAAACAAAATTAAAAGCAAACACAAAATATATACAATTGACCTTTAAACAACATGGGTTTGAACAGTGAAGGTGCAGATGGTGCACTTATGCCTGGATTTTGTTTTATAAATACAGTGTAGTACTGTAGATGTATTCTCTCTCCCTTATGGTTTTCTTAATAGCATTTTCTTTTCTCTAGCTTGCTTTGTTGTAAGAACATAGTATATAATACATATAACATATAAAATAGGTATTAATGATGGTTTATGTTATCAGTAAGGCTTCCAGTGTGCAGTAGGCTATTAGTAGTTAAGTAGTGGGGAAGTCAAAAGTTATATGCAGATTTTTAAGTGCACAGGGGGCCAGCACCCCAACCCCCATGTTGTTCATGGGTTAACTGTACCTTTTTTTTTTTTTTTTTTAGCATTGGTTTAATCAATGAGATCAGTGAAAATGATACCTGGTTGTGTTTTTTCTTATGCACATTAAGACAAATACAAAAGTATTAAACATTTTAAAATGTTTGTCCATATACCACTTATAATCATCTGTATACACACCATACCTTGGAAACTCTGGACCACTCTGAGGTGCTAAGCACCAAATGGTTTAGGTTTTGTGCTGATATTGTTGATCCCTTATTAAGGTTGATTAGTTGGTTGGTTTCATTAGTTCATATATTAAAAATGTAATAATTGTGCTTGGGACAGAGTCCTAAACTAGAATTCAGAGTTAAGAATTCAAGTAGTTCTTGCCCTGAAGAATATTATAGGCTAGTAGGAGAATTAAGTTGAATAGCCTTGGTACACTAAAATACAAGGCAGTGAGCACAGCTAACAACTGTTAGTACTTAGACTGTTTGTTTTAAGGAGTATAGGCGCTGTGGGTAGAGAATCCAGTCCAGGCGGGGAAAATCAGGGGAGACAGCATGGAGGAGATGACACAGTCTAGGCCCACATTTCCTACAGCTTTACCCAGATCTTATTCTGAGGGGCACTTTTTTTTCAGGCTCCAGGTATTTTCTTGGTTATATCATGGAGAAGCCATTTGAGTCCACAGTCTTCTTATTCCACCATCTCCCTCCCCCCCACTTTGTGCTCTATCTCCCCCATCTTGAAGCTTCAGTCATGACAGGTTAAGATCTTGGTTGAGCTCAGAGTTCTAAGTAAGCATGAGAAGCACATTCTGGAAAGGTAAAATGGTGCTTTTAGAGGGGGGTCTGATATATTGCCTGTCCAGTCTTTCCTGGCCCCAGACTGTTTATGTGGCCCAGTGTTAAAATGCTCAGACTTGGCAAGGGACAGTAGTCAGAGGTCTGTGGATTTGAGAGATTCTAGGAAATTAGCCCGTATATGAGCATTGTGACAGATACTCCAAGAGACTGGATGAAGCCACTGTGTATCTTGTGATCTGGGGATCTGAATTGTGAGTTTCATACTGAGGGTTGGGAGCTGAATAGAGGTAAACTAAGGCTAGAAGGCTGACAGACCAAAGGAAAGTGTGCTCAACCCAGCATGATGTCTAGTAGCCACTTCACCACAGGGCGGTAGGATCCAGGATAATTACAGGCTGAATCCCATACTCTTTTACTTCAGAGTCTTAGTGTTGGGTGGGAGGGTAGGAGATGGGTGGGAGGCAGGTGGGATTAAGGCAGGAGTAAGGACCCCAGAGAATATCCTGCCATAAAATGGCAGGATTTGAACACAGAATGGCTCTTTCTCTGTTTTCCCGGGAAGGCTGTGCAAGCAGACTATGTGTAGTAGTGGCCAGCACACTGGAGGTCCTGTTGGATGTGCCTCCTGACAGAGGCAGAGGAGGCTGGGGTTGCCATATGGAGGGAGACACTTATTTTGTTGCTTCAAAGGTGCTGGTAGAAGAGACTGCTTGATTTGTAGTAGGCAGATTATCTTTCAAGAGAACTAAGATATTGCCAATTCTTCTGCTTTGTAAAAGCGGCTTTGTCTCAGACTGATGGCCAGGAGTAAGTCCCTGGGAGCCTCAGTCTCCTTCCAGGCACTTCCCAGGCCATTTCCAAATTTCCGCATCTGGTGTTTAGTATCTTTATTCTCTCTTTAGCTTTCCTTAGTCAAGAAGCCTAAATCTTCCATCTTCTCCTCCAGGAAAGCCTGCCCTATTTGGGGGGACAGTCTTCTGTCTGATACCAGGCAGATGACTCCAGAGCCCCAGATCAGGGGCTCTGCTGAAAGAGTTAGATGGAGACTCTGTAGCCCCTGAAACAAGAAGTCTTCTTGCTGCTCTGGACTCTTCAGAAAGCACTGGGACTAGGTGACTAGGACAGAACAGTTGGACTGGGTGACTGCAAGAGAAAATTCAAGCTGGAAGGACCCTTAGAGAACAGCTAGTTCAAACAGCCCAATTGCCCTCTTGTTATACGCAGGGAAAAGCAGAGGCTTTTCAGTGGGGGCAGGGTTTTGCTCAAGATCTTACCACCCTGGAAACCAGGACCTGGGCTCCAGCCTGCTGACTCCTTCTTTCCCTCTCTGAATTTTTAATTTTTCCCTTCTTAGCCACATGTCCACTCAGAGGTAGAAAAAGAAAACTGGAAAGCCCTAAAGGGCTCTTGTGTAAGTCTGCCTGCTCACATGGCGGCCAGAGCCCAGTATAGAAATGGGCAGGATACGTGCCTGATTTCCCTGTTACTTGGGTAGAACTAGCTGTCTTTGGTGGAGATGCTGCTAGACTCCAGTCTGGTGGGCACTGGGAGGCTTCTGAAGTACACGGCATCTTTTAGGCATTCTGGTATCCAACAACAGCTTACTTTTCTTGAATTCCTTTGATCCCAAAGTAAGGAGTGACTTAAAAAGATTTACTTTGCTCCTGTGTTTTCAGGTTTGGAATTTCAGTTGTTTTTAAAGAGATAAGAAAATACTATAAACTCTTCTAGGAACTAAATCTAGAATCTAATCATATATATATACATATATATATGTATATGTATATATATATACACACATATATATACACTTATATACACACACATACATATATATACACACATATATACACACATATATATACACACACATATATATATATACACATACACACACATACACACACACACATATATATATATATTCTCTTGGTACAGTGTAAGTCTATACACTCAAATTCCCTCATCTTATGGAGGAGACAGCTTCTGTATTTATTTTTTAAAAAGTCTTTTTCAAGGATCAATCTATTACATGAATAGATTGCCCACTGTGAATGAGATAATAAAATTGGTAGACCTCATGGGGCTCACAACTGTGGGGGATACAGGGGTACAAGTGACAGTGATAAAGTGATATAAATATCATGATGAAGGCATCTTCAAACTGTTGTGGGATTGCAGACTAAGCAAACAGATTCTGCCAAGAGATCAGGAAATATTTCTCAGGGGAGGTGATAACGGAGTTGGGCCTTGAAAGCAGTAAGCTTTTGCTTGTCGTAGAGGCGGAGGTAGGGAGGCGGATAAAGGTAACAGCATGAGCACTGGGGAGGGGCTGTAGCAAGGAAAAACGCAGTGTTCAGGGCATAGGTGGTGTGTGGTTGCTGTGCCAGTAGATGGGTGTGGGCAGCAGGGGAAGCATGGGCAGCAGATGAAGCCAGAAAGGATTTCAGATTTTGGTGCTAATGTATCTCATGAGGGGGTTTAGTCACACTGCTGTTACTGTTATTTAGGCTTTCCTTATTTTCCCCTCAAATAGTAGTTATATATATATATATGTATAAATGTGTATATATATATGTATATATATATGTATAAATGTGTATATATATATGTATGAATGTGTATGTATACATATACAAATATTTAGTAATGAAAAAATTTTTTTCAAACCTTTTATACTCCAAATTATAAAACATAAGATGATTTTTTTTTTAGGGAAAATGTATTTCTTGCAAGTACAGTGACCTGCACAGTAGACATAAGAGAAAGCGTTTTTGTCCCTGAATGCTGCTGACCTGAGAGAACCTTCTCATGTATGGGAGTTGGGCCATTCCTGCATCCCGCTTGGTTTGGCAATGATACTGGTGGAGGAGTGCCTGTAATGGGTAATGGGAGAGGCTATAAAACTCTGGAGCTCGTCCCTAGAAGAGTGACCTTACGAGGAAATTTCTGGGAAACAAACCACAGGGAGACTTTACAGGAATTTTTGGTTGAGCCCACAGGCAAGGCACATAAGAAAAGGGGATGTAATTATAGTTTGTAAGCCTATGAAAAGAAACAATGAGTGACATGAAATAGCTGTTCTAAGTTTCTTCTTCCTGTAGGACAGGATGAAATGTGTTTTGGTTTTTTTTTTTTTTTTGCATTCATTCAGCAGACATTAATTGAGTGCCAGCTGGGATCTGGGCCCCATACTAAATGCAGGGAATATGGTGGCAAAAACAGTCAAGGTTCCTGCTCCTAAAGGAACTCATTGGGGAAAACTGACATTATGAAAAGGATGGATATATTTTGGTTAGAGATGATGGTGAGTGCTATGAAGGATAAATCCTCATTTAGATTGGAGGATTGTGGAAGACTTCTCTGAGGAGGTGAGAGTCCCGGTTGAGGCAAGGTAAGAGCCAGTTTGGCACATGGGGAGTGACACAGGCAAAGGGGAACAGCTTGGGGGAAAATCTGGCCCTTGTAGCTGGCACACTCAGGTGGAGGGCAGGAAATGTGCTGAGAGGAGGCTGGAGAAGGATCACAGGGCCTTCTAGGTCCTGGTAAGAATCAAGCTTTCATCTAAAGTGCAGTGGGAAGACACTGAAGTGTGTTAAGGAGGAAATGACATGATCTGATGTAAAAGGGTGATTCAGACAGCTGCATGGAGAATGGAGCTGTGAGGGCAAGAGTGAAAGCTGGGGCAATCGGACATTTTTCAGTCATTAAGGGACGGGACTAGGGTGGAGGTGGAGGTGCAGAAAAATGGACGGATACATTTTGGAAAAAGAAATGTTTGGAATTGGTAAATGGATTGGATATGGAGAGGGGGAGGTGGGAATATGCAAGGGTATCTCCCAGATTTCTGGCATAGGTATGCATGCATGCCACTCAACAGATCCTAGACCACATGAGGCTGTAAGAGCCCTATCATTTGGGAAAGGTCAAACAGGATTGGTCTGAATCCAGCTGTGAAGGGGCAGCAGGGGGATTCAGCTGTCCTCTTGCTCTGCCTAGTGCAGAGAGCTTATACCTGTCACAGCACCCAAGCAGGGATTCTGGTTCTCCCATAATGGGGCCCTTACTGTGTCCCTTCCCCTAGAGGACAAGGCTCTAAAGAACCTCTGTGAACTCCAGCATGCCACTAGGGGGAGCATGGCCTGCATTCTGTTCCTGGTCTGTGGGGCTTTTTGAAGTTTGCATTACTTTAGAGTCTGACTTGTGTCTTCAGCCCTGGTCCTGGCCCCTGGCCCCTCACAGGGCTTAGAAGAATGCCTGACATATGGTAGGTGCTGGATCAATATTTGTTGGTGCTAATACTATAACGAGTATTAGCTTGTTGTAGAAGTGGATGGGCATCACCTCTTCTTAGTGTGAGTACTTAGAAGTGGAGGGTCAGGAGGAGAGCAAAGGGATGCCTGTTGGAAATGGGAAGGGGAGAGGTTCAGTGACTTGATGGTGTTCCACTTGTCATTTCATTCAGTCTTTCTTTGCAGACGTGGGGAACTAGGGCCTTTGAGGGATTCCCGAGCTGGTGTTTGGGTCAGGTCAGGCTTCTGTAGTGGGAAATTGGACCTGAGCGTTTTGAAGCTCTGATTGCTTCACTAAAGCAATAGTGCCCACCACTTAGGATTTATTTCCTGTTGGATTTTCTAACACTTTCCCTACCTTAGCTTCTGACATATATTTACTTTTTAAACTCAAGTCAATTAAAATCTTATTTTGATAATTTTGTGATATATCAGAGGTCAATAAAAGTCAAAAGGATTCTATAAAGGATCGCTGCATTAAAGATTCCATCAGGACCTCACTGGCAGTGTTTTAGGAAAGCAGCATTGAAAAATCTCTTACTTGGGGCACCTGGGTGGCTCAGTTGGTTAAGCATCTGACTTTGGCTCAGGTCATGATCTTGTTGTTCATGAGTTTGAGCCCCACATCAGGCTCTGTGCTGACAGCTCAGAGCCTGGAGCCTACTTCAGATTCTGTGTCTTCCTCTCTCTCTGCCCCTCCCCCGCTTGTGCGCGCTCTCTCTCTCTCTCTCTCTCTCTCTCTCTCTCTTTCAAAAAATAAACCAACATTAAATTTAAAAAAAAGAAAGAAAAAGAAAAATCTCTTCTTTGAGCCTTGGTGTTCTCCTCTTGGAGAGATAACAGAGGCCCTGGGTTTTGTTTGTCTGTATGTGGTGAAAACAGTAGAGATGAATGAAGTTCTTAGCTCAGTGCCCGACTTAAGGAGAATGCTTTTACATAGTCATCTCTTTTATGCCCGTCCCAGCCCTATCAGTTGCCCATGGGACAGGTTTCATAGGTAGAAACTGGGAGGGTAGGTGACTTGCTCAAGGTCACATGGCTAGTTAATGGTGGAACCAGATACTGCCAAGGTCTTCTGACCCCCTGCTCCACCTGGTTTCCCTGCAGCCTCTCTGCTTACTACACAAAAGAGAGTTGAAAAGCTTCTGTACTCTTTCTAGATCTGTTATTTTCTGGTTCTGTGATTTGGGGCAAGTCATTTGACCTCTCTTTTAGATTTTCATCTCAATCTGTTAAATTAGATTTAATAATCTGTGATAATAGCAGTCCTAACTTTCAGGTCAGTTGTGTTGAACAGATGAGTCAAGATTTCTGAGAGTACTTCAAAAAAGTGTAAGGTAAATTATAGCTACAGGGCAAGACTTTTCCCTCTAATCTGTGTATCATTACCTTCTACAGCTCATAGATGCTATCATACAGTCTTCAGGCCAACAGGATGGTAGTCAGGTCTAATTCACAATGACTCAGAAAGATTCTCTGCCTTCCTCCTTGTATCTCAATACTGGCTATCAAAAAAGTTGTTAGTTTTTAAGATCAGATGGTAGTGTGCTTTAGTGGAAGGACACCGGACTAAAGGACAATGGACTGGCCTCTACTAGTTCTTTGACGGTCTAACTCACTAGCTGTGTAACTGTGGGCTGAACATTTGATCTCTCTGAGCCTCAGTTTTCCCATGTATAAAATGGTAATAATATTGCTCAGTGTATTTCAGAAGGTTTGAGGGTCAGACAAAATAGTGCATATAATAGAAGGTCATGGGGCGCCTGTGTGGCTCAGTTGAGCTTGATCCAACTGAGCTTGATCTCAGCTCGGGTCATTATCCCATGGTTGCGGGATCACAAAGAAGAAATATACATGGGGGGATTGAATTGAGAGGGCCTGCTGTGTCCTAGGCACTGTGCTGGCTCTTGGACAAAAATGATAGTATCCCTGGCTGTGACAGCAGCTCACAGACATCCAGGGGCTTTAGCTGCAGGTCCTGAGCAGGGCAGAGAGATGAGGTTGTGTTTGTATCTTGTTTGTTGCTTCTGCTATGACTCTGGACTTGTCTGGGACTCTTAATGGTCCTGACCTGGTGTCTTTCCTCTCTGTTGCAGGAAGATGAGAGACTGCTTGGGTATCAGCAATAGTACCATGGGTCCCTGCACTGGTTAAAGCCATCACCACAACCTGGGCAGGCAGCAAGGTAAGTGGAGAGGCCAGTCCAGGCGAGCTCCTGGGATGTGAATACATTTCCGCCTCAAGTGCTGCCCGGAAAATCCCAAGCGCACAAACAAGTCAAGGCAATGCATCTGGGTCCTCCTACCCACACTCCAGGACCCAGAGGAAGGGCTTGCTTCCCCTCTCAAGTGCTCCAGCTAGCTCCCTCCCTGCTGGCCAGGCTTCTTCCAAGTTAAAAAAAAAAAAAAAAAAGAGACACTAGAGGGGAGGAAAACAAGTCCACTCACTGTCTTTCCCTTCTCCCATCTTAACTGTTTAAGCCAGTTCCCAGGAGCTGCCCAGAGCTCTTGTTTGACTGGAAGGGAGGTAGGAGGAGTGGAATGTGTGCAAAACCCGAGCTGATCAAAAGACAGTGCTGTTTCATGGAAGCCTCCCAGAACTGAGAGCGGGAGAGAAGGGGGGTGGAGAGGGAGAGAGGAGAGGAGACAGACAGAGAGAGAAAGAGAGAGAGAGAGAGAGAGAGCGAGCGCCAGCGCGAGCGCACAAGCGAGAGCAGGAGAGAGAGAGAGCAAGCCAGAGCACAGAGCACGCTGGCTGGTGAGAACAGGGTCTCCATGACAACTGGCCTGGCCGGCTAGAAGTGCTCTGCTCATTTGGCTGGAAGGAGCGCCACGAAAGGTCAGAGGAAGGAGCTGTGGGAAGCTCGCAGCAGGTATCGGAGCTTAAGCGAGTGGATTTTGGGGCCCCGGGCTCCCTTACAGACTGTGGTGTGAGCCAAACTCTGCCGAGAATGGAGTGGGCAGGAAAGCACCGGGACTTTCAGGTAAGGTCAGCTCCGGCTTGGATTGTTTTTTCTCCTTTCCTGGCCATAGTCTTGGGCTGTTTTCTGGGAGGCAGGGATAAGTCTGTACTCTCTGCTCAGGGTTTGGGGCTCAGGAATGATGTCATGCTCCAACAGTTGGATTCTATTAGCTTAAGGAGGAGGGAAACAGCCAATTTTCTTGACTTTGCAAATCTAGCTGATCTCACTCTTGCTGAACCTGAGGTGTTTAGACTTTTCTGTAGAAATCATCATCTTGTATTTAGCACAAAGGCTTAGGATATTTTACAGAAACAGTTTTTTTATATAGAAAAAGCAAGTTATCGTCATTCCAGCATTGTGTTTGGAGTTCCTACGTGGAAACTCCAGTGTCTTTTGAGTGGCTTGGTTTGTTCTAGTGAACACTGTCTGTTTTGTCTCTTGGTGTTGCTATGTCTGACCTGTAGTGAAAAAAGAAAAAGCTCCAATTAACTCAGCTAGGAGCTTGTGGTGAGTTCCCAGTCTCTGGAGCAGTTATTAGGACAGAGGGACTGTCTTAGGGATATCTGAGCTAGGGTCACTCTCTTCGTTTCTCCCTCAGGTAACTTGGAAAGAAGCAAGCTGTCCTCTTTATTAATAAGGCCCATCACAGGCTTTGCTAAAGGAGGCTGGCAGGTGTGTGTGTGTTTTGGGCTGGGGGTGGGGGCTGTGAAGAGGTTTCCTATACAGATATCTCTGAGTGAGCTCTCAGTGGTGGCTGCTACTAGGTTGCCTGTGGAGACATGAGGCACGAGGTTGTGGTTGTGGAGACACAGTACTGAGGTACTGTGATGGATTCTTCAGGTTAATATTTTAACCAAATCTCAGAGCACGCACTGTCCACACTGTGCATTCCTGTTTTGTTTGTCCTATGCTTTGGTGAAACTTGTTCTGCCCCAGAGGAGTGGTGTGTGCTAAGCTCAGTGTGGCCTAGGAGAGGAGATCCTTCCAGAAAGGCACTTTTATAGGTGATGGGGTAGTTAGGTTCTCAGTGATCTTATTTGGAGCATTAATGCAGCAGACACTCCCTGCAGTGGAGACTTATCAGGAGATGTGCTTCCGCTTCAGCCATGTTACATCTCAAACTTACTGCTGGGCCTTAGGGAACATTGTGGATGCCTCTGGTTTCTCTGTGGGTTGAGGGAACAGCTGCTGTCCTGGCTCTTCGGTTTTTCTTCTTGAACTTTTTGAACAGAATGTCTTTTGTATTCTGGCAGACAATGAGGGGGCCTTCTGATTAACTTCGGGTCAGCTTGCCAGTAAAAGCACTGACCATGTCCCCAGTTTGGGCTCCCTGATTGTATACATGTATGCATCAGTATTGTGGCCTGAGGGTCCACAAGGGTGAACTCCGTGGCCCTGGACCTCAGATGGGCCATTGCTATAGTGATGCCTCCTTTTAATACACTCCCAGTGATCCTCCGCTTAGTTGAAACCTCTGTTTTGTTGGAAGCATATGGCATTGCACTGTTGGTTGGGATTTAAATTTGGGGGTGTGAGGAGGAGGCCTCTCTGAGTCAGTGGGCAGTGCAAATCCAGAATCCCACTTTTCTACTCAAGTGGCTGTGGTTGGGGTTCCTCTAACTTTATCACCCCCACACATATGAAGAGGGTGAGCAGGTGGTCATTCTTTTGATGTAGCAGAATGAGTACTGGATTTGAGGTGAGGAGACTTAGGTCCATGGTCAGGTTCTGCTACTTGCCATCAAGGTGGCCATGGGCAAGACCATTAACCTATGTGACCTTTAGATTTATTACCTCTGAGATGAGAGATAATGATATAACTACTTTAACAGGTCTGTTGGGAGGAACAAAAATGAGGTAATTTCTGTGAAAGTGGGGCATCTAGGTGGTGCAGTCAGTTAAGTGTCCGCCTCTTGATCTCCACCTAAGGTCATGATGTCACAGTTTGTGAGTTTGAGCCCTGCATCAGGCTCTGTGCTGATGGCGTGGAGTTGGCTCGGGATTCTGTCTCTCCTTCTGTCTGCCCCTCCCCAACTTGTACTCTCTCTCTCTCTCTTTCTCTCAAAATAAATAAGCTTAAAACAATTTCTATGAAAGTAATTTTAAGCAAGTCAAGTCCTGTATAATGTGAGATGTTGTGAATTAAAGCTTGAATGATGGCCCCATTCTCTTCTGGAAAGTCATTTTGCCTCTCTGGTCTAGTTTCCCAATTTATAAAGTGCCCTATTCTTTTGTGCATTTATAAATAAAAATGAGAAGAAACCTTTAAAAAGTCCTTCGAGATATTAAAGGAAACAAATGATGCTTTCTTTGGGAAATAGAAGAGTGATGTTCACTGCAGGTTTGAGCCTCATAAATGATGCTTCAGAGATGAAGCTTTCTTTGCTTAGGTTACCCGACTCATGTGTTTAGTATAGAAGAGAAGGATTCCAAGAGACCCTTCGCTTTTCCAGTGTCCCACAGCTAACTACCTGGCAGTTATGGTATACATTTCAGTAGCTGGAAGAGAGGCTTCTGATTGTCAGGGCTGGTTCCCTCATTCTGCTAGCTGGGTTCTGGGTCTGAAAGACAGGGTTTAACCGGCAGGCAGAGTTATCACTCTGAAAGGCTCCTTGGGGGCTGGGCAGCTCTTTCAGGAACCTGTATGGCTACAGCTTAGAGGGAAACAAGAAAGAAATGAGGAAGTGGGAATTTCAAGGGCAGAGATTCTTGATATGCATTGGGACTATGCCAAGGAACAGAAAAGCAGGGGTGGGGAGACTTCAGGAAAGGGCACCCAGATCTGTTCTCAGGGAGTGTGTAGGGCTCATGGCATGCTAGGTGGGAACACAGTGAGAGACCTGGCCCCCCATTTGGCAGCCTCAGCTTTTGTAGCAGGACAGGGCAAGCTTCCATGCCCTGGAGTAGGCTCTGGGAAGAAGCCTCTGGGAAGACCCTGAGGAGACAGATCTGTTATTGTTTAACAACAGAGCCTTTTTTCAGGTGAATCCATCACAGTAGCCTCTCAGGCCCGACAGAGAAGTGGTCCGTAGCTTAGATTGGGGCTGCAGCTGGTCCCCACTCCTGCTCAGTCCAGCTTCCCAGAGGTGAGTCACACGTTGGATGGATCCCTCCATATTCTTTAAGGATTAAAAAGTAACGTTCCTGTTCTCCCTCTCTCCCCTTCCTCTACTGCCCTTCCTACATACTCTCCCTCTGGGCTCCCTCTCTCTAAAATTAGAATAATCAGTTACCCAAGGAAGTTGAAACTTTGAAATGCCTTAGAGGACAGGCCTAGGGCATCCTGAATTCTGCTGGCTCTACCCTGTCCCTGGAATGGAGGGTGTGGGTTTACAGTATGCAGGGGTGCCTCTGACTCCAGATATCTTGGCAACACTGCTGAGTTATAAGTAAGAGAGGGTGTGCTCCGTGTCTACCTAATCTGATTCTAAGAACTACTTTGGGGAGGACCACGGGGAGGAGGTGGAAGGGTCAGAGTCTGGGACTGCCAGAACACCTCCCTGCAGGCAGGTGGGGCTGAGAGACTGAAGAGCATGTCTTCTTGTTGCTTCTCTTTGTCTGTTATGTGTCACTGCCCTGGAGTCTCCTGATTTCCAGTGTTGGGCCCAAGAGAGTTTGCCGAGGCAGCCAAGCGAAGGGAATGTGTATCTGAGCCTAGAGGAGTCCAGGCAGCCGCCCTGCAGAGTGTTGGCTTGGCCTCCCTTCTGAGCCTTTACATTAGCTTGGAAGAAGAGGGTGTTTAGGGTGGACAGGGGTGGGGGAGGGGGAAGTCTGGTGGTAGATAATTGAGTTCTTTGAGTTAGAGTAACCATGGAAAGTGGAGAAGGGGCCAGGAGGGCATGAAAGAAAAAAAAAATTACCATCTGCCATAGTCTGCAGAGATTTCTCTATAAAGCCTGAGGGAGAACTTGCATTAGTGAGTGCCTTCTCCTGGGGATGGGGAGGGAGATTCTGAGCATCTATTTTTGGCTTGGGAGGAGGCACTGTATGCATCTATCTCAGTAGGTGGGTGCAGTAAAATACTGGGTGCATCTACCTTAGGGGAATATGCTGCATAATATTGCCTGATAGAAAAATCCCCAGTGTCTCTGTTTCCACCTGTAAGACCTAGAAAACTTGCCTGTGTGTATTTGTGTGTTGAGGGGAGAGGAGGATGTTAAATGAGTTAAGACCTCATTGTAGGATTTCTCCAAAGATCCCTTCTCTTATTATTTCTGGCTCTGATATACTGTTCTTGAAGGGCTATTGAAATGATCACAATATTCTCATCTAAAAACTGCCTGTATGTTAGATTGCACTGTATCTATAAAAGGTGAATTAGGGGCGCCTGGGTGGCGCAGTTGGTTAAGCGTCCGACTTCAGCCAGGTCACGATCTCGCGGTCCGTGAGTTCGAGCCCCGCGTCAGGCTCTGGGCTGATGGCTCGGAGCCTGGAGCCTGTTTCCGATGCTGTGTCTCCCTCTCTCTCTGCCCCTCCCCCGTTCATGCTCTGTTTCTCTCTGTCCCAAAAATTTAAAAAAAAAAAAAAAAAGGTGAATTATATATGCAATTAGGGTATGAAAGCTGACCTGTTTCTAAGTGTTTGTCATATAAACCACCCATTTCTCAAAGATACAGACTCCTCTTCTGTGTGACTTGTCTCTGAAGGGGTTTGTATATGAGCTAGAGATTGACTAATGAGAAACAGTACAGTGAATGAAGGACTGTTTGACCCTGGGGAAAATGAAATGAACTGGGAGTTAGAGGACACAAGATCTGAAGCAGCAGGAAAACTAGAAGGAAACAGGAGAAAGGCCCTGGGCAAGGGGACTGGGGAAAGGTAGTTCTGAGGGGAAGCAGGGGAGATAGAAGGTAGTTCTTGGGCTGCTCTAGGAGGCCTTTACAATTTAGCAGAAGGCTGGCCTGTCCCCGGGGGACCCAATGAGACAGCGTTGTGTCCTGGGAGGCTGGCATTGGAGTTGACACCCCTGTTCATTTGCTCTTGGGCTCAGAGGCATCTCTGGTACCCATATGCCCTCTTAGTCTGTTCACCCATTTTGTTAGTGAATACAGAGTGGCTAGGCCAAGGGCTGGGGAGGGTCTAGATAGTAGCAAGTGAGGGACTTATCCCATATATATATTATGTTAGATGTTGTATTGTAGTTATTTCCTCCCCAAAGTGAGCCTCTGTGTGTTCGACTAAGAAAGAAGAAACAAAGACCCGCTGAAGTTTGGCGTTTTGCAGGTAGGGCTAATGATCATCTCATGCGTTAGGCTGGGAAGAAGGAGGAATAGCCAACTCTTAGACTCTGATGTGAAGTACTGTTTGAATGATGGACGAAAGCCAACTATAAAGGACTGGAAATATGAGGAGGGAGAGGGTTCTAGGTCTCTGTTGAAGTTTCTCTGAGAGTGTCAGTGAATTGGGTGTGGGAGGATAGGAAAAGGGAAAGGGAAAAATTGGAAAGAAAACTATATAGTCAGCTAGTTTTCAGAACTCTTTAGCCTTGTTAGAGGAAGTGAATTTTGGTGTGCTCACTTACGTCTTGGAACACAGCTCCCTGATGGAGTTCTGACAGCTAAATATCATAGATTGCTTTTAAATGAGTCAACCTGCAATGTGTTTGTTCAGCTATCAGTGACTCTTGATGCTCAGTGCGTGTGTGGTGGAATGGACCACTTGCACTTACTGTGAATGTCTCAGTGCAGCAAGGTGTGGTAACGAAGAGCTGGTGCCCAAGGGTCTTACACGCCTAGGTTTAGAACCTGCCATTACAGTTACTGGCTGTGTGACCTTGGACAAGTTGTTTAATCTCCCTGAGCCTCCCTTTTCTGTGAGGCATCTGTGAAATGTATAATAGTAGTACTTAGCTTGTTAGCGTTGTGCCAAGGAGTGAATGAAATGACACCTATAAGGCTCTCAGCCAGTGCCTGGCACCTAGTAAAGGTTCGGTGCTTTCCATTATCATTATCAACTTAGTGCAGCATTTTGAAGAGTACAGCGGGTGTCTCTCTTTTTTTTTTTCAAAGATTTATTTCGAGAGAGAGAGAGAGAGAGAGAGAGTGAGAAGGGGGAGGGGCAGAGGAAGAGGGAGAGAGAGAATCCCAAGCAGCCCCCACGCTGTCAGCACACAGCCTGATGTGGGGTTCAATCTTACAAATCGTGAAATCATGACCTGAGTTGAAACCAAGAAGTTTCCACTGAGCCGCCCAGGTGTCCCTATACTTTGCATTTTATTCACCTTTCTGACACCTGGGGAGAGTCTCCACGGTGGTCCTTCTCACCCCAGCTTCAGAGGCTCTGCTTTACCCTCCTGTAGGATGCCTACCCTTCACTGTCATGGCAGACTAGAACTGCTTCTTGCCAGTTGCTTCCTGGCAGCCTGCCCAGTCAGGGCCCTAGGTCCTCCTTCCCCCAACATTGGCCGCCCTTCACAAGCTGCTGTTGGTCCTTCTACTTCCATGAATCGTACCTGTGTATCCTTTAAGACCCTTTGTATAGCCAAAGTATGGAAAGAGCCTAAATGTCCATCAACTGATGAATGGATAAAGAAATTGTGGTTTATATACACAATGGAATATTACGTGGCAATGAGAAAAAATGAGATATGGCCTTTTGTAGCAACGTGGATGGAACTGGAGAGTGTGATGCTAAGTGAAATAAGCCATACAGAGAAAGACAGATACCATATGGTTTCACTCTTATGTGGATCCTGAGAAACTTAACAGGAACCCATGGGGGAGGGGAAGGAAAAAAAATAAAGAAGTTAGAATGGGAGAGAGCCAAAGCATAAGAGACTGTTAAAAACTGAGAACAAACTGAGGGTTGATGGGGGGTGGGAGGGAGGAGAGGGTGGGTGATGGGTATTGAGGAGGGCACCTTTTGGGATGAGCACTGGGTGTTGTATGGAAACCAATTTGTCAATAAATTTCATAAAAAAAAAAAAAAAAAAAAAGACCCTTTGTAGCCAGCTCTGGAAGCTTGTAGTCTGGCTCTTCCTCTTACTATCTGTGGATCTCTGGCGAGTTAACCTTTGTAAACCTTAGTGTCTGCATCTGTAAATTGGGAATAATCTTACTCCTTTCAAAGGTTTGTTGTAAGGGTTAAATGAGTTAATTTTTTAAAATAATTTTTTTAAATGTTTACTTATTTGGAGGGGGAGGGGCCGAGAGAGAGGGAGACACAGAATGTGAAGCAGGCTCTGAGCTGTCAGCATCGAGCCTGATGTGGGACTCGAATCCATGAACCATGAGATCATAACCTGAGCTAAAGTCGGATACTTAACCTTCTGAGCCACCCAGGTGCACCAAATTAGTGAATTTATATAGAGCACTTAGCTTAGTTGCTGGCACAAATATGCTTTCAGTAATTGTTAGCTGTAATTGTTGTTTGAGATCTGTCCCTCCTGTGAGTTCCTCGGCCTCCATATAGCAGTACAGAGAGCTCTGGCCAGGTGGTCAGCAGATCTGAGCTTTAGTCCTGGCTCTGTTGGTGACTTTTGGGTGACCTTGGGGAAGTAACCTTGGCTTCTCTAGGCTTCAGTTTCCTCTTCTAGAAAGTGGGGGGTTTAGATAGAGTGTTTTCATTGACATTTTGACTTGACTCTTAAATGCATATGTCTTGTCTTTCCAACTAGATTCCCTGAAGTTCTATAAAATTATTCCCCAAATTGGCCAACATATATTGCTTATGCTTAAAAAATATTTGCATAGCTTTTTTTTTTAATCCTATCAGCTGGATTCTAGAAAGCATTTGACTTGGTTCTCATAACTTGGAGCCTGGAATCTTGCTGTCAGATGCACAGGGCTTGGTTGTAACAACCTGCAACGAGGCTCCAGCCTTTAGTAAGTTAGAAAATCTACCAGGTTAGTAAGAAAGGAGGTGGGTTTCACTTGGTGCTCCTGGGGAAATTTTGGTTGACAGATGTTTAGGGTTCTGCTGTATAGACTCGGATCAGCTTTGTGAATAAGTACTGCCATCACTATTTCCTTCTCTCTGTGGAGAAAAATGTCAGTGTTTCCTTCAGGGTTTGAAGCAAGCCATTGCTGCTCAAAGAAAAACCTGTGTGTTACGAGAAGAGCTGTCTAATGAAAGAGTGACATTTAGAGCCTGGGCTCCGGAGGCAGACAGTAGGGGTTCATATTCTGGTTCTGCTACTTACTAGTTATGAGATCTTGGGTAAGTTATGGAGCCTGTCCATGCCCCAGATCCTTTTCTGTGAAACAGAAGTGCTAATTGTATTATTTTGTAGTGTTGTGGTAAGGCCTAAGTGTCACGTGCTTAGCATAGTACCTTGTATCTGGTGCTGAATGAAATGTGAGCAATTACTGTCATATATCTTATTACCTTGTAAGCCAAGCAGAGTTTGTTTCCGAATGGTTGGTTTGTCTGGTTTGTTCTGCTGAGAAATGTGGAGCGATGTTCCCTTCCTCCATGTTTTGGGCAGACATCTAGTATCAGCAGAGCAGTAATAAGTGTCCTGCAATCAGTACATAGATTGTAGCTCTTGTACTTTGCTTTTGTAAAGAAATATATAAACCAGAAAGAGAATCTGAGCCAAAAGAGCATGTAGGTTTAAAGGACCCTCTGTGATGAGTAACACATGTTATATGGCATTGGAGTTAGGGGCATGGCAGAACCCTGGGTAAAAGAGGAAGATGGGAAGTGGGATGACAGAAAGTAGAGCTAGGTAATGAAGAGTGGCAGGTATCTCTGAGCAAGTGGTAGTGGCTATGACAGTAAGCCCCACTGAGAAGCTCCTGGCACTTTATCTTCCCTGTAGGTACGTTGACTCCTCAGCCCCAGGTGAGACTTGCCCCCGCACCCCACAGTGCTCACTCAGATCAATCTCAGAGGAATGCTGGATTGGGATGAGTCGGCTCTAATCTGTTCCTAACTAGAATGAGTAGCATGAGTAGCTCGGTGTGTCTTATCTACAAGTATAATTATAAAGAGATTTCCTTTTCCAGCTGTAAGAAACAGGAATTTTTGCTGCCAAACTTAGCAGCATGTTTTAAGTCCTTCAAATCTCCTCTGAGTGCTACCAAAGCTCTCAGCTTTGTTGTTATCTCTTGTTGAAATATAGCCTGGAAAGGTCATATCAACAGTGCCAATTTATGGGCCTGCTGAACCCAAGCAGGCCTAGGGCAGAATGGGGAGTTCCTGGGAGTAGGTGTTTCACAGATTTTCCCTTTGAGTTAGACTGTTTATAATTTAAGGTTCTTTGTGCTTTAGAGAAGACCAAACTCTGAAGATTAGGGTCAAACATTGTATTTCTTCTGCAGTTTTACTTGTGTAGGCAGGCACTCAGACTCTACAGTAGCTCCCTGTACGGCTGGGAGAGGCTCAGCCTTGATGGGACTTACGGCTGCCAAAACCATGCCTGGCACTCCTTATAGGAGGTAAGTTTTCTTGGCACAAAGTTATGCCAGAATCCTTCACCCCATTTAGTTTATTAGCAGTTTTTGACCTATCGTGTGTTCTGAAGGGGTGATTAAAAGTGGCCAAGAGCACATGGTATAGAAACCACACATGGAGATTTTGCACTCATCTGAGGAGAAAAAGGTCAGATCTGTGTGTGCCTATACAGTACTCTGTCACTTGGTAAAACGGATACAAATAGGGAAAGGAAACTAAAGAACTTAACTGATCCCAGCATCTATAAAGAAGCGTGGTACTTGAATGCCAGAGGAAAATACCTGGGACAGCTGAGGTGAACTTGGCAATGGCAGTGACCTTGGTTGGCAGTCTGTGACTAGACCAACTCAGCTGCTGTGTTCAGAGAATTGAGGCTTTGGAATCTAGGAAGGGAAGAGAGCACTGAAATTTTTTATTTTCTTTGCCTCCCTCTAACCCCCTGATTCACTCACCAGTCTGGGTTCAGACGCACATGGAAAGATTGCCAGATAAATTGCCGTTTTTGAAGTGGTATGAGAAGCACTGTCCTCTCTGTGTCTCTGTGTCTCTGTGTCTCTGTGTCTCTGGGTTTGAGTCCTCACTGCTGCTCAGGAGTGAGTTACTGCTCACCTGTGCTGGAAGAGCTGGCTGGGAGGAGACGGGTGGTAAAAAAGGCAGTGATGGTGGTAAGAAGCCATGGAGACAGTAACACTTCTGACATCATCCCAGGCCCTGAGAGTAGTTAATGTTTTGTCAGCAGGTGAGTTGGGATGACTGTTTGTGTTCCCCAAGAGTTTATTTCTCCTCGGCCTTAAAAAAATTAATTAAGAAATTAATTGAAGTATAGTTAACATACAATGTTATTTTAGTTTCAGGTGTACAGCATAGTTATTTGACAATTCTATACATTACTCAGTGCTCACCACACCAAGTAGTCACCATCTGTCACCACACAAGGTTATTACAATATTAGTGATTATTTTCCCTATGCTGCACTTTTTATCTCCATGATGTATTTATTTTGTAACTGGGAACTTGTGCCTCTTAATCCCTCTTATCTATTTCACCCATTCCCCCACCTGCCCCCGCCTCTGGCAACCACCAGTATATTCTCTGTATTTAAGAGTTTGTTTTTTGTTGTTGTATGTTTGTTTGTTTGTTGCATTTTGTATATTCCACATATAAGTGAAATCGTATGGTATTTGTCTTCCTGTGTCTTATTTCACTTAGCACTATACGCTCTAGGTCTATTCATGTTGTCACAAATGCCAGGATCTCATTATTCTTTATGGCTGAGGAATATTCCAAAGCGTGTGTGTGTGTGTGTGTGTGTGTGTGTGTGTGTGTGTGTGTGTGTGTACCATATCTTTATCCATTTATATTTTGATGGACACTTGAGTTGCTTCTATATCTTGGCTATTGTAAATTGGGACAACCACTGTGGAAAACAGTATGGAAGGTCCTCAGAATTAAAAACGGAAATACTGGGGCGCCTGGGTGGCTCAGTCAGTTGAGCGTCCGACTTTGGCTCAGGTCATGATCTCATGGCTTATGGGTTTGAGCCCCGTGTCAGGCTCTGTGCTGACAGCTCAGAGCCTGGAGCCTGCTTCAGATTCTATCTCTCTCTCTCTTCCCCTGCTTGTGCTCGCTCTCTCTCTCTCTCAAGTAGAAATAAACATTAAAAAAATTAAATTAAAAAATGGAAATATCATCTGATCCAGTAATTCCACTAGTAGATGTTTACCCAAAGAAAACAAAAGACTAACTTGAAAAGATATATGCACCCCTATATTTATTGCAGCATTATTTATAAGAGCCTTTCTCTTTTTACTTTATACTCTTTCCTGGAGATTCCATCTTCTGCTACCAGGTAGAGAAGTAGGGTGTGGGGTGTGTGTGTCAAACTCTGCACCTCTTGTTTAGAAACTTTTTATTTATTCATTCATTTATTTATTACATGTTTATTGAGTACCCATTCTGGTCTAGGCACTGTTTTATATGTAGAGATGACTGAAACAGCAAAGTATATGTGTCATGGAGCTTAAAATGTTTGGGGTAGCAGTCAGTAAATAAGTAAACAATAAATGAGATAATGATAGTGATATGAACTATAAGAGAAATAGTGGTGATGTAAAAGAGAGAGAGTAGCAGGAACTTGAAAGCTATTAAAAGAGGAGTTAGAGAAAGCCTCTCTGAGAATGGGACATTGGAGCTGCAAGTTCAAGCACAAAAAGAAATTGTGAATGTTCAGGTTTGGGGCATGTACATTTCTGGAGGAGGGAACAGTAAGGGCAAAGGCCCTGAGGTAGGAAAGAGCTTGGCATGGTTGAAAGAACATGAAGTTCATTGTTAGAATATAAGGAGCCAGTGATTATAAGGGCATAAAATGTTGGTAGAGGCTAGTTCAGGTACAGCCTTTTGGCCATGGTAAGGAGTTTGGAGAACCAATGTGAAGGGTGTACATTCTAGGTCTGTGGCACAACCAGAGATAGGATGTCAAAATGTGAAAGGGATGGCTAAGAGGAACATTGGATTTGATTGAGAAGAATCAAGAAAAAATATGGGGAAATTGAGGGGGATCTAGAGTGGGGATAGGCCTAGCTAATTAGCTAAAAGAAGTGGAATAAGTGTAATTCCATGCTGCATAATTCTTAGGATCAAGCAATATATGTTTTAAAAACTGATGTATATTTTAGGTTTGTGGTATATCATTAGTAGAATGCTTTCTGTATTCCAGGCATTGTATTACACCAGGCATTTTTACTTACATCATTTTAGTAAATTCTCACAATCATCTTTGAGTGAATTTGCTGATGTTTTGATGTCTACATATGAGGAACTGAGAGTGGCTAACTTGCTTAAAATCCAAATCTAAGCCTGTCTGATTCCAAAGGATATGCTCCTTTTATACCTCCACTCTAATTGGTATACCAACTGTACTTTCTTTTAGTTATCTAACATACTTCATGTGCATTTTCCCTCTGAACTGTTATGTGTTGTTTACTGTTATGTTCTGCCATCTATCCATTGGGAGCTAGGATAGATTTTGGATGTTTGTCGATTTTAATGAGTTCTTTTCAACTTTCTCTGAAAGGAGTACCTGGTTAAGTATGGAGAATTCCATTCCAAATAAAAAACCGGGGAGGCTGGGGATAGGTGGCAAGACTCAGAAGCAGATAACCTGAATAATAACTCTTTGGGTAGGAGAAGTGATGGTCTTTTTCATTAACAATATTCCACAAGTAGTTAGATGTCTTAGATTACGATTCCTTCTGTTTTATAGTAAAAAGATAGAATTTGTTTTGGGAAAATATAACTAATTTTCAGTAAATTAGCATTTTTAAATAAACTATGATTTCCTAGTTCACAGGTTTCTTTTAGAATCTCAAAGTTCATTGGAAATGTTTGAGGAAATAAATTTATCAGGCCACAACTTTCACTTGCTGGAAATTGAACATTGACTAGTTTCTATTGGTGGATACTTCCTTTTTTGAAGGATTGATCCTGTTTGGATTCTATAAAGCAAGGGTCAGGATTCTGAAATGAAAATGTGTGGGCTGTTTGTAAACTCTCATTCCTCGGTGTTCATGAGATCTGTGTTCAGCCTTGTCAGCCAGCTTAGATGGAATAGTTTGAAGGGCAGAGCAGGGTAAGATTGAATTTCAGATTTAGCATGGATTCTTGACACACAGAGGAATTTTCTTTTGTAATGGGATTCTGCTTTCCTGTCTCCCCTGTCTCTGTCTGTTTTAGTAACCACTTTGCTTCTGGAGGAAAAGATGTGTGGTTAGGAAAGATTCACGTAGACAACGTTTTTATCTTTAGCACTGATTCGCTGAGCAAACATGAGATGCTCACCTACCATGAGTAGGTACATACAGATGAATTAGGGGTGAGGCTAAGAAGATTGGTTTGGTCAGATCTTTAAGGGCTTGAACCTCCAGGTACTGGAGAATCCTTCTTTTGAAAATAGGAAAGGAACACAATTGGATTTGGTTGGTAGAAAAGAAACCTGTGAGACCGTGTGGAAGATAGAATGGGGGTGGGAGGAAACTTGTCTTACTGGGTATAACTAGTGAGGGCAGTATTCCAGTCTCTCACAGCTTATTTAAAACTGAGTATAAGGGAAATCTGGAGGATCTGAACTCCAGATTGTAGGTTTTCAGACTTGAGAGGGGCTCCAAATTCACCTGGAGAGCTAGTTTCCAATTCAGTAGATCTGGAGTGGGGCCTGGGGGTGTGCATTTTTAACAAGTTTCTAAGTGCTGCTGCTGGTTGGGAGCCACTGCATAAGAGGCTCAGCAGCTGAGATTCAAAAAGGGTGTGAGGGCCAGATGTAATCCGTATGCCTTCTTTCAGTGACCTAGAATTTCATGTCTATACTTTAGAATCTCTTGGGTGGCTTACCACTGTAATGTCAACAAAGCCCAGTAAAGGTCCATGCCCTCAGTCACAGTGACTCTTCTCACGATATCCATATCACTTCCGGATGAGGTTTCCAGCTGAGTGCTTGTCTCTAAGCAGCTGTTTGACTTATTTTTGGAAAATGCCCATCCTGGCCACTTGGTTCTATTATGAGAGATGACATTTATGCCAGGATGAACTCCCACCTTGCCCTTTAGCACACCCCCTGGTTGGCAGGACTGTTTTAGGGACTGCCATCAGGCTTAGTTCTGAGTGTGTTGTGTTGATTAGCCAGGTTTACACAGGACATGCCTGGGAGATTATCTCTTTAGCCCAGGAGTTGAATTTCCAGGACAAAGTCCACAGTTGGCAGCTGATAGGCTGAGAACACCTGGAAGAGAGGATTTCACTTGGCTTTCACTTAGCCAGGCCTCTCAGTGCCTCTTCCCACAGAGGTCGGGTGTTCTACTTGTCTGCTGCCCACGTGGGTATCTTTGGGATGCCTCTCCCAGAGCAGTGTCGCTCCAAGCAGTGCTCCCTTGCTCTCTCTTTCAGGATCTGTGGCTTCATGTGAGACACTTGAGTGAATAATCATAAGCTGCCCTCTCTTCCTTGAGGTTCTCATTTCTTGAATCACTGTCTGTGCTTGCTTCTCTCCTTGGGGAAGGATCTCCATTTTCTCCTCTATGGTAGATGACTCTTAGATTTTCCCTGACACCCCCCTTTTCTTAGCTTTGCTCATTAGTTCAGCACAGTTGTAGAATTCTGTTTCAGTATGGGAAGAGATATTAAAGGTTACCTGACCTAGCACTGCCCAACCTTTTTCTTATCCCTGCACACACAAGAAGTGATAACTTTTGTAAGGCACGTTGGGATAACAGGAGGAGGCTCCTGGTAGCGCTGAGCCCCAGTGCTGCCCTGGGGCTTGAAGGAGTCGCGATGTCTACACAACCATAACCCATTCTTGGCATTGTGGTTGGGAACTCTGGTCCAGTCCCACTTGCGTCAGAGTCCCACTTGCGTCAGGTGAGAAAACCAAGCGCCCAAGGTGCGGAGCCAGGACGGGGAATTGACTTTTGATTCAGGGCTTTGCTGTAAACATTTCACAAGAACTATAATGTGTTACAATTTCACATTAGTAAGCATGCATGAAACTATCTCAGGTTAATTTTCCTTTAAGACCTTTTTTGGTGGGGGGCACCTGGGTGGCTCGGTTGGTTGAGCATCTGACTCTTCTTGATTTTGGCCCAGGTCATGAACTCAAAGTTGGTGAGATCGAGCCCTGTGTTGGGCTCTGTGGTGACAGCGTGTACTTGGGATTCTCTCTCCCCCAATCTCTCTCTGCTCCTCTGCCACTTGCTCTCTCTCTCTCAAAATAAGTAAATATTTTTAAAAAGTATTTTTTTAATAACAAAAGTAATACATTTGTTCTGTAAACTTTTACACAATAGGAAAATACATGTTGGAATATGAGCCTTTCCTATAAACTGGTGCCCCAGGAGTATAATCACTGTTAACAGTTTCCTCTACAATACATTTATATAAACATTTATTTTATTTTTATAAAAATGATTATATTCTAACCAAAAATGGAAAATAAAAAGTATTGGCGAGGATGTGGAAAAATTAGGATCCTCATACACTGCTGGTGGGAATATAAATGGTACAGCTGTTGGGGAACAAATTCAAAAGCTAAAACTTACGATGTGACCCAGCAACTCCACTCCTAGGTATTTATGCCCCCCAAAATTGAAAACAGGGACTCAAATAATTATATGCCAATATTCGTAGCAGCATTACCCACAGTAGCCAAAAGGTGGAAACAATCCAAGTGTTCACCCGCTGATGTATAAGTAAACAAAATGTGGTGTATGCACACAATGGAATATTATTCATCCATAAAAAGGGATGAAGTTCTGATACTTGCTACAGTGTGAATGAACCTTGAAAACATTGTGCTAAGTGAAATAAACCAGACACAAAAGGATAGATATCGTATGATTCTGCTTATGTGCAATATCTTTAATTGGCGAATTCATTGAGATAGAGTAAATTAGAGGTTACCAAGAATTTGGGGAGAGGGGACAATGAGGAGCTATTGTATAATGATGGTTACAGTGTTCTGTTGGGGTGATGAAAAAGTTTTAGAAATAGATAGTGGTGATGGTTGCACAAGATTGTGAATGTAATTAATGTCACTGAATTGTAAACTTAAAAATGTTTAAGATGGTAGATTTTATATATGTTTTGCCCCAATTAAAAAATGAATAACAAGATTATACTCTACTGAAAATGGTTTCACTTGGTAATTTATCTAGGCTATTTTTCCGTGTCAGTACATTACTTTGAACAGCAGCATTGTGTTTCTTCAGGTGGATGTAATGTAATTTATTTAACCAAGCCCCTATTGATGGACACTTGAGTTGTTTCCAATTTCAACTGTTATAAACAGGGCTGCAGTAGCCAGCAGCACACGGCTGTCTTTGCCCCAGCATTGTAGTACTTGTACTACTTTAGGCAAAATTCCTAGAAGGGAAGATTTGCTGGTCAAAGGCATGCTCATTTAAGATGTTAATAAATATTGCCTAACCACTTTCCAGAGAAGTTGCATCAATGTAATTCTCATCAACAGTATGTAAAGGTGCCTGTTTCTCCCCCACCCTTGCCAACATGGCTGTTGTAAATCTTATAAACCATTGTAATCTTTGCCGATCTGATAGGCGAAAAGGATTTCTTATTTGTTACTTAGGATTTCTTTACTTGTTAGTGAAATTGAACACCTTTTATGCTCACTGGTAGCTGTGTTCATTCTTTTGGGAATTTTTGGTTCGAATACTTTGTTCATTTTTCTATTTGGTCATTATTTTATCTTGTAGATTCAGTAAGAGCTTTTAAATAACATGTTACGTTAGAACTGTTTTCCATATAAGTTACTGATATTTTTCCCCTCAGTTTATTTTTAAGTTTTGACTTTTTATGTTAATTACTTGCTTTTCATATATCTTATAGATCATATGTCTTAAATTTTTATTTAGGCAAATGTATGATATTTTCCTTCAGGGCTTGTTTTTTCTCTCATTAGTGGCTTTTGAGTTGAATTTTGTGTCATACTTAGAAAAGTTTTCTTCCCTCCTCAGAATTATACAACTCATTGATTTTTTTTCTAGTGTTTATCATTCCAATTTTTTACATTTAAGTTGTAACTAAGTTTCTGGTAAGGATTGAGGTAAGAATTAAATTTTATTGATAAAATACCTGAAAATAACCTTCTCCTATTAAATCAGCTCTTTTTATAAAATGTGTGAATGTCTATTACATTTACTTTAGTGTTTTTAAAAAACATTTATTAATTTATTTTGAGAGAGAAGAGAGAGAGCAGGGAAGGGTCAGAAAGAGAGAGAGAGAGAGAGAGAGAGAGAGAGAGAGAGAATCCCAAGCAGGCTTCCTGCTGTCAGCACAGAGCCCCAGGTGGGGCTCCAACTCACAAACTGAGATCATGACCTGAGCTGAAACCAAAAGTGGGATGCTTAACACACTGAGCCACTCAGGTGCCCCTACATTAATGTTTTTTGTGAGTGAGGCTACCAATATCCAAATTCTTGCAATATAAAGGCCTTTAGCGAGAGAGGGAGATCAAGGAATTGTGCCCAAGTCTTCTGATTGCCAATCCTGTTTTTTCGTTTGTTTGCTATTATCCTTACACAGTGCAGCCAGATTCCTTTTCTTGATGTTTGGGGAAAATTGCATCATTCCTCTTCTGAGAAACTTTATAGTGAATCCTATGTGCAATCATATTTGACACATTAGACCTGGGTAGTGTGACATGAAAGCCTTGTTCTTAAACCTGGTGAGGTGAGCTCAGCCTGGCTGAGGTGAGAGCAGAGAGACAATTACATGTTTGGTGCTGAGGAGACTAAAGGGACAAAGTCAAAGGGATGTTAAGACAAACATCCAGGAAGGTTGTGACTCTGGGTGAGGGGAACAGCAGGAAGAAGAGTGAAGAAACTTGGATGCTTATAAGATTAAGGAAGATTTTTGAACTGAGAGAAGGAAGAAGAATAATTATTTAAGGTCCTGGATACTAAACTAGTTAGGTCCCACCTAATTATATTTTTTAAAAATTTATTTATTTACTTATATATCTATTTACATTTTAGGTACATACAGTACAATATTGATTTCAGGACTAGAATTCAGTGATTCATCACTTACATACAACAACACACAGTGCTCATCATGAGTGCCCTCCTCAGTACCAATCACCTATCTATCCCATCTCCCATGTGCCTCCCTCTGTCAGCCCACAGTTTGTTTTCTGTCATTAAGAGTCTCTTGTGGTTTGTTTCCCTCTCTTCTCTTTTTTTTTTACTTCCTTCCCATATGTTTATCTGTTTTGTTTCTTAAATTATACATATGAGTGAAGTCATATGGTATTTGTCTTTCTCTGACCGACTTATTTCATGTAGCATAATACAGTCTAGCTCTATCCACATCACTGCAAATGGCAAGATTTCAGTTTTTGATGGCTGAGTAATATTCTGTCATATATATCACATGTGATATATATATCACATCTTCTTTATCCATTCATCAGCTAATGGACATTTGGACTCTCTCCATAGCTTGGCTATTGTTGATAATGCTGCTGTAAACATTGGGGTGCATGTACCCCTTCGAATCTGTATTTTTATATTCTTTGGGTAAATACCTAATAGTGCAATTGCTGGATTATAGGGTAGTTCTGTTTTTAGTTTTTTGAGGAACTTCCATACTCTTCTCCAGAGTGGCTGCACCAGTTTGCATTCCCACCAGCAGTGCAAGAGTGTGTTCCCTTTTTCCCGTATCCTCACCAACACCTGTTGTTCCTTTTTAAAAACATTTTTTTAATGTTTATTTATTTTTGAGAGACAGACAGACAGAGCATGAGTGGGGGAGAGGCAGAGAGAGAGGGAGACACAGAATCTGAAGCAGTCTCCAGGCTCTGAGCTCTCAGCACAGAGCCTGACACAGGGCTTGAGCTCATGAACCACGAGATCATGACCTGAGCCAAAGTTGGACACTTAACCAACTGAGCCACCCAGGCGCCCTGACACCTGTTGTTTCTTGTGTTGCTAATTTTAGCCATTCTGATGGATATGAGGTCATATCTCATCATGGTTTTGATTTGTCTTTTTCCCTGATGATGAGTGATGTTGAACATTTTTTCATGTGTCTGTTAGCCATCTGGATGTCTTCTTTGAAATATTGGGACTTCATCAAGATAAAAAGTTTCTATGTAGCAAAGGAAATAATCAATAAAACAGCCTATGGAATGACATATCTGATAAGGGTTTAGAAATAAAGAACTTATCAAATTCAACACTCAACAACCGAGTATAACCCAGTTAAGAAATGGGCAGAAGACATGAATAGACACTTTCAAAGAAAACATCCAGATTTTTTTTTTAAATTAGAGAGAGAGTGTGAGTGCACAAACATGTGAGTGGGGGAGGGGTCAGAGGGAGAGAGAGAATCTTTTTTTTTTGATTATTTTTTTTTAATTTAATTTTTTGTTTTTTTAAATTTACATCCAAATTAGTTAGCATATAGTGCAACAATGATTTCAGGAAGATTCCTTAGTGCCCCTTACGCATTTAGCCCATCCCCCCTCCCACACCCCCTCCAGTAATCCTCAGTTTGTTCTCCATATTTATGAGTCTCGTCTGTTTTGTCCCTCTCCCTGTATTTATATTATTTTTGTTTTCCTTCCCTTATGTTCATCTGTTTTGTCTCTTAAAGTTCTCATATGAGTGAAGTCATATGATTTTTGTCTTTCTCTGACTAATTTCACTTAGCATAATACCCTCCAGTTCCATCCACGTAGTTGCAAATGGCAAGATTTCATTCTTTCTGATTGCTGAGTAATACTCCATTTTGTGTGTGTGTGTGTGTGTGTGTGTGTGTGTGTGTGTGTGTATACACACACACACACACACACACACCGCATCTTCTTTATCCATTCATCTATCGATGGACATTTGGGCTCTTTCCATACTTTGGCTACTGTTGATAGTGCTGCTATAAACATGAGGTTGCATGTGTTCCTTTGAAACAGCACACCTATATCCTGTGGGTAAATGCCTAGTAGTGCAATTGCTGGGTCGTAGGGTAGTTCTGTTTTTAGTTTTTTGAGGAACCTCCATACTGTTTTCCAGAGTGGCTGTACCAGCTTGCATTCCCAGGGAGAGAGAGAATCCTAAGCAGGCTTCATGCTTAGCATAGAGCCCCAAAATGGGGCTCGAACCCATGAGCCTTAAGATGACCTGAGCCAAAAATCAAGAGTCAGACACTCAACCAAATGAGTTACCCAGGTGCCCCTAATTATATTTTAAAAGTCATCTTTTAGTGCTGGATCAGCCAAGGGTTGTTGCTCCTAAGGGTTGTGAACCCATAAGAGAAAGCCTTATTCAAGGGTCAGAGTAAGTAAAATCTTGCAACCAGAGAAGTTAGGGTTTGAAAGACCCAGGAGAGCAGCATCAACCTGGCATCATTTCTGTTCTTGTCAGCCAGGATCTTAGATGGAAATATTTTTAGTGGGAATAGGCTAAATAAGGAAGCAGGAGGAACGAACGACTTCAGACCAGCGGATGTTCATTAGGCCTCTGTAGGACCAGCTGCATATAGACATAATCCCTACCCTTAAGGAACTTAGTAGTTCAGTGGACAAGGCACATAAAAGGTCAATATAAGTGGCACCAGGAGGAAGGGATTCGTTTAGTCACCGGCGGGAAGGAAGAGTGTGATCAAGATGAGGACAAGGTTTCACAGAGGAAATGATGCAGATTTAGGTTTTGAAGTATGAAAAAATTGTGGCTTTTTTTTTAAGTTTGTTCCTTTTGGCCATCATGAATAGTTTTTTTTTTTAATTTTTTATAACGTTTATTTATTATTGAAAGAGAGAGACAGAGTATGAACAGGGGAGGGGCAGAGAGAGAGGGAGACACAGAATCTGAAGCAGGCTCCAGGCTCTGAGCTGTCAGCACAGAGCCTGACGCGGGGCTCAAACTCACAAACCACGAGATCATGACCTGAGCCAAAGTCGGACGCTTAACTGACTGAGCCGCCCAGGCGTCCCATGAATAGTTATTTTTTAAGTGGACAAGCCAAAGGAAGGGCATTCCAATGTAGAGGGATCAGCATGTGCCAAGACTGAGAGGAATGAAGCAGTATGTGCAAAGTTCTGTGCACATAACTACCAACTTGGTCATTTTTGCTGTGCATGGTAGGGCAGGATGAGCAGCGGCAAGGTGAGACTGCAGAGACTGGTCTCCAGAACTAGCCCTTGTAGGGATGGATCTGCCATTGCTCTGCATACCAGATCACCCCAAACTTAGTGGGTGTTTAAACAACAATAATTTTGTTATTACCTCTCATGGTTTTGGAGGTTTTGCTTGCAGTCTTCTCATGTAGTTTCAGTTAGGTGGTGGCTGGGGCTGGAATCATCAGAAGGCTTCCTCCTCCCATGTGTGGTACCTGAGCTGGGGAGATTCAAGCATCTGGGGCTCCTGTGGTCTGCTGCTCTCACTCCATCCTCCCCCCACCCCCACCCCCACCCCCATTATTACTCCCTGTGGTCACTCTAGCATGGTGGTCTCAGGGATTGCTGGATTTCTTATCAGGTGGCTCAGGACTTGAAAGCCAGTGACCCTAGAGAGGCTGGCAGAGGTTGCATGGCCTTTATCTAACCTAGCCTTGGAAGTGAAGTACCCTCACATAGGCCACATTCTGTTCCTTGAGGTAGTTAAAGGGGCTCTTCTGATTTAAGGAGAGGAATATCAGACAGTTTGCCAACTTGTTTTGAAAGCATGAGAGTTATAAAGAAACTTGAATTTTATGCTATGGGACAGTTTTTCCCAAACTTAATTCATTGCTTACCATCTTCACAGTATTACCATGGCCTCTTAATACCTGAACTGTTATTTACATAATGTTTAAATCAGCTCACTTTTGAACTTAAATTTGTTTTAAAAGGAAATGTTATCTCACTTTCTTAAAGTGGAAAATCAATATTACTTGTGATACACACAAGGTAACTTTTAAGTAAATACAGTGAGGACAAAAAGTTTTAGCCAGGGGCGCCTGGGTGGCTCAGTTAGTTAAATGTCTGACTTTTGCTTTCCGCTCAGGTCATGATCTCACAGTTCATGAGATTGAGCCCTGAGTGGGACTCTGTGCTGATAGTGTGGAGCCTGCTTGGGATTCTCTCTCTCCCTCCCTCTCCTTCTCTCTCTGCCTTGCTCACACACACTCTTTCTCTCTCTCAAACTTACAAAAAAGAAACTAAAAAAAATATTTAGCTAGATACTGCTGCCTATGAAAGTCTCTTTTTTTTTTTTAATTTTTTTTTTTCAACGTTTATTTATTTTTTTGGGACAGAGAGAGACAGAGCATGAATGGGGGAGGGGCAGAGAGAGAGGGAGACACAGAGTTGGAAACAGGCTCCAGGCTCTGAGCCATCAGCCCAGAGCCCGATGCGGGGCTCGAACTCATGGACCGCGAGATCGTGACCTGGCTGAAGTCGGACGCTTAACCGACTGCGCCACCCAGGCGCCCCTGAAAGTCTCTTTTAAGAGATCAAGTGGTTAGAGCTAGAGCTAGCAGCAGCGTGTGGAGACTTTCTATTGAATCGAGTGAGAGGTTTGCAAGAACAGGTGAACGACTCAATCACCTTGTGATTTCATGCCGCAGGGTGCCTGCCCTATAGTTCTTTACTGCGTTCTGGGAAGCACTGCTGTGGGCAGTGGAGCCACAAAAAGCACTTGAACCCTGGAGTGATACGGTGAACTTGCATTGCAGCTGGATCACTTTGGTTGAAGTGTGGGAAATAGGCTTGTAGAAAGTAAAAGTAGAAGCAAGGAGATGGTTCTTAGGGGATTATGGCAGTAAGTCAAGCCAATTGATGATAAACTCTGCGTGAATAAGGGGCAGGGGAAAGGAGGAGGTGAACCTGAGGCATTAAGGAGGCAGCATTGGCAGGGCCAGACTGAGTTGGAGTAAGAAGGAGAAGGAGAAGTCAGAGATGACTTGTAGAGTTGGGGAAAAGTGGAGAAAGTTTGTCGGAAAAGTACAAGAGGCAAAAAGTGTTTTATTAGAGGTGGAGTAGAAATGATGAGTTCAGGGGCGCCTGGGTGGCGCAGTCGGTTAAGCGTCCGACTTCAGCCAGGTCACGATCTCGCGGTCCGTGAGTTCGAGCCCCGCGTCGGGCTCTGGGCTGATGGCTCGGAGCCTGGAGCCTGTTTCCGATTCTGTGTCTCCCTCTCTCTCTGCCCCTCCCCCGTTCATGCTCTGTCTCTTTCTGTCCCAAAAATAAATAAACGTTGAAAAAAAAAAATTTAAAAAAAAAAAAAAAAAAAAAAAAAAAGAAATGATGAGTTCAATTTTAGGCCTTTCTTTTTCTTAAAATTAAAAAAACTTTTTTTCTCTTAAATTTTTTAACATAAATTCACTTGGCACCCCATGGATTTGTCTGATTGTTTCTTTAGGGTGTTGTGTAGCTTCTTCCTCTCTCCCCTGTACTTTCTGTAAACTGCAGATTAGATCTAGAGGCTTGATTAGATTTAGGATAAGCATTTTTTGGGGGAGGAGGAAACCCTTTATAAATGATGCAGCAGATCAGAGGCACATAGTGTCTGGTTTTCCCACTATTATTGATGCTAAACTTGGTCACTACTTAAGATAGGGCCAGCCAAATTTCTCCATTGTAAAATTACAGTTTTCATTTTATAACCAGCAGATAATCTGTGGGTAACCTTTGGCACTGTTCCCCATCAATCTTTCACTTAAGTGGTTTTATTTTTTCAACTTTTTATTGTGGAAAATGTCAAACATAGACAAAAGTAGAGAGAATCAAAGATGAACAGCTATACATCCATCATCCGTCTTCAGCTGTTATTAGTACTTGGCCTAACTTGTTTTATTTCCATCCTTGTCTGCTACCTCTCCTCCTTCTCCACTGGATTTTTGGAAGCAAATTGTAGGCATCATACCATTTCATCCATAAATACTTCAGAATGTCTTTCTGAAAGACCTTTCAGACACATTTTGGACACATTGATTTTTGATCAGTAGATTTTAGTTGCCCTCAGAAGGTACAAAGGATGCTGATGGTTGAACTGATCCAGAGTTAGGGCTTTACAAGTAGGTGCAGTGGAAGAAGGGGTTAGTGATTTAAGGATGTGATGGATCATGGATTCTTGCTTGGAAGTTCATACTGTGAATCCTTCAGTGATCTGGCCTCACAGCCCCTCAATCTGTTCAGCTCTAAAGACTTCATCTTCTATCCTCTTCTGGTTTCATCTTATAGCATGACCATATCTTTGGCCTCATCACTTAGAGACGTTCCACTTTCAGCATCCTAAGCTCTGAAATTGCTCTCCCTCTCTAGTCTTCTGGATGCTTACACATCCCACTCTTCATTGTCTCCTCTGGATAGCTGATTCTCTCACGTTTCGCTGCTTGTAGAGCCTCTTAGTGCCCTCAGGACTGCCTGCTTATTTTCTCATTCAGCCTGAACCCCAAAGATAAGAATTCCAGTCATGTACTGGATTACCTGATTTCCCTCCCTCTCTTCTCCTTCCTGTGCTCTTCGGTCCTTGTGGGCTCCATAATCAGATTTTTCTGCTACAGCCCTAGATTTCTGAGGGTTCCTCCATTTTTCAGAAGCACAGTTCCTGACCCTTCATTCCTGTCTCAGAAAATTATATGATTTCCCAGAGAAAAGATAAGACCCTTAATTTGGTTTTCAAAGCCCTCTAAGATCTGGTATTTCTCTTTCCAATTCTCCTTTTCCCTGGTGTACTTCCAGTTAAACTCCCGCCAGGCTGAACATCTTGTTTTCTTTCATATGTCTTCTACTTTCTTGCCTCCAAGACTTTGCTCATGTAGTTCCATCCATGCCCCAGTGTAAGGGCAGCCCTCTCTATTGAGTCCCTCCTGCTTCTTCAGTTGGAAGTAATCCCCCTCTACCTAAATCCACAGCATTTCATCTCTCCAATGGCCCTTAAAATAGTCTTCCCGGTACTTACTATATTTATGTTTCTATTATATATACCTTACTAAAATGTGAACTCTTTGAGGATGGACTCATGCGTGAGGCATTTTGGTGTCCCAACCAGTGCTAAGCACATGAATTTGCACATGATGATGTTCAGTATGTATTAATTGAATGCACATATGATTGTGTGAATGGAAGGAGGGGAGACTGTTGCCCTGGCTTACTTACCAGAGACTTGTACTTAAAATTTCCTAGCCCTTCTCCTGTTCTAGTGAGTAAAGAATCAGACTTAGCTTGACTTGGCCCAGTAGAGGAATAGACCAAGCTCCTGACCCACATTGCAACGGGCGGAACACAAAGTTTGTCCCACTGTGGGAGCAGGAGCCTTGAGTACCAAGAGTTCCAGCAGGATGTTTCGGGTTTAGGGAGTTAGGCTGGCTTGGCTACATTCTGTGCACTGTAGGGGAGAGGATTTGAAAGTAGTACAGAAAAAGGAAACACTGAGAATGCTGTTGGCAGAGGTGGGAGCAGAGGGATTGGAGAGCATGGTGACCCTGAGGGGAGGGTTTTATTTTCATCAAGTCAGGCCAGTCCTTTTCCTCCTTACCCCCCAGGGCTGAGCCTCAGTTGGATATGGGAAAACATGTGGGCACGATGTTTGCCATTCTTCCTGCCTTGGGACCTTGAGTCATAGTCTAACTCTTCATCTCAAATAACCTCCTGTCTCATTCTGTCCAACTACTGTTTGTCCTTTAAGGTCTGGCTCATATTTCTCTCCCATAGAAACCCTTTCCTGAGCTACTCTAGCCCCTCCACTTCCAACCATTTTAGAGTACTTTAACTCTGTATCTCACATTTGAATTATTTCCTATTGTTTTCTTGTCTCCCTAAGTTAGTCTGTGAGCTCCTTGAGTGCAAGAATCACATGTCATGTTTTTTTGTGTGTGTGTGTCTTTTTTTTTCTGCTGAAAACAAAGCAGTGACCAGTAATTACCACTGATTTTATTGAGGAGCCTGATACTAGAGCCTGATACTAGAACTTGAGAAGATTATCAGTAACAGAAAAACTGAAGATGGGAAAGGGCATGAAGGTTAAGCTTCATGAGCTGGGTCTCCAGAGTTTGGGTCTGGGGAGGCAATGCCTGTTTGTCTTTAACAATCACCTAGTGTACAAGAGAAGAGAGTGGGTTTCCTGAATTCTGGCTTTTGAAGCTCTGAATTCCAACAGTACTCAGCATCTAGGCAGGTAAGGGAATGAGGTGTTCAGGGCATGGCCTTCAGGGAAGAAGAAGGTGGGCTGATGGCTGGGGCCTCGCACAGCGGTGGACAGCTTGAGGTAAGCTGGCACCATGCTGGTTCCCCTCGTACGTGGGAGCGTTAGGCACACATGGTAGATTGGTGCTCAAAGGACCCTCACCAGCCTCTTCCCCGAGCTGGAAGCAGAACAGGGAGCAGCAAGCCAGTTGGCTGACTTGCCTTTTCTGCCTTAAAGTACTTTGTTTCTGTTGCTAACAACAGACATGGGTAGTGTAAATAAAACACAGACACACAGGCACATAGACACATATGTAGAGGCTGAAAATTTGAGTTGTTAGGGGCAGGAGGAGGGGCTGAGGTGGAAGGGGACTGAAAATGTGTAGCTAAGTCTCTGAAGATACTTAGTGTGAGCTGGGTCCTCTTCCAGCCTTTGAGGATAGAGTAGCTGAGTGAGGGAGCCTGGGCAGTCAGGTAGGGTATGATACTGTCTGGGTACCACAAGTTATCAAAGACTAAGTGCTTGTTAACGGTTGGATGCAAAGCTTCACTCAGGCAGATACTCCTCCAAGTGAGATGCTTGTGATCTGAGGGCTGGTGGCAGCTTCTTCTCATCTGTCTGTCTTTCTTTTAAGGCTTTTTGCTCATTGATCCCTTGTAGTGCTATATGTGGTGTACATTGACCAGCAGTGGTTGTGACCTTTCTAATGGTCTTGACCTGTCCAAGACCCCAGAGGTCTGCACACCTAAACATGTGACTGGTGTTTTGGGTAATGTCCTGAAAGCTGTGAGCTTCCTTAATACGGACTGACACGCCATTCAGCCTTTTGGGGGGTTGGGGTAATCCTACCAGTAGGATACTGAACAGTTAGTGCCATAACTAGCAGTTGTGTCTCATGTGAGACGAGCTTTTTAGAAACTTGAAGTCCAGATAGACTGTGATGAGAATAGGTAATGAGGAAGACTGTGAGTCTCTGTTGCTGGAAATATAAATAGGAGTGGGTTAGGTGTTCTCTCTTCCTTTCTTCCTGGATCCAAAAGGCATCTAAGATTACATCTGGAGGACATTTTCTATTTCTATTCAGGAGGAAAAAAGAGTCTGTATTGATATGATATGTCTCATGGAGTTACTGCATTTGTTCCTACAGGAGTTAAAGGCTCAAGGGACAAGTGAATGGGTTACCTATTTTTTAACTTAGAAGGTATGCAAGATTATCCCTATAATAACAGCCATCAGACTTATATTCTGATAATCTTTCTTGAATAGGAGAGAGAGGAATAGAGTTACTATTAGGGTCTGAGAATTGCACATTACCCTGAGGGACCTCAGGAGGTTGCCTCCCATGTGACCATCATCTATGCAGTCACAGTGGCACAAAGTCTTTTTAAAAAGACTTTAATCGCTTTTTAAATGTTTATTTATTTTTGAGAGAGAGAGTGTGTGAGAGGCAGAGAGAGACAGAGACAGAGACAGAGAGAGACAGAGGCTCAGAAGCATGCTCTGAGCTGACAGCAGAGAGTCCATGGCTTGAACTCACAAACCATGAGATCATGACCAGAGCCAAAGTCAGACACTTAATCAACTGAGCCACCCAGGACCTCCAAAGTCTGGGAACTCTTGAGGAGAGTATTGGTCATTTTCTCTCCATTTTCTGGCTTAGGAAGGGTAGTCTAGGGCTATTACTGAATGGGGTTGGATTCAGCCTACCTCTGAAGCTGATAAAACTCCAAAGCAGGAGGCAGCACTACTCCCCAGGTGATCAGAGAGAATGATGGTTCTTGTAATAAAATATGTTCGAAACCACCAAACCTGGGTGGCTTCTTGGAGATGCTTAAGGGAGAGGCATGAAGACCTCGTCCAACTGGACTTAATTTCTGACCCCCTTGTGTTCCCCCACAAGAATCACAGCAAGTTGCCAGTTGAGGTCTGGTCATTGACTCCCCTACCTGCACAGTTCAAGTGAGCAGGGAGGTTTATGTCTCCCACCAGTTAGACGCATGTAGGGCTGTGTTGTTTTCCTTATTGTGTACTCAGTGTCTGGCCTGGTGCCTGGCACAGAGGAAGTGCATAGTCATTGTTTGTGGATTGAGTGGCTTCTCCACCTAAGTCTGAGACCTTAGACTAGGCCTTGGAGCATGGATAGTATTTGGATAAGCAGAAAGGAAGGAAAGACTCCAGGCCGGAAGTGGTTTGAGCACAAAAACATGGAGGCAGAAATGGACATGCTTGCAGCAGGAGGTATTCTGTTCAGAGAGAGAAGTGTGTGTGTGTGTGTGTGTGTGTGTGTGTGTGTGTGTGCTCGCGCAGGTCTGTGTGTCTTTGTGTGGAGGGGAATGGAGGGTGTGGTAGTATGGTGAGGGGTGGTGGAAGAAGAGAAGTATGATTGGTTGGTAGCATTTGATAAGGTTCTGGAAGAACTGGAAGAATCTGGATCTGGTATGGTTGGCAATTAAGTTGCCCCAAGGAATGACATGATTATATTGATGTTCCAGGATGCTTGGTCTGTCGTTTATGAGCAGAGAGGACTGGACGTGGAAGCATAAAGGGAAACTAGTAATGATAATAGTAATACTTCACATTTATTTAGTGTGAAGTGATAAGCTGGAGAAAAATTGCATAGAAGATGACATAGTCAGCTTCTTCATATTTGGCTATATTTGGCTCTTATTTGGTTAAATAAGAAATGGCTCCAAGGACATCTTCTGCTTCCCACAATGTGTCCTTGAAACTGCTGGAGCTGGGGCTGTTATCTGACTCGGCTAGGCTGCTGAGTTTCTTGCACACTCTCTGCCAGGAACTAATGTCCTTTGGCCTCAGCTGGGGTGTGTCCCCAATCCAGCCAACTGGAAGGTCAGAGAAATTAGCCACTAGAATGTGCCCATTAGTGCTACGAGGGGTTACAACCTGTCACTGGAATCCTAAGCCTGGGAACTGCTTCTCTCACAGGGCTTTTCCAAGTTGGAACAGGCTAACTGTTCTAGCACTGACTGCTCCCTTATTTGGGCACTAAATTTTCAGGGTGAGATTGGACTTCTCCTTTGGTTTAGGAGAGTTTTTTAAGGATCTGCTACCCTTTTGAGTGATTTTCAGAGATAACATGACATTAGAGCCATAATTTTCTTCACCTGATTCTTTACTTGGCCTCCAGCCCATCCACTTATAAAACCAGGATGGGGCCCTGTCCGCTTACCTCAGTCTTCCTAGGGGAAAAATGGATTAACTCATCGTGAAGCCAAGAGTCAGGGTGGCTGAGGCTCAAGAGTGACTCCAGGGCTTGGGGGTGACTTCATGTCCAGCCTTGGGGCTTATCTCTTGGCTTTGGGGAATTTACACTGAGCATTGACTTGGTGGAGTTGTAGTTTATCAGCCCAGCTTCAGGTGGGGCCAAGGTGGGGAGCAAGGTGCAGGGAGGGGTGTGAGTTAGTGGTGGTGGTGGTGGGTGGTGTGGTGCTGCCAAGGGTGAAGAATCTTCTGTGGCAACTTTGAGAGCATACTTCTTCCCCTGCCCACACCCTACCATAGACAGCTAATTCTTCCAGAAACCTGGCTCTGTCAACGTCTGCCTTTCCTTGTGGTTGACCCCTGCAAACCTCAGGAAAGTAACTGAGCTCATGAGGGTGACATTGGATCCTACTGGAAGAGGGGAAAGCAGGAAGGAGAACATGCTTCTGTCCACAAAGGTGTGCTTTCACTAGTTGGAACTCGCTGTGAGGCGGCCTTCAGCCCTTTGGGCAGTTACTGTGGGTTTATAGTGTGATGCTGTATGTGGAAGAGGCTGTAACGCATGGAGACAGGTATGACTGTGGAGTGGA
The DNA here is from genome assembly GCF_022837055.1 of Prionailurus viverrinus. NCBI lineage: Eukaryota > Metazoa > Chordata > Mammalia > Carnivora > Felidae > Prionailurus > Prionailurus viverrinus. Next base: position 65,756,962 of record NC_062570.1, on the reverse strand, counting down.
GGCAGGGCCTCCAACCCAACCCCAAGTAGGGGCTAACTGAACTGAAAAACAGTTACTGCCCAGAAAGAAAGCATGTTGGGCAGGGGTAAATTCTGTTTGCGCGATGCCTCACTTAATCTACACAATACTTCGTGGTGGGAACTGTCATCTCCATTTAATAGAGGAGGAAACCGAAGTTTAGAAAGGTTAGGTCACTCATAGCCAGTAGAAGCAGAGTTGGAATTTATAACCAAGACAACTCTTTTTCATTATTCCTTATAGAGGAAACCATGACAAGCTATTAATTTTAATACACTCTTTATTTTAGAATAGTTTTAGATTTACACAAACGTTGTAAAGAGAGAACAGAGAGTTCCTGTAGACCCTGCAAGCCATTAAGTTTTTTCTTCCCCTTCTGGTCCATTTCATGAGGATTCGTGGGGGGTGGGGGTGGAATACAGATTTGGAGTAAGGACATTTTCCCCCAAAGATCCTAACTTGCAGATTTTTCAGCTAGGAGTTTTGGAAGTCCATCAAAGTACATAATTTCTCCCCCAGTTCCACTTTGTCCCAGCTCTGCCGGACTAGACTAGACCTGGCTTTTGACTCTAGTTTCAGAGTCAAATACCCTAGTTTCTTCCTTTTTTTTTTTTTAATATATATTTTTTAATGTTTATTTATTTTTGAGAGAGAGAGAGAGAGAGAGAGAGAGAGAGAGAGAGAGAGAGGGGGGAGGGGCAGAAACAGAGGGAGACACAGAATCCGAAGCAGGTTCCAGGCTCTGAGCTGTCAGCACAGAGCCCGACACGGGGCTCAAAACCATGAACTGTGAGATCATGACCTGAGCTGAAGTCAGACGCTTAACTGACTGAGCCACACAGGTGTCCCACATGCCCTAATTTCTGATGCTGTCAGTAGAATTAGATAGCAACTGAGTTTCAGAGTTAGGGAAGGCAGGTCATGGTGGGGAGGATCTTTAGCAGGTCATGGTGGGGGTGGACATTCTTCTGTCTGATGTGACTGTGACAGGGCAGTGTTAACAGTTTGAGTTGGTGATTCATGGACTGGAGCTAGAGCCCTCCGGAGAGACACAGGGAGCATCAGTGTGGTGAGACCTGTTTGCTTGGATGCTCTTGAGTCTGCCTTTGCACGGTGAAGAGTGTTTTGTAGCCATGGCTTCTCTGGGCCCAGGCCTCTGTCTGCAAGCAGGCAGGCTGGCTGTGGGCAGGATAATATCCATGGGCAGCTGGTGTCCTTTGTTTTGGGTACCAGGCATATTCTCCATTTAAGGGAAAGGGGTCTACAATCTCCTTGGCTCTGGGTGTGAATGGGCTGGCCCAAAGTTTGCTCATGGCCTTTGCTGGATGTGCTTTTTCAATGAGATCATTTCAGAATTACATTCCTATGAAATTATATTTCACTCAGGACGTGAAACTGGATTTGTGTAAAAGCATTGGCACTAAAACTCAGGGCTAAGAGCAGGGCAGAAATGAGAATAGGGATAAACAGCCTCTTCTTTAGAAGGAGGAGAAGACAGAAGGGGAGAGAAAACAGTTGTTAAAGGATTTTGCATTTAAAATTGGTACACTGTAAGCATACTCAGGGAGTAGGGATTGCCCTTAGACTGTAGAAAGGCAGACACGATATTTGTTGTCCCACCTGCCTGCCGCTTCCAGGCAGTAGGGGCTCATTCTCCCACATATTTCTCTCTCAGAGCTTGTTCTGTTTCTGTCTCTCTGTCTTTGTTTCTCTCTCATTGTCTCTGTCTCTGTCTCTCTTTGTCTCCCTCTGTCTCTGTCTCTCTGCCTCTGTCTGCCTGTATCTCTCTCTCTCTCTCTCTCTCTCTCTCTCTCTCACACACACACACACACACACACACACACACACACACGGCCCTTTCATGCTGGCAGTATGAGATTATCATATTCTGTATGATTCTGATTTGTATCCCTGTGTAAATACTGTTCTCTTAGCTCAGAATGTCATTCTCTCCATTTATCTGCCTCAGAAACTCCAGTCACACTCTAAAACTCATTCGCCTTCTCTGAACTCTACTGTGCTGCCCTGAGACAGTTATTTTCTGGTACTTCTGTGCTATCACCCCTTTGTGCATCCTGCTCTTTTGTACTTCTCATTTCTTGTATCTGGAGGGGAAGGATATTTCACCCAGTAGCTTGTGTGGTGCTTCATCAAGAGTAGGTGCTCATTAAATGATTGTTGAAGGAAGGAAGTGAATAAATGAAGACTTGGATGTAAGCAAAAGTTGAGTACTGCAAACAGGGTGAGCCACAGAATGGTGGCTAACACAGCATAAATAACCTCAGATGCCAGGAGACTAGAGTCAGACTTGCAGAAAAGGTGATGCATGGGGCACCTTAGTGGCTCAGTTTGTTGAGCATCCGACTCTTGATTTTAGCTCAGGTCATGATTCCAGGGTTGTGGGATGGAGACCTGCATCAGGCTCCACACTGATACTGGAGCCTGCTTAAGACTCAATCAATCTCTCTCTCTCTCTCTCTCTCTCTCTCTCTCTCTCTTTCTCTCCCCTCCCCCTCTCCCCCTTTCTTCCTCTCCCTCACTCATGCTCTCTTTCTCTCTCTCTCTCCTCAAAAAAAAAATGTGCAAAAAAGGGGGGGATACATATGTATGCACACAAAAATAAAAGTTTGAAGGTTAGATGATGCCACTTCCTAGTAAACTGTGCAAAGCTACAGCAGGATAGAGAGGAAAGAGCTCTAGATTTTGAATTGGGGATTCTGCTGGTGGTGGTAATAATACTCGTAATTATTAATAACAGCAACAATAATAACATAATAACAGCATAATCCTTACTGTGACCAGACGCCATTCCAGGCACTTCCTTACTATAAGCCCTGTGAGGCAGCTTAATTAACAATTATTAATTGTTGACATATGAAGAACTGAGGTCATATAGCTACAAAGTAGTTCTAGGCCTGGTTCTGTACTTACTAGTTGAGTGACCTTGGGATAAGACAGCCTCCCTGGAGTCTCAGCCTTTGTTAAATGCAGAAAATACTCCTGCCTGATAAAGTCTGTAGCACGTGCAACTCTTGGTCTTGGGGTCTTGAATTTAAATCCCATGTTGGGTGTCAAGGTTACTAAAAAAAGAAAAAGTTGGAGAATATACTTATGGCATTTAACCTCTGAGGCTTGCTTGGTAGACTCCACTGAGATAATAACATGTGAAAGTGGTTTTGAAAACTATAAAGCACTCTTAAAGTACTTTGAACTAGTGCTCAGGAAGAAGGGAAACTTGTATAGTAATTGTGGTTTAGGTATTGGGCTCATACTTAATGTGTATGCTGCTGAGTGTGGGGCCACAATTGTGCTTCACAGCTTTCCTGAGCTGGCTTGTGGCAGTATCTTTGAGTATATTTATAATCGGGGTTTGAGGGGTGCCTGGGTGGCTCAGTTGGTTAAGCGTGTGACTCTTGGTTTTGGCTCAGGTTGTGATCTCATGGTTTCATGGGTTCAAGCCCTGTGTCAGGCTCTATGTTGGTAGCATGAAGCCTGCTTGGGAGTCTCTCTCTGCCTCTCTCTCTCTCTGCCTCACCCCCATTCTCTCTCTCTCTCTCTCAAAAATAAATAAATAAACTTCAAAAAAATAATCAGGATTTGAGCTGTCATTAATGAATTAAGAAACCAGTTTTTATTGGAGATATATATATGAATTATCACTAAAACAGATTCTTAGGGCTAACCAGCCCTTACTTTCTAGCCAGCAAAGTAGTGTAAAGCAGGATGGTGGGCATTTGCGTGGGGGAGAATTACTCTGTTGGGCCCTTAGGAGCAGTGAGACCACTCAGCTGGTGGCAGAGAGGCTGGCTCAGAGAAGAGGCCTGTGTCAGCTCCCACAGCCCAGCTGCACAGCAGCAACTGGAGGATTCTGTGGGCTGGTGGGTGTGACCTGTTTTTCTTCAGGTGAGAAATTTGTGGGGCGTCTTAAAAGTTGATGTATATTGCTATTGCCTTGATAATGGAGATTGTGTCCAAGAAAATGGTCCATTTTTTGGAACATTGGGCTCCTCGATTTGCCACGACTTAGGTTTGGGAGTGAACTGTGCTGAGTCAGGCAGTGGATAAGGAAGAGGGGTGAAGGGCGTGGAATAGGGGTGTCTCCATGTGCAGCCAAGAAAGAGCAGTGTGGCCCTTCTGAAGCCAGTTGCTAACCGATATTCTCTGGACATCCCTAGAGCCAAGCAGCCTCCTCCGTGAGGTCTGAGCTCAGAGTGCCTCCAGCCTAATAGCTGCCTGGATTGGCCATGATGCCTGTGTGAATAATTATAGGTCACTGAACAGAACCACTAGTCAGCTACATCCCTCAAAAATGCCTAATTGTAGGCTACAAATATGAAAATATACAAAAGATTAGATGCATGTCATACCCCATTACAGAGAGCAATGGCATGAGTCAGATGTGACTTGGGTGGCTTTTAGTATGTGAAAGCTGCTTGGTGAGCATGCTGACTGGCCCAGAAGAATGCAGGAGGAATATTCCCCATGCTTCTCACAAGGAGACTAGGGACTTAGGTGAGAAAATACATGCTGAGACCATAGCTTGCTCTCTGTATCTGCACTTGCGGATAAATGAATGTGATTTCCTGAAGGTAGATTTGATTCCTCTTTGGGAATTGTCTCCAGCATCAGTTTACAAACCATGATAGAAAACGTCACATTTGAGTCCAGGACTCTTGGCATTTGTGAGTCCAACATTTTTGGATTTAACCATTTCTACCACCCCTGGAGTCTTGTGAAGTGTATTAGTTTGTAGATTGCTGATGTTAACCTTAAAAATAAAACTTACTTTGCCATCAAAATGGGTTTATTCAGGAATAGCAGAGAATTACAATTCAAGACAAACAAGCTACCACAAAACCATACGCAAGTCCAAAGAACGAAGGAGAGGAACACTCTTTTATTGAGGAAAAGGGGAAATTGGGAGGGGCTGTTATAAACAAAAAGTCCATTGGAGTATAGTGGTTTTTCATTGGCTGAATTGTGACCTCTCATTGGCTGGGCTGTTGCTGGGAGAAGAGAAAAACCTTTCTTCTTCCTGCTGGTCTAGTAAAGTAGCTGAAGTAGTGTGGACTTACTTTTGGGCCTGCAATTGTGAGAGCTCCTACTTCTGGCCTCCTGACTCCATTTTAAATGAAGTTTCTTTTTATTAATTTTCATACTGAGGTCCGAGTGTGAAACATGGTGCTGCAAGGACTCAGGAGAGCAGGGTGCTTTGAGTCTGTCTTTGTGCCGAGCATTAGCATGTCTGTTGAGCTGTGTAGATCTCCATTCGGAATGATCTGTGCATTTGTGAGGAAGGTAAAATTGGTTAGGATAAGAATTCTTTTTTTTCCTAAGGTTTTCTTTTTAAGGTTTATTTGAGAGAGAGAGAGAGCGAGAGAGAGAGAGAGTGCCAAGTGTGAGTTGGGGAGAGGCAGAGAGAGAGAGAGAGAGAGAGAGAGAATGAATGAATGAATGAATTCTGGGCAGGCTCTGCACTGTCAGTGTGATACGAGGTTCGAACTCATGAACTGCGAGATCACGACCCAAGGGGAAGTCAGACGCTTAACTGACTGAACCACCCAGGCACCTCAGGGTAAGGATTTTTTTTTTTAATGTTTATTTATTTTTGAGAGAGACAGAGACAGAATGCAAGTGGGTTAGGGGCAGAGAGAGACGGAGACATAGAGTCCGAAGCAGGCTCCAGGCTCTGAGCTGTCAGCACAGAGCCCGATGCAGGCTCGAACTTACAACTGTGAGATCATGACCTGAGCTGAAGTCGGACGCTCAACCGACTGAGCCACCCAAGTGCCTCTGGTAAGGATTTTTAAAATGAGTCTGTGGAGTAGCTTGTGAACCCCCTAAAAGGAAAACCCTGAAATGGGAGACAGAAATGTATGTTCCTACAGGGTTTCTGTGGGGGTTATTGGGGTTTATTAGATAGCCACAGGGCTCTGTGACTCAAAGTGAGTAACTGCTGTCCTCTAAAGAGTGGAGATTTGGGACAGTTTCAGTACACATCCCCTTTGATATGAAGGCTCTACAGTATACTTGACAGTTACTGCTTATTCTGACCTTAAGATGGTTTTCTCTAGTTTGTACTTTTTTTTGGTCATATGAATGAGTTAGCATCCTTGAAGAATGCAGATTTTCCTTCAGAGAAACTTCAAATCATATTCCAAAGCCTCTGAGGCAGTTTCCAAATGAGAGTTTCAGAAATGCTTTGACAATGTATTGGATGGAATAAACATTTAGGCCTTTAAGGACTACTTTGAAGAGGGTAACGTCTGGGTGTATTGTGTATTTGTGTATCATTATTGTTAAATAATCTGCTTCATTACCTGTAGTTATAACTTTCATGCCCTCACCAGTTGGAGCCAAGCCTACAGCCCTAGCACAAGCTAGGCAAAGAAGATCTTAGAATTATTTCTTTGAAAATTGCTCTATAGTAACTATGTTGTCATTCAGGTGGCCTCTAGCAGGATAATTGCCTGAGGCTGATGGGGATATGATAAGCTCCTTGAGAGAAGTGAAAGCATCTGAAATACCTCATGTTACCTGTCAGGACCATACTTACCTATTGCTGGGCTGAGGGAGCTTGGGTTCACGTAGAAGCCTACTTTACCAGGTGGTGGTGAAACGGGGGCTTTAATAAATGTTCAGCCTGGTGGCTTGCTCTGGTCTGATCTGGTCGAGCACCCTGCTGTCTCTCAGTGGGAGGCCCCTCCGCAGCTGAAAAGGCAGCCTTAGCTTAGTCTAGATTTCTAGGCTTTTTAAGTAGCAGTAGAAGTGGTAGGTAGGGTTCATCTGTGGCCTTTGGGGTCTTCTTTCCTCTCAGTTTCAAATTCTTTAGTCAATTCTGAAACCAAGGAATCTGATATGGAAGGGACCTTACATGCCATCTGTGCTAAACTACAAAGCAGGGCGAGAGGGGAGATAGACTAAGTTTATCTACCTTATTCACTGCTGTGTCCATAGCATCTTAATTAAGTGAATGGCATGTAGTAGGGATTCAAAAAATACTTTCTGGAAGTGAATACTTTCTGGAGTGAATCCCTGTGAACACCAACAACTTCAGACCATTGCTATTGCTTCATTAATTCATCTATTTGACAACTATTAATAAGCACCTACTGTGTGCTATTTACCCTGAGTTCTGGGATATACTACGGTGAACAAGATAGTCCTTGTCTTCAAGAGCATAGTTTGTAATTGAGAACATTGGTAATTAAAAAGAACTTAAAGTCTTTAATTGGAATTTAAGACTAAAAAATTCTTCCTCATTTTCTCCGTTCTGGATCTTCTTATGTCTGAGGTCTCTTTGGGGGCCGTAGAAAACACATATAATCCCTTTTTCACATGAGAGCCTTTTGGAATTCTCAAGGCAATTATCCTCTTCCTCCATCCCCAGTCTTTCCTTCTCCAGGGTAAACATTCTCCATTCCTTTAGTCATTTCTCCCATCACATGCCTCTGAGTGCCCCCTCCATCCCGGTTGCTGTCCTCAGGATGCGGTCCAAACTGAGTCTGTCCATTTGACAGTGTGGAGTCCAGAACTCAATACAGTATCCCAAACATTAAGTTCCAGGGAACACTCCAGCCTGGAGCCTTTCCTGCATTTCTGCTTTTCTGTGTTTTCTCTGGGCCCAAGCAATGGCCGATGGAAAGAGAAGGTCCTGGACTTGGCCAGACTGAGAACATCTTCATATCTGGCTGGCTAACCCTAAAAGTGAAAACTTTGTTTTGTCTTCTTTCTGCCTTTGCCCCCAACCCCTACCCCTCTCCCTTGATATGGACAGTCTATGTACAGCCTTGCTGCCTGCCAGTGGCTTGCCTTTCCTTTTCTGAGTCACTGCCCTTCATTACCAGGGAAATTAGCATGAAAAAGCAAATTCCAGTTCTATAACTTTATTCTGTTCTAGCCCTTTGTCACATTCTGTACCCCAACCCCCACCAAAAATGGCAAAAGTTGAGTCTTGTGACATCACAATAGTTAGCTATTGTATCAAAGGCCATGATGTCACCAACGGAGGATTATAACTTCAGGGAAGAATGGAGGGAGGGAGTGTAGCAGGCTAGAGACTCCTTAGGAACAAAGGAGTTATTTTTATGCAAATCTTCACCCAAAAAGCAGCAGTGGCCTTTCTATGGATGGGCTGTCTGTCAGTGGAAGTCCTCACCCAGATTCCCATTGCTCCCTCCCTCTGTGGATTAATGGTTTGGTTTGTGGACATTGCCCAAGCCTGAGCATGTGTGGAAGTCTCCTGCTGGCGGGGTGGATTCTGGGCTGGCTTTGGGTTTTGTTCATGAAGTCAGTACTGAATAGAGCTTTTTAGGGAGGGAGTTCAGAGGAAAGCCTGGGAGCCTGGGGTGAAGCTGACACGGATGTGCACAGCCTCTGGGTTGAGAAAGAGCTGATGTGCAGCCACTTGTCTTCCGGCAGAGGGGCAGCTGTTCTGTCGGGCGCCGTGTGCCTCCGCGTGCCCTCCATAGACCTGAGTGCTTGCTGCTCACCTGTTTCTGGGGCAGGGTTGGGTGTGCCCTGGGGACTCCTTTTTGGCTCCTGGATGCAGAGATGTAAAAACACCTGCTGCAGATGTTCCCAAACGTTCTCAGTTCGTGGGCCCTTTATATTTCAGTAATTTTTTCAGTGTTCGTAGACATTTAGGTCTAAACAATTTAGTAAGTACTTATATCCTAACAACTGACTACCCATTTGAAAAAATTATACACCTAAATGGAAAGGAAACATACTTTTATTTCATAAATAATTACAGTTACTAACTAGTGGGTCATACTGGGCCCTGTACCATGTCTCACATCTTAGTATGGGGACAGATGGTAGCTACACTTGTAGTGAACATGGCATCATGGATGAACTTGTAGAATCATGATTTATACACCCGAAACTATTGCAACATTGGTTGTCAACTAGTCAAAAAACCCCTCACATCTTGGAATCAGATTGAATATTGCCATCCTCATTTCCTGTTCTACATTGCTTTTCACATGGTACTCGCTTTTTATCACTGTAGCTGCTGAAAATCCAGCTTCACCAAGAAATGGGATCACTAAAAAGAATGTAGTGTGATCTGATGTTAAAACTGTGAACTCGTGGGGTGTCCGGCAAATGTTGAATATTGCTCTGTTTCCCTCAAAAAAATTAAAATATCTTGTATTTTACTGTGAGTTCATTGCAGTGCTCTAGGATACCTCAGCACACAGTTTGGAAATCACAGACCTGCAATTGCCAAGCAGCACTTGCTTTGTTTAAAGGAGGAAAAAGAGGCAAATTCTGTCCCCATAATGACTCTTAAAGAAGTTGGACAGATGGATGCACAGAGTCCCCTTACCTGCAGTCTCTGCTTCAGCATGACTGCACTTTTTGAGGAGGGCCTTTCTTTGACCAGGGTCTGTCTTTGTGAGAGTTTCTGTTCCTGAGTGGAGAAGAATGATGAAGAGAAAAGGCCTGAAGAGCAGCAAGAGAGGAGCATCTCTTATATTTATTTTGTGCTGATTCAGGGCCCTCTGAAGTAGTTGGCTTAAAGAAAAATGGGATTTTTAACACCAAGAATTTGGGGGCCAGGCAGGGGACCTCTGCTAATATCCTTTTCAAACTCTATCCACATAGAGCGGGGCTGCAGGTGTGTACTTGGGATAGAGGATGGCTTCCTGCCACAAGATATGACAAAGACCAAGGGACTGATGTGCTCTGGTATCAATTATGGAGCTCAATGCTAACCTTCTCCAGACTCTGGTGTCTGCCACTTACTGTGATCCCTGGGCAAATTACTTAGCCTGAGCCTCAGTTTCTTCACCCGTAAAGTAGAAATACTGACAGATTAAGTGAGATAAATGCATGCATAGAGCCAGCAAAGTCTGCTGTGTATGTACACTTCCATCTACTACCTTCCAAAATTGAGGAACAAAGGGCTTTTCTCCAAAAGTGATCTGGCCAAGATCTGCAGTATGAGAATAAATCTACTTCTTCATGATAATTCTGTGTATCTAATGTTCTCAAATCTTCTGAGCCCCTTTAACCTGTGTACACACTCCGTGGATTCCTTTCTCATTCTCTAAATGACATTTAAAAAATGAACAGAGTTCTTATTTAATGTAGTTAATTTATCAGCGTTTTCCATTAGGTTGTCACTTTTTGTGTCCTGTTCCAGAAATCTCAGCCTCCTCCAAGGTCTGTCTGTTTGGCTTTTGCTCATGGTTTTTCTTCTGTTTTCAGTGCTCCTCTTCTGTCTTCTTTATCTTTCCCAAGCCCTGCAAGACCCAGCCCAGTATCACTCTCTGTCTTCTCCAGATGCCCTCCTAAAATCCATTCTGGCCACCTGATTAGGTGTCCTTCTCCTTGTTCCCAGAGCTCTGTGTTCATACTTCTTTCACAGCTCTTGTTACATTGTACCAGGATCTTTTTTAATCTAACTCAGGCAGGATAGGATAGCTGCTCAAGGGCAAAGACCAGATTAAAGCACAGTGGTTTGGGGGCTTGGCTGGGAAGATATTCTCAAAGGGTTTGAGTAAGTAAATAATTGAAAGCCTTAGGTGCCCACACCTGGCCCTCTTCTCTACTTCTCTAACAGTATTTCCCAACCTATCTTAACCTGTTCCCCCTTTGGATGAACATAAAAATCTTGTGGGCAGATTGTGAATCCCCCAGGGAGTGTAATCCTGATTGAGAGTTAACTACATTCTGGTGCTTCACAGAGGTCTGTTCAGTAGTATCCAAAATGTAGACATGAGAAAAGAGAGGTCCTATAATTCATTAAGATCCATAGAAAGGACCCTTGCATTTTGCAGTCAGAAAGTCCTTGTAATCTTTGCAGAGAGCAATTTCAGGTCAGTTCTTAGGCTGCAGTCACCCCTGCCCTGAATCTTTTGGATGCTCAGAGGGCTGGTCCTTTTTGAGTTTTCTGAGTGGGTAGGATTGTTGCAGGTAGGGTTAGACTCTGAACTGGAAAGGCTTGTGGGGTTGGAAGATGGGCCTGGATAATGGAGCCTGAAGCTGTTCACCCTGTCCAGGGAGGGCCACTCTGAGCTGGTGGCAAATTTTTTTCATTCAAAAAATATTTTTTGAGGGCCTACTGTGTGTCAGGCAGTGTTCTAGCCACTGAGGACACAGATTATGAACAAAAATCCTTAGCTTATTTAAACATAGTAAGTGGGGGAAAAAAAGGTAGTATGTGAGATTGCAATAAATGATATGGAGAAAAATAAACCAAGAAGTGGGGAATAGGAGTGGTGAGGGGTCACAGAATGGAGGAAGGTTATTTTTGGTTTTGTTTTTAAAGATTTTATTTTTAATTTTTTTTTTAATTTTTTTTTCAACGTTTATTTATTTTTTTGGGGACAGAGAGAGACAGAGCATGAACAGGGGAGGGGCAGAGAGAGAGGGAGACACAGAATCGGAAACAGGCTCCAGGCTCCGAGCCATCAGCCCAGAGCCCGACGCGGGGCTCGAACTCACGGACTGCGAGATCGTGACCTGGCTGAAGTCGGACGCTTAACCGACTGTGCCACCCAGGCGCCCCTAAAGATTTTATTTTTAAATAATCTCCATACCCAACGTGGGCTCAAACTTGCAACCCCGAGATCAAGAGTTGCATGCTCTACTGACTGAGCCAGTTAGGCACCCCAGAGAAGATTTTTTTTTTAAGTTTTATTTATTTATTTTGAGAGAGAGAGAGAGAGAGCGCACATGCTGAAGGGGTAGAGAGAGAGAGAGAGAGAGAGAGAGAGAGAGAGAGAGAGAATCACAGGAATGTTCTGCACCATTTGTACAGAGCCCAATGTGGGGCTTGAACTCATGAACCATGAGATCATGACCTGGGCTGAAATCAAGAGTCAGACGCTTAGCTGACTGAGCCACTCAGGTTCCCCAAAGAAGGTTTTTTAGTGGGAATTTTGTTAATACTAAGTTTTTACAGTGTGGTCAGGGAAGGCCCCATTAAGAAGGGGACACATATGACCCAAGTCCTGGAAGAAGAAGGAGCAGGCTTTCTTGCGGGGTGTTCTCTAGTTACAGGGCATGGCCAAGTATGAAGGCCCTGAGGTAGCACATGCTTTGGGTGTTTGAGAAAGCAACAAGGAGGCAGTGTGGCTAGTGTGGAAAGAGTAAGGGGAAGAATAGTTGAAACGAGGTCAAAGATCTCATGAAGGGCCTTGTGAGTCATTTTACTTATGAGTAAAAAGACTTGCTTTTACTTTGGGAGCCACGTCAGGGTTTTCAGCAGAAAGGGGACAAGATCTGCACTAATGCTGGTGGTAGGTTATTGAGGGTCTGCTCTGATAGTTACTGTTTTCTCAGTGAAACAGGAAGCAAAGTCAGAAGAGTAAGAAAAAGGAAAGAGATTTTAAGATTGAGAATGGGGGAAAGCTAACCCACTGACTAGAGACTTCAAGTGTGTTCCCTCTTGGTTCTGAGTATCCTCTGTTTTTTGTAGATGGCTTCTCATTGGTCTCTGTGTTCTCATTATAGAGGTGGGATATTCTGCCTAATGCTACAGATAGAAGAATGGAAGTATGGAGATTTGTGCAGTCCCTTTGGCCCTTACTATTCCCTAGTCTTCTTCTGAGAAAGTTGGCTTGTGGGTGGTGTGTTTTTTAGAGCAGGGAAGGCATCTTTCCATCAGTCAGGTTGAGTTCACCTAGACTGGAAAGCATGGGAAGGGGGAGAAGGAGGTCAAGATTTAGGATCAAGAAAGGCTTCAGAAAGAAGTTGACACTTGAGTTGAATATTCAAGAAAGAGTGGGGGAGGAGGACATCAAGATAGAAGGAATTGGTTGAACAAAACCTTAAAGACATGAACATTATTGGCATCTGCAGGAAATGGCAACCAGTCTGCTGTGGCTGGCCGGAGGAAGGCACTGTGTAAGACAGGTCTGTGGCCTTTGAATCATCATCATGATTATGGGATCCACTTCTTGCCAAAGTGAACGAGGGCAGTGGTTAGCCCCAAGGAGCAGGGCTCTTTGTGGGGCAAGCCTCTGTTCTACTTTCTTTTTCCAAGTGCTGCCAAGTCATTCGACAGAGCAGGCTCTGCTGTCCTGGCAGAGCTGGGTTCAGCTGCTTGCTGACAGGCTGCGTTTCCAGACCAGCTGAAACAGCCATGTCTGGGTTTTTAAAACTATCTTGGAAGCCACCAGATTTCCTTTGGCCTGCAATTGCCTAACAAGCCCTCACCCCATTTCAGGCTTTCAGGAAACATTTAAACCCAGCTTCCAACCTCCACAGAATCTGTACTGAAGTGGAGAAGGACCATCTGGCAGGAAAAGGGATTGAAAATGGTTGAGGTTGAAAACCCAAACTTATAGGCCTCTTTGAGGAGGAGGGTTGGGAAAGAGGATGTGGGAGTGATAAATGGACAGTGAAAAGATGGAAAGAGCTTATTTTTTTTTCTGATTATTATTCAACAACAACAACAAAAACCATCTTTTCCCGTGGCTGCATGAGGAAGATTTCAGCCTCATGGTGACCTGTAAAAACACCCAGCATTTCTGACTTCCCAGCAAAACAAATCTCAGTTCCTCTCCACTTGACCAGGCTTATGATTCCCTTGACATTTTTGCTTGAAGAGCTTTCTGGACCTAGAATCTGAGAACCTGGGGCTGGCATGGAAAGGCTCCAAGGTATAAGGTATGTAGAGGTAGTGACAGAGAAAAAGGGTCTGGCATTTTGGAGGGAAGTATGGGATAGAGTTGAGAAGATCATTCCTGGCTCCCTTTCTAAAGCTTTTGGTGCCTACCCAGCCAAACTCTGAGCCCACTTTGTCCCCTTTCCTTGTAAGCCCTTGATTTTAGGCACAGCAGAGCCAAAGACAGGTTTTGGGCAGATAACCAATAAGAAATGAATCGGGAAAGGAGGGGAGGAAAAGGGGGATGAAGGAGGAGAAGCCAGCGTGAATGAGATGAAGGCAAGATTCCCAGGAACAGCCTTTCCTTGTGGGTGTGTTGGATGAGAACTTACTACTGAAGCAGCGTTCAGGAAGATAATAGGGATACTTGTGAGGAGATTGATTGAAAGCCTCGAGGTGGACAAGATCGGCTGAGGGGTAGAAGGAAAAGGCCTGCCATTGACAGTCTGACTGGGTGGCAGCCACAGTGGGAAACTCTCATCAGCTTTACAGCAGCTGTGACTTTGGGAAGAGAAGGAGCACACTTTAAAGGATATGCCCTGTGTGGGATTTCTAGGGCCCTTTGTCATCCTTGCCTCTGACTCCCTGGGGGTCCTCTTCTGTCATCAGTTAACAAGTCAGTTCACATTTAGTTGAGCACCCAGGGAAGAACTAGCTAGAACTGCCCCATAGCTTTCTCAGCCATGTGGGGACAGAGGAGGCCAGCATGGTGGGAGAGCAGTGTCGCTGAACTTCTAGGAATGCCAAGCAACAGAGAGGCTGTGCAGGTGAGCTGTTAGTCCAGGCAGAGCCATGAAAGGGAGACAAAGCCCTTTCCTCCCACCTTAGTCTAATCCAAGGACATCTGCTGGAGAGAAGGACTCAAACACTCTTTTGGGAACTCTGGTTTGCATGGTTAAAGGGAACTCATTCTAATGATGATCCTCCCTGAAGCTGGTAGAGCCAATATTGGTTGCTGGGACTCTTGAAGGAGGAAATTAAAGACCTAAGCCCTCCTCCAGGGAGTTGCTGGTCTGTTCCTTTTCTTGGCCAGGGACCAGTGATGAGGAAAGGTTGCAGGAGGGAGTCAGTAAGAAGGTAAGGAGGGTCTGAGTAGGTGTTCCCTGGGCAGGGGTAGTAGGAATGTTGACCCCACCATGGTCAGATGACAGCTGTACAGACCTGTACAGTCTCCAGGCTGCAACCAGGTTCTCAGGGCACACATGGAGCTCTGTTCCCTTTCCCACCTCTTCCTTCTCTTTGGGCTGCTTCCTAAGCTGCCACATCCACGTGGGAGATTGCTTAAGAAATGAGTGGAATGTAGTTGTTAGCAGAAATTCTCTTACATGGTTTAGAGGTTTCCTTTGTCAGGTGTCTTGACTTCTTACCTGGACCAGTAAAACAGAGTGCTTGACAGTGACTGTCTTTCCTCTCAATGGCGACTTTAACCCTAGCAAAATGGGAGGCTTTCTTCCAAATGCCTGTGTCTATTCCTCATCACTCTCAAGCTTCATATGTCTCCTCCTTCAGGGCAAGGCATATTGTCACATCCACAATTAGGCCTGCAGAAAAGTATCATACAGACATTTAGAAATATCACCTAAACAAATGGAAATGGTTGTTTTTTTTTTTTTTTTGCTCTAGGATAGGAAGGTTCATTCTTAGAGTCTGGGCATCCCTCAGAAGGAACTCCCTTAAGAGACTGACCTGATGGTCCCTTCTTGGACCTTCAGAGAACACAGATATTCTCTGTGGTCATGGGATTGGATTGTATGGAGAAGAAGTGGGAGAGAGAGTTGCAAGATGAAGGCTAGCCTGAGCAAAAGCTGGGAGCCTTTCAAGAGGTCTTTCCTCCAGTGACAGTGAGGAGAGAAAATGGGGGGTTTCAAGTGACTAAGAGGCAGTGCCCTGGACTAGACTAGGCTCTTCTTCCCTGCACTGCTCAGGCCCAGCTGTACAGAGGCTTTGTGTGGATGCTCCACAGGAAGCAAGCTTCTGGTGGTACGGTACCTCCTAAACTTTCCCTGCTGGGACTCAGGCTGGGGCTGTAGCACTCACCTGCTGATAGAGTCAGGTCACAGAGCTGAGTAAAGCTGGCCAGCTGTAGGCACTGGGTGGGCAGGGACAGCGGTAAATTGGAGAGAGCTTGCTGCATCTAAGTGAGCCACTTCTGGGGCGCCTGGGTGGCTCAGTCGGTCCAGCGTCCAACTCTTCTTGGTTCCGGCTCAGGTCAGTGATCTCATGGTTTGGTTCCTGAGTTTGAGTCCCGCATCAGGCTCCCTGCTGACAGTGCAGAGCCTGCTTGGGATTCTCTGTCTCTCCCTCTCTGCCCCTACCTTGCTCACACTGTCTCTCTCACTCTCAAATAAAAAAATAAAAAATAAATGGGCCACTTTTACTCAGTATAGTCAATTGTTGCCACACAGAAATGCAGTGACATCAGATTTTCTGGTTTTTCAAGAGAAGCCAGAATCTGATTTTTATTTGTATTTTATTTGTACCCACCCACTTTTTAAAAATGTTTGACAACTAGGGGTGCCTGGGTGGCTCAGTTTGTTGAGACTCTGACTTCGGCCCAGGTCATGATCTTGTGATTCACCAGTTCGAGCCCTGCATCGATCAGGCTCTGTGCTGACAGCTCAGAGCCTGGAACCTGGAGCCTAGAGCTGCTTCAGATTCTGTTTTTTCCTCTCTCTCTGCCCCTCCCCTGCCCACTCTCTGTTTCTCTCTCTCAAAAATAAATAAATGTTAAAAAAAATAAAATGTTTGACAATTCAAATTATTTAAAAATAAAGGGAGGGCCAGATAAGACCTATTTTTTTGCTCTTGCAAACCATCAGTTTATGTCTTGCAGACACCAGTTTATGTCTTCAGGTATAAACTCTTTTTCCCAGGAGTTCAAAGTGAGGAGAAAGTGAGGAAGGTGGATGTTAGGTACCAGAGGTGAGTGGCAGGAAGAGTTGTTTTGAGATATAAGAACACTGGGCACACCAGAAAATTGAGTAACTGTTTAGAGGAGACATTGATAATGCTTTCATATTATTATCCATATTGTATTATAGATCTCATATTGTACCTGCTCCTTTGTCTTTGAGGGTCAGTGGTTCTGTGCAGGGTGGGAGCAGCTGAGGGGTGGGAGGAGGAAGAGGAGCTGAATGAACATCCATCTTTTATTTGCTTATAGCTGGGAAAATCCTTAGGAGGATAGTCAGTAGTGACCCTTTGTACCTTCCCAAGTCCTCAGAAAGTGGTAGGACAGAAGTTTTCACACTTACAGGTATATAAACTAGCTTAAAATGCAAATTTCTAGTCCCCATTCCTATAGATTCTCATTCAGGAGGTGGAGGTGGGGCCTGGGACTCTATTTTTAACAAGCAGCCCACTGATGTTAAGGCAAGTGAGTGCACAGTGGAGTCAGACAGAGCTGAGGCCACATTCCTGTTCTGTTCCTTCACTGCATGAGTGATCTTGGGCCAATCATTCAGTCTCTTTGAAACTAAATTTCCTGATTGGAAAAATGGGCCTGTATCATCACTACCTTGCAGGATGGTGAGAGCAGAATCAGAAGATGATTAGAGATAATGCAGGGTCCTGGCTCTGAGCTGTGGCACTGGTGCAGGCTCAAGTGCCTGTGTGGCCACTTTCTAGCCAAGTGACTTGAGGCAAGCTATTAACTGCTCTGTACCTTGGTTTCCTTGATATGTGTAAATAATAATACCTACTTCATAAAGTTGTTACTAGGATTAAGTGGTTTAATACATGTGAAGCACTTATAACTTCAGGTATTACAATTATATAAAGAATGTAGCAGCATGTCTTAATAAATGTACCTTTGCTTTTCCTTAGGCCCTTTAACTGTGGGTAACAAATAGGTTGAGGCTCACTTCAAATGTCACTTCCCTATGAGACATTCCTGGGGTACACTTTTTACTTGACTCTTGTCCCTTTATTGTTACATCCTCTAGGGCAAGGACCGTGTCTGTCCATTTTTATATTCTAGTACGTTTGCATAGTGCTTAGCATAGTATAGCAAACAGATTGAATGACAGTACCAGTGACTCTGAAAATGACTTAAGGTCAAGAATGGTTGCCTTCCACATACCCACAGAAGCATGATCTGGAAGAAAAACCTTTTATTAAGCTTTTGTATGCCAGGCAATCACGTGAGGTAGGTCATGTTATTATTATTGCTCTTATAGTGACAAAGTTTAGTCTTTGAAACTCACTTGTTCAGTGTCACTTAACTAGCAGTTGATAGAGGCAGGGTTGGACTTAGTTATTTGACCCCAAATCAGGTGTTCTTCCCACTGCACCTCAAGTACCTGGGACTGTGGTTTGTCTGTCTCAATGCAGTTTATAGAAAAATTCTGGGGGTACCTAATTATAGTCCTTTCTCTGGATAGTCCTGACTCTTCAGATAGTTGTCTATAATTTGTTAGAGCTAGGGTTTTGAGCAATTTGTCATTGGTCGTAGATGCTAATTGAACAATTCACTTTCTAAACAAGCAGTTTCTTCTTGGACTTTGCCACTGATGGGCCTGAGAACAAAACAGTGTCTCAGTTCCCTTCTCTGCTCCATGCTCAGTGGCTGTTTCCTCTAACTGGAGTGTCTTCTCTCCTTGCAGCCCGACTAGCCAAGGTATCAGACTGAAAGCATAGATGAGAACCTGGAGTTGCTCTTAGGGCCCTGGGAGAAGCAGTGCCCCCCAGGAAGCCAGCCATGCAGAGTGCTCACGTCTGAGCTTCAGGTGTAAAGGGTTAGCCTGTGCCTTAGTTCCTCAAGCCCCTAGA
This sequence comes from Prionailurus viverrinus, assembly GCF_022837055.1. NCBI lineage: Eukaryota > Metazoa > Chordata > Mammalia > Carnivora > Felidae > Prionailurus > Prionailurus viverrinus. The sequence continues at coordinate 65,738,553 of NC_062570.1, read as the reverse complement.
TTATTCCCTGAGCTGATAGACCTGGCCTAGTGAGAGCAGGTGGGAGGAAGGATGATGAGTTGGCATCTCTGTTCTTCTGACTTAGCAGGCCTGTCTGGGGTTCTCAGCAGTGCCTGCCCAAGATGCCTGAACTCCTAGGCTACTTTTGAGGCTAGCAGCTGCTATCTTGCAGAAGTGTGATCAAGAGTCCTTGCCATAGGCCTTGTAACAATTTTGATCCACTCCTCTCTTGGTTACCTCTTCACAGGATTTTTCTTCTTGGCCCAAGAAATGTCAAAGTCATCTGTATTTTTCTTTCTTATTAAGTTGGCTCTGTGTTCTCATATTCAACTATGTAAAAGCATTTGTGAGCAGTGGGTCCACCCTCCTTAGATCGGAAATATGGGAGAAGAAAGAATATATTTTTTATCATGTTATTTTAATACTTTTCAGTTTCTGGTATTTCCACAAATCTTCTGCCCTTTCCCTAAGGACCTGCCATGGAGCTGCTAGAGCATGTCTAGTGTTGTTTTGATGGGTTATGATGGTTATTGTGACCATTGTTACCATGGGCACGGTTGAAAGCTCATACTTAGCAAGTTGATTCCTTGTAGTGCTGTGCTCCCTGAGGACCCTGAGAACTGGCCTGGGAAAGCTTCCAGAGGCTGCCTTTTCTCTCCTTTCCTTCTGTTGTGCACACAGCCATATGCCAAGCACTTAACTTGGCATGGGGCTGAGAGCCAGTGTGCACAGGCTGGTGCAAGATTGACTTCTCCTCCTCCTCATTATCATCATCATCATCACCATCATCACTAACATTATGCTGTATACTTAGGTTTAAAGATTTTTTTCCCTAACAGATAGAGAAGGGTTTTCTCTGCTTAATGAAGGATAAAAGTGAGTCTCAGGTTTGGTTTTCTTTCAAAAGCATCTGCAGTCTTCACAATGGAGGGACGTTTCATTACTATCACCTGATGCCTGCTGGCTTCTTCCTCCCTTTCCAACTCCCACTTTGCCTGCTCCCACCATCAATAAAAACATAATCTGGAGAGCCTCCATGATGAAGTTAAAGAAATTAGAGGAAGTGCATTTCATATTGAAATTAGGAGAGAACTAGGAATGATAACAAAAATTACGGTTGGGCTTATTTTTTGCCATTGAGACCAATTGCTATTCTGCACCAAGGTAATAAGTAAGACAGCCTCTAGGATTAAGGCCTTTAGTGGCTGTAAATAAATATGTTTAATTTTTTTTTTCTAAATCCAAGTTAGTTAACATATAGTATAATAATGGCCTCAGGAGTAGAATTGAGAGATGCATCACTTACGTATAACACCCAGTGCTCATCCCAACAAGTGTCCCCCTCCCCCATTTAGCCCATCCCTCCACCCAACACCCCTCCAGCAACCCTCAGTTTGTTCTCTGTATTTAAGAGTCTCTTATGGTTTGCCTCCCTCTCTCTCCTTATTTTTCCTTCCCTTCCCCTATGTTCATCTTTTGGGTTTCTTAAATTCCACATATGAGTGAAATCACATGATATTTGTCTTTCTCTGACTGACTTATTTTGTTTAGCATAATACCCTCTAGGTCCATCCATGTTGTTGCAAATGGCAAGATTTCATTCTTTTTGATTGCCAAATAATAGTCCATTATATATGTATATATATATATATATATACACACACACACACACACATATATATACATATATACATGTGTATATATGTATATATATACACACATACATACACACACTAAAATAATATTCCGTTTTATGTGTGTATATATATATATATACACACACACACACACACACACACATACACACACATTTATAGTGCTTCTATAAATATTGGGGTGCATGTGTCCCTTCAAATCAGCATTTTTGTATCCCTTGGATAAATACCTAGTAGTGCAATTGCTGGGTTGTAGGATAGTTCTATTTCTAATTTTTTGAGGAACCTCCATACTGTTTTCCAGAGTGGCTGCACCAGTTTGCATTTCCACCAATAGTGCAAAAGTATTCCTCTTTCTCCACATCGTCACCAACATCTCTTGTTGCTTAAGTTGTTAATTTTAGCCATTTTGACAGGTGTGAGGTGGTTCCTCATTGTGGTTTTGATTTGTATTTTCCTAATGATGAGTGATGTTGAGCATCTTTTCATGGTTCTGTTAGGCATCTGGATGTAAACAAATATGTTTAACTTTCACATCCAAATATACTTCATTTTGGTCTGTGTGATGGGAATACCAATCAGAGTGAGAATGGCTGTTCAGCTTCCAGGAAGGGGGTGCTAGTTCAGGCCAGAATGTACGTTCACACTGGAAATATGCTTGGTGTATCAGTTGTGTTCTCTCTCACATCCACTCTTCAGGGCACTTAAAAAAAGGGTTTTTTTTTTTTTTGTCCTTAAGTTTTATTTGAACAACTATCTTGAGATATAACTTACATACTATAAAATTCATACATTTTACTTGTTTTAGTATGTTCAGAGTTGTACAACCATCACCACTATCTAATTCCAGTACTTTTTTTCACCCCAAAAAGAAGCCCAAACTCATTGCAGTCATTCCCAAGTGTGCCACTCTCCACCCAACTTAGGCAATTACTAATTTACTTTCTGTCTGTATAGATTTGCCTATTCTGGACATTTTGTGAAATTGGCACGAGGTTTCATGCATGTTATAGAATGTATCAGTATTTCTCCTTCCTTTTTATGTGTGAATAATATTCCATTGTATGGATATACCATACTTTGTTTATGCATTCATTCACTGATGATCATTTGGATTTGTTTCCACTTTTTGGCTATTATGAATAATGCTGTTACGAACATTTGTGTACAGATATTTGTGTGGACACAGTTATATTGCTCTTGGGTATAAACCTAGGAGTGGATCATGCTGGGTCATATGGTAACTCTGTGTATAACTTTTTGAGGAACTGCCAAACTGTTTTCCAAAATGTTTGCACCATTGTACATTCTCACCAGCAATGAATGAAAGTTCCAGTTTCTCCACAGCCTCACTAAAATTTTTTTTAACATTTATTTATTTTTGAGAGAGAGAGAGAGAAACCGAGCATGAGCAGGGGAGGGGTAGAGAGAGAGGGAGACACAGAATCTGAAGCAGGCTCCAGGCTCTCAGCTGTGAACACAGAACCCGATGTGGGGCTCGAACCCATGAACCGTGAGACCATGACCTGAGCCGAAGTTAGATGCTTAACAGACTGACCCACCCAAGTGCCCCTTAATTTTTTAATTTTTAATTCTCTTATTTTTACAGATATCTTTATTGCATATGCTCTACCTAACTATTGGACTCAAGATTCTGAGGCTTGCAGTGGATAGAGCTAGATAAAGTGCCTGGTCTACTCTAGCACTTTATAAACCACCAGTGAATATAATGTCCTATAACATCATCTAAACTGTCTTAGTAAACAAATGTTCTACTATAGCAAGGGTCAGGAAACCATGGTCCATTGGCCAAATCCCAGACATTCACCACTTGGTTTTGTAAATACAGTTTTACTGAAACGTAATCGTTTATGCCTATTAATTTACATACAATCAGTGGCTATTTTCATATTATGTGAAGAGTTCAGTAATTGGAACAGAGACTGTATGACCTCTATAGCCTAAGATATTTATTATTTAGGCCTTACAGAAAAATTTACCTACCCCTGTTCTAGACACAAATTAGTATTCTGAGAAAAAAAGTGGGAAGGAGTTCTACCATCAAATAAGTCCAAGAAGTGGCATATCTCTTCATGAAAATTTAAATTTTATGCTAACAAGAAAAAAATCTAGAGTTTTGCATAAGTATGAACATACATATACATATACAAACTCACACATATATATCAACTTGATTTTACACCATTACTTTACAGAGTTTTTAAATTTAAATACAATTTAGTTAACATATAGTGTAATAATGATTTCAGGAATAGAATTTAGTGATTCCTCACTTGCATACAATACCCAGTGCTCATCCCAACAAGTGTCCTCCTTAATGCCTCTCATCCATGTAGCCCATCCCCCCACCCAATATCCTGCCAGCAACCCTCACTTTGTTCTCTGTATTTAGGAGTCTCTTATGGTTTGTCTCTCTCTCTGTTTTTATATTATTTTTGCTTCCCTTCCCTTATGTTCATCTGTTTTATATCTTAAATTCCACTTATGAGTGAAATCATATGATATTTGTCTTCCTGACTGACTTATTTCGCTTAGCATAATATACTCTAGTTTCATCCACGTTGTTGCAAGTGGCAAGATTTCATTCTTTTTGATTGCCAAGTAATATTCCTGTGTGTGTGTGTGTGTGTGTGTATACCACATCTTCTTTATCCATTCATCTATCAATGGACATTTGGGCTCTTTCCATACTTTGGCTATTGTTGATAGTACTGCTATAAATATTGGGGTGCATGTGCCACTTTGAATCAGCACTCCTGTATCCTTTGGATAAATACTTAGCAGTGTAATTGCTGGGTTGTAGGATAGTTCTATTTCTAATTTTTTGAGGAACCTCCATACTGTTTTCTAGAGTGGCTGCACCAGTTTGCCCTCTCACCAACAGTGCAAAAGGGTTCCTTTCTCCACATCCTCACCAAAATCTGTTATTGCCTGAGTTGTTAATGCTAGCCATTCTGACGTGTGTGAGGTGGCATCTCATTGTGGTTTTGATTTGTATTACCCTGATGATGAGTGATGTTGAGCATTTTTTCATGTGTCTGTTAGTCATTTAGGTGTCTTCTTTGGAGAAGTGTCTATTCATGTCTTTTGCCCATTTCTTCACTGGATTATTTGTGTGTTGGGTGTTGAGTTTGATAAGTTCTCATATAGATTTTGGGTAATAACCCTTTATCTGATATTCATTTGCAAATATCTTCTCCCATTCCATCGTTGCTGTTTAGTTTTGCTGATTGTTTCCTTTGCTGTGCAGAAGCTTTTTATCTTGATGAGGTCCCAATAGTTCATTTTTGCTTTTGTTTCCCTTGCCTCCGGAGATGTGTCAAGTAAGACGTTGCTGCAGCTGAGGTCAAAGGGGTTGCCTGTTTTCTCCACTAGGATTTTGATGGCTTCCTATCTTATGTTTAGGTCTTTCATCCATTTTGAGTATATTTTTGTGTATGGTGTAAGAAAGTAGTCCAGGTTCATTCTTCTGCATTTCGCTGTCCAGTTTTCCCAGCACCATTTGCTGAAGAGACTGTCTTTATTCCATTAGATATTCTTTCCTGCTTTGTCAGAGATTAGTCGGCCATACGTTTGTGGGTCCATTTCTGGGTTCTCTATTCTGTTCCATTGATCTATGTGTTTGTTTTGTGCCACACTGTCGTGATGATTACAGCTTTGTAATACACCTTGAAGTCCAGAATTATGATGCCTCCAGTTTTGTTTTTCTTTTTCAACATTACTTTGGCTATTTGGAGTCTTTTCTGGTTCCATACAAATTTTAGAATTGTTTGTTCTAGCTCTGTGAAGAATGCTTGTGTTATTTTGATAGGGATTGCATTGAATATGTAGATTACTTTGGATAATATCAACATTTTAACAATATTTGTTCTTCCAATCCATGAGCATGGAATATTTTTCCTTTTTTTGTGTGTCTTCTTCAATATCTTTCATAAGCTTTCTATAGTTTTCTGTGTATAGATTTTTTTTACCTCTTTGGTTAGGTTTCTCTAGGTATTTTATGGTGTTTTGTGCAATTGTAAATGGGATCAATTCCTTGATTTCTCTTTCTGCTGTTTCATTATTGGTATATAGAAGTGCAACTGATTTCTGTGCATTGATTTTATATCCTGCGACTTTGCTGAATTCGTGTATAAGTTCTAGCAGTTTTTTGGTGGAGTTCTTGGGTTTTCCACATAGAGTATCACATTGTCTGAGAAGAGTAAAGACTTCCTCTTTACTGATTTGGATGCATTTTATTTCTTTGTGTTGTCTGATTAGATAACAGTGGTAAGAGTAGACATCCTTGTTGTGTTCCTTATCTTAGGAGGAAAGCTCTCAGTTTTTCCCCATTGAGGATATTAGCGGTGAGTCTTTCATATATGGCTTTTATGAACTTGAGGTAGATCCTTCTGTCCCTACTTTCTTGAGGGTTTTTATCCTTAAGATAAAAGGTTGCTTTATTTTGTCAAATGCTTTTTCTGCACAGTAACATTTGTTTTTATCTGTCTGTTTGATTATAGCCATCCTGGTGGGTGTGCAATACCCAAGGGCAATACCTTCTTGTAGTTTTGATTTCTATTTCTCTGATGACTAGTGATGTTGAACATTGTTTCATGGGCTTATTGGCAAATTTTACGACTTTAGAGAAATGTCTATTCAAATCCTTTGTTTACTTTTTTAAGTTTATTTATTTTGAGAGAGAGAGAGAGAGAGAGAGAGAGAGAGCGAGCGAGCATGGGAGGTTTAAGTTTATTTTGAGAGAGAGAGAGAATCCCAATCGGCCCCGCACTGTCAGCACAGATCCTAAGGTGGGACTTGATCCCATAAACTGTGAGATCATAACCTGAGCTGAAAACAAGAGTTGGATGCTTAGCTGTCTGAGGCACCCAGGCACCTTCCTTTGTCTACTTCTTAATTGAGTTATTTGTCTTTTTATTATTGAATTGAAAGAATTCTTTATATATTCTGAATACGAGCTTCTTAGCAGATATGTGATTTGCAAATAATATCCCCCACTCATGGGTGTCTTTTATTTATTTTTATTAAAAAAATTTTTTTTAATGTTTATTTATTTTTGAGAAAGAGAGAGAGAGAGGGAGAGAGAGAACAAACATGAGAGAATCCCAAGCAGGTTCTGCACTGTTAGTGCGGAGCCCAATGTGGGGCTGGAACTCACGAACTGTGAGATCATGACCTGAGCCAAAACCCAAGAGTCAGATACTTAACCGACTGAGCCACCCAGGTATCCCTCACTGTCATTATTTAGAAGTAAAATTGATTTAAAAAAATATTACTCTGTATCCTGAAAACTTGCTTGACTTTATATATTAGCTTAAGAGTATTTTAGTGGAATCCTTTGGATTTTCTGTGTACAAGATTATACCATCTGCAACTAAGAGATAATTCTACTTCTTCCTTTCCAATCTGGATGTACTCTTAAGTTATAACCTTTTTCTTCCTTTTATTATTTTAGCATAAAATAATGTTCCCTAAAGGATAATGATATATTAGCTAACTCTTTACAGTACATGAATGGATATTTTTCACTTTGTCAGTACTTAAATACCATAACATATATTACTTTTATCTTAATGGATATTAGAAAAAAATGATAGCTCATAATTTTATGGTGTTGGCTCGTATGTTACTTTATCAGAATATTCTTCCCTAAACATTTTATTTAAAATAACAGATCTTCAGGAGACCTGGGTGACTCAGTCAGTTAAGCATCCAACTTCAGCTCAGGTCATGATCTCTTGGTTGGTGAGTTTGAGCCCTGCACTGGGCTCTGTGCTGACAGCTTAGAGCCTGGAGCCTGCTTTGGATTCTGTGTCTCCCTCTCTCTCTACCCCTCCCCTGCTCATGCTCTGTCTGTCTGTCTGTCTGTCTCTCTCTCAAAAATAAATAAACATTAAAAAAAATTTTTTTTAAATAACAGATATTCTTGGTGGGGGGCTGGGTGACTCAGTCGGTTGAGCATCCGACTCTTGATTTTGGGTCAGGTCATGATCTCACCATTTCTGAGTTGGAGCCCCCACATTGGGCTCTGCACTAACAACGCAGATCCTGCTTAGAATTCTCTCTCTCCTTTCTCTCTGCCCCTCCCCTGCTCACGCGCTCTCTCTCTCTCCCTCTCAAAATAAATAAACATTTTAAAAAAGTGAAATAAGATAAAATAAAATAACATATCTTCTTTACTCTCCATCTACCCTGCATCATTTTCTTCTTTGTACCACCTGTCATCACCATACGTATTATACACAAATGTACACTGATGTATCACACATATGTGACATGTGCAGGTTTATTGCCTGTTTCTCCCCACTGAGATGTAAGCTCCCTGAGGGTAGAGACTTTGTTTCATTCTTTGCTGGATGGCAGTGCCTAGGACATGGGTGCTCAGTAAACATTTGTATTTGTTGAATGACTAAATGATTACTTGTATAGAACAAGGTTAAACATTTTGAGACAAGCAAGTCTGTTTCAGGTTGATTCAAGAAAAATGCTGAATAAATAGTTGTTCAGGAGGTATGCAAATAAGATGGAATTTGTAAAGTCTCTATGGCATGCTAGAAGTTTGGAACTTCTAAGAAACAAAAAGAGGTAGGATGGAGATGGAGTTTTGTCATTTTCTGTGAAGTGGTAAGTTATCTGTTAGCTCCTAGACTCATTCCCTAACTCAGATCAGGGGTCCCTTGAGGCTCCTCCTAAGCCATAACACTTGGAATTAAATATATGTGGGAAGGTGGTTCCTACCACCGCCACACAAACCCTCTTGGCAGTTTTGGAGGTCATCTGGAAATGTTTGAGGTGCTTTTGGCTGCCCATGGAAACTTGGCTTATAGGCCTTGTCTTCTTTGCAGGGCTCTGGGTTTTCAGAAAGCCGAAATGACCATGACTGCCAACAAGAATTCCAGCATCACCCACGGAGCTGGAGGCACTAAGGCCCCTCGGGGGACTCTGAGCAGGTGAGCAGGGGAGCACTGATGGGGGAATGGGGCTCACTGGAGGGTGGCATCAAGGGGCAGCCATATGGCTTTGGTCCAAAATGTAAATGATTATCATCATGACTCTGATGGTCAGCCAGGTGAATGATCCTGGCCCAGCTCATGCTGACACTGAAGCAAAAACCATCTCTAATATATATGCCATTTTTCAGCTCTATAAGTGTTCATAGGGGAGAACAAACAGGGACCCTAAAACAGACTTTGATTTGTGCTGTTGGAGGAGCCTAGGGCTCCAGGAATGGAGCCAGCAAGAAGCAGCTGACGTTCTCCTGGCTGTATCCTTTTTCCTAAGATGGGGACAGCTTGGGGGCTGTGCCTGAGCTAGGCTACACTGTAGTGAGGGAAGTTGACCACATTGGGGTTAGGGGTGGAGAGGCAGTTATGCATATTAGCACAAGTTCAAGCAGAGAAGTCCAGGTTCTACAAGAATATAGGCTGGGCTGTAAACAAAGCATCTTGGGAATTTTACTCAGCGTAAGCTATAATCCACTTTCCTGGTTTTGTTTTCTTTTTAAAAGTGGGAATGTAGAACAATAGAAAAACCACAGATTTTGAAATCATACACAATTGGCTTCAAGTCCAGCTCTGGATTTGAGATAGTGAGATCTCAGGACACTTTCTTATGCCCTTTAAAATCTTAGTTACTCATCTAGGAAATAATAATAATAGTACTTACCTCACAGAGTTGCTGTGAGGATTAAATGACATAATATATGTCAGTGCTTAATGTAGTGCCTGGCATAAAGCTTCTCAATAAATATTAGCTCCTTCCCTATGATGGGATGAAAGCTTCCAGAGCTGAAAGATAGATGTACTGTTCTCACCAGGGCTTCAAAAGTTTTGGTTGAGGCTGGATGCTGATGTCCTCAAAGAACCTCTGGGCTCTTTTATTAAAGCCATGTACCTTTTCTAGCCTCTTCTGCTGAATCTAAGGTGGATAAATTTGACTTTTGGGACCTCAACCAGTAGAATGGGTAGCTGTGAGAAGGATGCTCAGCTTAGGCTGGGATAGGGCTAGTTCCTCTCTGCGTGTCTAGGCTGTGCAGTGCCAGGGTGAATCTGATGGGGTGTCTGTCCAGAGCTGGCGGAAGTTGTTTGGTTCATTCAGAACTGGAATCAAGATATGGTTGAAAGAATGGAACACTGCACATCGTCCCTAAAGGAGTGACTGGTGTGAACGAGGCAAGAGGAGTTTCCTGTACCACACATTCGAGGTTTGGTCCCAATGGAAATGGCCTGGATGGACTGTGTCAACCAGACAGAGATTGGGAGATTCTGGAACTTAGGCACACAAATTGGATAGCCACTTTGTGGCAGCAAGACCAACAAGAACAGCCCCTACCTCCTGCCCTTGCACCTCCTCTAACCTAGGTAGAGTTTCTTGCATACTTGCGTCCCTGAACTGGGTGAGCCAGAGAATGGCAGGGACTGACAACTTCTTGGGTAAAACAGGTAGAAAACCTGAACTCTCCCAGGGCATGTTGGTGGCCACAGCAGAAGCAGATCTAGATATTAGAGTCTTTATCTCCCATTGTCTGCTTCTGGGGAACCTCTTTGCTGGGCTCTCACTGGTCTGGTGGCATGTGTTACTGAGACTGAGTTGGCAGATGGAGACTGGGAACTAAGATTCCCATTTTTTTTTTTTTAATATGAGACTGTAGCAGTAAAATAAGCATTATTTGTGATTGTATAGTTTTATTCTTAATTTTAAAGAAATAGTGTATTTAAGACCTGCATTAGAAATTACCATGCCAGCAGCCTTCAACTCCTTTAAATATTCATTTTTTTTCTTCCAATTTCTACTATGTGGGGGATGGAATGGGAGATGGAGGTTTTACAGCAAGTCACAAGGCAGAATCTGGGCCACTGACAGGTACCTGTTTCTGTTTGGAAAATATATACCTACATGTTTTAAATATTTTTAGAAATTGCTCTTCCTTGAACTTCCTAGCATGCTTGCCATCATAACATGATAGATGATGTTTGTAAATATCTGAGCGTCTGATGTGCCTAAAAAAAGAATTCTTCCAGCCTCCCCTCTAAGTGTTCACTTCCTTTCTTTACTGTCATATTTCTGCTTCCCTTCCTCCCTCCTTTCCTGGGCTTTTAGCATGGAGTCACAGGCCTCTGTGGCTGGCTGTATCCTTCTCTCAGAGGCTTGGACTGTGGGTGCTATTTTGAAATTGTCATCTGGTGGTTTCTCTGGCTGTCTTCACCCCCAGCCATTTCTAGGGGGTGTTCTTTGGGCTGAGTAGGGCACTAAATCACCAGCTCATTTAGGAAGTCATTGTCAATGAACTCTGAGGGCTTTGCTCTCAGGTGCCAGGCTCTGTGGTAGACAATGGGGGACAAAGAAGAATGACCCATTCTCTTTCGTCAAGGCATTTACAACTTGGATTGATGACCTTGGCACCTGAATTTCTTAGTCTGACCTTTCAATAGATGTTTGGCAGTGACCCGAGGCCCTTTTGATCATTGCTAGCCCAGGGGTCTCAGTGGGAAAAGACTCCTTGGTGTGATGGGAACTTTGGTTGGGAAGTATGAGGGTACTAGGGCTTGGGAAAGCTAGATGTTTGACTCCCTGACTGCTTTGGGGACCTCCACATCATCCACATGGAGGCAGAGGAATCCAGTGGTACTAGGAGGCATTTGTATCTCACTTTGGGGGTAGAAGGTACTCTAGGGCACGGAAAGGTGGGAAAGGTGGGATGGGACCCTGTGGAACTGTCAGGATAGGTATTTGCAAGTTTGTGCCCTTAATTTGAATGAGATTTCACTTGAGCCAATATGGGTTAAGGATCCTGGACTCCATTCTATTTGTGTGTGTGGAGGGGGGGTGGGTGGGTGTTTTGCTTATTTATTTCCTTCCTTTTCTTCTGCAGCCCAGTGTTCATTGGCAGGATACACAGGAGGAAGAAATCTAAGCCTTTTCATTTGACCACCAACGTTTTGTTCTTTGCTATGTTTTGGTCTCTTGGAGCAGGTTTCCCTTTCTCTTTGTTGATGGGGCAGGAGAGGCACACTGTTTCACCCTTAGCTGCCAGATACACCCTCCCACAGGTTGTTCCCACTCTAGCTTGTATTCATTTCTGGGAGTGGGAGGTGGGAGTCTCAAAGGTCCCCTGGATCTCGGAGGCCAGGCTTCATGATGCTGGTGTTGATGACCTGGGGTGGGACTAGAAGCAGAGTGGTGACTTGCAAACAAGGAAGTGTTGTGTGTAAAGCGAATTCAGCCACCTGTGTGGGGTGAACTTTGTTTGCTACTTGTTGCCTTCTGAATTTCACTTGCGTTGTAAGGCCTGGCAGGCAGCAGGGGGTGTTCTCAGGAGACTTGTTATGCCTGCCGATTACCTTAACAGCTTCTGCACTGTGAACCTCCAGCACCCGGTTGTTGCCACATGGAAATATGGGCAGTCGGTATTGTGTTTGGGAACCTTGCCTCTGGATGTAGGTGCAAGAAAGCTGGGTGCCTATAAAAATGTAGACTTCTTGGGGGTCAAGGACTTTGACTGACTTCTTTCCTTCTCCTTTGAGCTTGGAACAATGCCTGTTCTGTGGAAGATGATAACTATTTTTGGCCAGTTGATGAGATGTCTGGGCAGTGAGCCTGTTGGAGAATAGGCTGCTGTGCTATTTGAATCTTTATGGTATCTTGCTAGTAGGTCTTACCAACTTTGGGCTCCCTTTCCATTCAGTCCAAAGACTTTTAGAAAAGCATAACTGAAAATAACCTTAGAGCTCATTCAGTATTAACCCACTTGTTTTATAGATTGGGAAGCTGAGACATAGAAAAGAAGAGGTGCTCCCCCCAAATACAAAGCTAATGGGAGGATGAACTCAAGCCTAGCTCTCTTGATCCTTCTATTATTTTATTGTGCCACTACATTCACCTCCCTCTAAACATTCCTGGGATCTCCCTGCTCAAAAACTATTGTCAAGTAGGGTATGGTCAAACTTGGCCTGGCTTGTAAGGCTTTCATAAAAAGCCCTGATATTTCTTTCTACTCTTACCCTTCACTATTGCCTAATGCAAAACTTGCATTTCTGCCAGTCTAGATGCAGATGTTACTTCTTTCCCAGTGCTTTTCTTAACTACCCAGCTAAGAAGGATTTCTCTACTCTCTGTATTCACACTTAGAATCCTGAGTTTGGAGCCTCCAAATGGCACTAATCATATAGTAGCTCATAGAGTGGATATTTGTGTGGGTCTTTTTTCCCCTACTCAATTAGAACTCTTTGGAGGCCCAACAGATACTCTTTTGGAATGTTAAAGTTGGAGGTGTCTTGGGATTCATTTGGCTCAATTACTTGATGTTACATATGAGGAAGCTAAAACCCACATAGCTAATTGACAGTGGAACTGTAAATTCAACTTATATTTACAGGTTTCTGTGCAGAGGGAGACATTGATTTGTAGTGAAATCCAGAGAGGTCTTGAGATCCCACTGCTAAAGTGGACACAGATCTGGACCCTGTGCCTGGATTTCAGGAAGAGGGTAAGAGCTAGCAGATAGGGAAAGTCTCCTGAGAGTACTGGCTGTGGGTAAAAAAGCAGACTACTTCTCAGGAGAACCTCTGGCCTTAGCCCCCCGTTACTTGAGATGCTTCCTAGAATCCACCCATGATGTCATCAGTATTTGTCTGATTATTTATTGCTACATAACAAACAACCCTAAACTTAGTGGCTGACAACATTAATAGTCATTTATTTTGCTCACAAATTGCAATTTGGGTAGGGCTCATTAGGAAAAGCCTGTCTCTTTTCCTTGCAGCATTGGTGATGCAGTGGCTGGAGGCTGGAATCATCTGAAGACTTGTTCACTTACATGTCTGACTGTTGATTCTGGTGGTCAGCTGGGATCTCAGCTGCAGAACACCTACGTGTGGCCTCTGTGTTTGGTTGCATGCTTTTACAGCATGATGTCTGGATTCCAAGAGTGAGCATCTCCAGAGAACAAGGCAGAAAATGCATGACATTTTAATGACCTAGCCTCAGAAGTTACATAGTGTTTTTTCTGTTTTACTCTGTTGATTAAGGAGATAACAAAGGTCTGCCGAAGTTCAAGGTAAAGAGCTCTGCACGGCAATTCCAACGTGGGGGTGTGTGTGAGGGTGTTCCTCCACACCACTAAGCAATTCTCTGACATCAGCTTGGTGCCCAACAGTTCAACTCAATTCTGAGACTATCTACCAGAGATACCATCAGATTCCACGGGTTAAGGGCACGGTTTCATAAGAGGGCCCTTTCCTTCAGATGCTAATCTCAAGCCCAGGTTGTTACCTGTGCTCTGACCAACTGCCTAAAATATCAGAGGTTCCCACAACTCTCCTTGAGTTCATTAATTTACTAGAGTGGCTCACAGAACTCAAGAAATACATTTACTCATTAGATTACCAGTTTATTACAAAGGATATTAATAGATACGAATCAACAGCCAGATGAGGAGATACATAGGGCCAGGTCCCAAGCAAAGGATCTTCTGTCCTGGGGAGCCTGGGCCTGGCATAGTGGCATGTGGAAGCATTCTGATTCACCAGGCTGGAACCTCTCTAAACCCTTCCCTTTTGGGTTTTATGGAGGCTTCAGTTACACAGGCATGACTGAGGATGATCTTGGGCCATTGGTGGTTGATTCACCCTCCAGCCCCCTCCTCTCCTTGGTGTTCAAGGGAGAACAGAAAGTTCCAGCCCTCTAATCTCAAGGTTGGTTTTCCTGGCAAACAGCCCTCAGGTTTAGGTGTAGTCCAAAAGTCACTTCATTAGCATAACAAAAGACACCGTTATCACTGTCATCACTTAGGCAATTCCAAGGGATTTAGGAGCTCTGTGCCAGAAATGGGACTAAGACCAATTACATATTTCTTACTGTAAATCACAGTATCACACAAGAGGAGGGAAACTAATTCCCACTTGATGAGAGGATTATCAACATCACGTTGCTAGAAGGGCATGTGAGATAGGGTAGGTTGTGGGCACTCTCTTTGGAAAATACAATCTGCCATGGTCTGCCCTCTGATCACAAAAATTCACATCCTTCCCAAATGTGAAACACACTCGGTCTCTCCCCTAAGATCCCAGGTCTCCTCCTTTTAATGGCATCAGCTTAAATTCTAGGATCTTGTCATGTAAGTCAGGTCCAGATATAGATGAAACTCTTTGGGTGCAGTCCCTTCCATTGGGTGCAGTTCCTTGAGTACTGTTCCTCTTGATGTGAAGACCTATAAACTAAAGAGAATTTATATCTGCCACCCAAAATACCCCGGTGGGACAGGCCTAGAGTAACCGCTGTAGATACTTCTTTTCAGAAAGGAGAACACTGGAGGCCACACAGCAGTTAGGGGTCCATTGTAATTCTTATATTCATTGAGGGCACAAATTACCAATTCCTTGATTAGGTCTTGGTTTTACTGCCTTGGAGGCATTTACCTTGTCTCTGGCTCCATCCTCAGGGCTTTTGGTTATCCCGACTCTTATTTTTCCTTTTCCATAAAAAGTAGTCCATTCTTACAGGTGAGTAGTTTTCTCCAACGGCTTCATGTGCATAGTATTTCAAGAGTCCAGAGCCTTCCTTTCATTTTACTGTCTCTGTGCTTCTCAGTTCCAGCTGATGCTATAGTTCCTTTAAAAACTTTGTGAGTTTCTTCCGAATCACTTTATAATCCACTGCAGTAGACAAAAGGCACATGTACAAATCACCTCACCATGAGTCCTTTCCCACTTTGGGTTCTCTGTGAGACTGCTTGGTTCTTAAGAGTCTTAGACGCTTTACTATTTACAGAGGATCTGCCAGGCCTGCCCTTAAAATTGTTAGAAGGCCTTTTGTGTGTCTGTCTGTAACATTTTATGAGACAATGCTTGAAAACATTTTTTAGGTCTTGACAAGGATCTTCCAGTCCCACTCCAGATATTTTTTAAAGAGATTTATTGAAGGATAATTAAAGTATAATAAACTGAACAGTCTTAAGTATACAGTCTGATTAGTTTACACATTTACGCACATACACACATGCAGTAAAACTGCCCCCACAATTGGAAAGCCATTTCTTAATTAGGGGCTTTTTTCTTGTTTGGAGAGACTGAGACTGAAACAAGTGTTACCTCCTAACAAAGAAAGCCCTTTCCCATTTATATTTCCTTTTTTGGCTCATCTCTTCTCTCTCTTACTATATGCAGCTAGAAGTCAGATGGCGCCTTAGCACTCTACTTGGAAATACCTTAAGCGAGTTCATTAAATTAGGTATATTTTCTATTTTCCATGTCACCACTGGTGACAGGATTAGCAAACTTTCCAATGTTTTTTGAGGGTCCCCTTCCTCTAGCTTCTACTAACATTTTCCTTACTTTCCCTTAAGTCCCTCCTGATAGCCAGTCACTCAGTCCCAAAGTCACTGATTTAGGATTTTGTTTCAACAGCACTCTGTTTCTAGGTACCGAAATCTGTTCAGTTATCTACTGCTATATAACTATCCTGGAATTTTATGGTGTAAAACAACCATTTTATTATGCTCACAGAGTCTGTAGCTTAGGAATTCAGACAGCACTGCAGGGATGGCTGTTCCCTGCTCCATGATGTCTGGGTCCTTGGCTGGAAAGACTTCACGGTGTAGGGTAACTCTAGGGGCTGGTATTACCTAGAGGTGTCTTACCTTACGTGTCTGGGGGTTGATGTTGGCTATTTCTGGAACCTCAGTTGGGACTGTTAGAATACCTATATGTGCCCACTCTGTGTGGCCTGGGCTTCCTCACAGCATGGGAGACAGGAAGTAGAAGCTGCTGGTTTCTTGAGGCTTGGGCCTGAAAATTGACAGATTCATTTCAGTTGTATTCTATTGGTCAGGCAGTCACAGAGTCCAGATTCAAGAGGAGGGGTCATTTTTATAGGAGGCATGTCAGAGAATTGGGGGACCATATTTTAAAACCATTACAAGTATCTTTAATATGGTTTCCTGAAACTACATTTCTCTCCTTGTTGGCTTTGCATAGTACCTGGTTCTGTTTTGTAAAGCAGTTTCATTTTTACCGGGAGCTATTCCTGTAAGGCATAATTTTTACCTCCCTCAGGGAGGGCTTCTGTCTTGTAACTGCTCTGTGCTACTTAGGGGACTTAGGGTCTCCCCCAGAGAAGAGCTCACCAATTCTCTTTATGCTTCCCTAGAAATCAGCTGGAAGGCAGGCAGGTGTGACTTTGGTAGATTCTTAGATGTACTTTTGGAAGTGAAAAGGTGACTCCGGTTCTGCTCTGACCCTACCTACTGTTCTACCTACCCTGACAAGCTGTGATTGATCTCAAGAATCTCTAGAGATGGTGGCTCATATGAAGCCCCACTTGGTGGATGAGGCTGTCCTGGGCCCTGTTGTGGGGGTCCAGCCATTTGAGATGAGGTTGCTTTGGGAACAGGAAGTCCAAGTTGTGAGAGTTTCCCTGTCCTTTGGCTTTTTATCAGGACCATCCCAGAGTGGGATCTCAGTGGGAGTTATTGAACTGAGCACCTGCTCCGGCCTGGGGAACAAACTTTGGGACTTGCTGACAGGATTCAGGCAGACTTCCTCCCCTTTCTCCTCCCGTGTGACTCAGAGTATGGCCTTGAGGGAATATGGTGAGACTGTCATCTCCAGAGTCGGGACAGTCACTGCGTGGTGGTAGGATCCTGATGTCCACTGAGCCAACAAGGGCCCACCTTCATTGAACAGCCCGAGAATGGTGGATGGCCAACTTCTAGGCAGTTTCATTCAGAAGCAGGCTGGACATTTGTTTGGTAAAGACTAAGCATATTGGAAGCTGGGCTCTGTATAATCTTAATCTGTAAACAGGCTCACTTGATGTGGTCTACAGCCCATCTTGGTACCTCTGGGGCTGTTTCCTGGACCCATAGGAACCTTCCCCAACTGGCCCCAACTTGGTTTTCTTCCTGATACTGATACTCTCAGAAGCCCTGTCACCAGAACATGCTGAGTTCAGAAATCTCTTGTCATCAAGGACTAATTAAAGATAGCCTTCCCTCCCAAAGAGTCCTTGGGTACACTTGGCATCCCTCAGCATGACTGCTTACTGCTATATTACTGGAGAATGGCTCAGATCACTAAGCGAAGGGTTAGGTTGTATTCTTATAAAATAATACCAGAGGAAAGGGCACATAGTTTGATAGTTTGCATTTTAACTCTCACTTTCTGTCTATGTACACACCCACACACACACTTTAAATTTAAAATTTTCTTCTTTAAATTTTTTTCTTTAAATTTTTTTTTTAAATTTTTCTTTAAATTTCTCTTTCCATACCCTTAGTTCATACTCTTTGTTTCCTACTCACTTGTCTTATATATTTGTCTGTATGTGAGTATTTATGCTCCTCTGCTCCTTTGCATTCTCTCCCCTTTCTTCTCTCTTTCTCCTTTTATCTCTGTAAATGTTGGTTTTGGCCAGTCCCATGCTGCGGTGTTGGCATGCGCGCCTGTGCCGAGAGCAGATCTGGCTGCCTGCTGACAAGGCAGTGGTGTGAGTGTTGCGTTTCACAGTGTCTGCCTTCCCAGGGGCAAACCTGGGATTTTAGAATAAAGAGCAAGAGATGATCAGAGCAGAGTCTTAGATGTCTTTTAGCTGTGTTGTATTTACTTTTATATTTCTTTTATATTCCTGGAGCCATTTATGGTGTTCAAGCACTTTTGAAAAGTACATCATTTTAGCCACACAGCTAGTAGTAAGGATACTTAGAGCAAGTGTTTTTCCTGTTTTATGGATAAAGAATCTGAGGCACAGAGGATTTAGGTGACTTTTCCATGAGTACATCCAGGAAGTGATGGGACTAGGACCAGAGGAAACCCAGGTTTTTAGACTCTTATTCTGTTATATGATTTTTGCCTTATGGGAGAGGTCTTTGGGAACTGACACCTGCCCTCTGGGCTGCACTGAGTGCTTTGTGTAACTTTTTGTATTGTTCTTCAGGTCATATATCAACAAGAGGGGGAGGCAGGGAAGTCTGTGCCTGTCCTGGGCAGGCAAAAGGAGACCTAAGTTTTAACCATTTATTTTTTATTCATTCATTTAGTTGTTCAACATAAACATTAATTCCTACTAAATTCTAGATGCATTACAAAGAATGGGGGATACGAAGATTAATAAGACTCTGTTACCACCTTCAACTAGGTCCATTCATTGTCTAGTAAGGGAGGCAAGTGAGGAAATAATATAGTCCAATAACATGTTACAAGTACCATAACAGACATTTTTCCAGGCTCAGTGGAGGCATCAAAACATAGCTGTCTCCACCTGGATGAAGGGGGTAGGATCAAGAGAGATTCCAGAGTGCAGCTACAGAGATATGTAAGTGACCAAGCCAGCATTCCAGGCAAAGGAAACAACGTGGGAAGCCTAGAAGCATGAAAAGCAAGGAGTTTGACGTGGGTAGGATACAGGATTGCATGTAAGAAAAGACTGTGAGATGACAAAGGAAAAAAATAAATAGGGGAAAGGAGTGTGATGTGGGTAGGATACAGGATTGCATGTAAGAAAAAATAGTGAGATGACAGAGGAAAATAAATAAGGACCAGATCATGAGGGGCCTTGACATCCATGTCAATGAATTTGCACTTCATTCTGTGGATAGTGGGGAGTGTCAAGCATGAGGAGTTTCCCTTACTAGAAAGATGTCAGAAGATAAGAGGATTGATGAGAACTGGGTTAAGGTTGAAGGCAGAGAGATTAAGAGATTGTTTCAATAGTCCCGGTGAAAGATCAGATCTGAAAGAAGGAAGTAGCAGCAGTGGGGATGATGAGGAAGGGGACATATCTGAGAGATGTGAAGGATGTAAAATTGGTAGGACTTAGTCATTATGTAGATCTGTGTGTTTGGGGAAGGAGCTGGGTACATATGGTTGAAGGAGTGGGAAACAAAGAACAAATCTGGATCTTTTCTCCCCTCTGTGGAATGAGTTGGAAAACATGAAAGCAGTAAAAGCCAATGGTGGAAGCATAAAGCAGCATAGGGATGAGACTACGTGAGAAGATACTCAGCCCAGGTAGATGAGAGTGAGAACAAAAGGGATTCTCCAGTCTAAGGGCAACCCTTCTAGATGGACATTGGATCCCCATCCCCTTTACTGCTTGCTTAAGGACATTGCTCCTGAATTTGCCTGCTTTCATCCTGCACCAACAGCTTTTCTCACCACAGTGAGTCTAGTCACCCTACAACATTATTACAGTATTGTTGATTGCATTCCCTATGCTGTACTCTTCATCTCTGTGACTTACTTATTTTATAGCTGGAAGGTTGTACCTCTTAATCCCTTTCACCTATTTTGCCCATCCCCCCACCTCCCTCCCTTTTGGCAATGATTAGTTTGTTTTCTGTGTTTAAGGATTTGTTTGTTTGTTTAGATTCCATATATAAGTGTAGTCATGTGGTTTTTGTCTTTTTCTATCTTATTTCATTTAGTATAATACCTTATAGTTCATCCCTGCTGTCATAAATGGCAAGATCTCATTCTTTTTTATGGTTTAGTAATACTCCACTGTGTATTGGTATATGTGTGTGTACATCTTCATTATCCAGTCATCTGCTGATAAACACTTAGGTTGCTTTTGTATCTTGGCTATTGTGAGTAATGCTGCAATAAACATAGAAGTGCATACTTCTTTTTGAATTATTGCTTTCATTTTCTTTGGGTAAATACCCAGTAGTGGTATTACTACATCAGATGGCATTTCTATTTATTTTATTTTATTTTATTTTATTTTATTTTATTTTATTTTATTTTATTTTATTTTATTTTATTTTAGAGAGAGAGAGAGAGAGAGAGAGAGAGAGAAAGAGAGTGCACTAGCGGGGAAGGGGTGCACAGAGAGAGAAAGAGAAGCCCAAGCAGGCTCCACACTGAATGCAGAACCTGATGCAGGGCTTGATCCCATGACCCTGGTGTTATTACCCAAGCCAAAATCAAGAATCAGGCACTCAACCAACTGAGCTACCCATGCGCCCTTCTATTTTTATTTATTTATTTATTTATTTATTTATTTTTAATGTTTTATTTATTTTTGAGACAGAGACAGAGCATGAACGGGGGAGGGTCAGAGAGAGAGGGAGACACAGAATCTGAAGCAGGCTCCAGGCTCTGAGCTGTCAGCACGGAGCCCAACGCGGGGCTTGAACTCACGGACCGTGAGATCATGACCTGAGCTGAAGTCGGACGCTTAACCGACTGAGCCACCCAGGTGCCCCTATTTTTGATCTCTTGAGGAACCTTGATATTGTTCTCCACAGTAGTTGTACCAATATACATTCCAACCAAAAGTATACAAGGGTTCCCTTTTTTCCATATGCTCGCCAGTGCTTGTTATTTCTTGTCTTTGTGATACTAGCCACTTTGGGGGGGCAAAGACTGATGGAAGCTGATTCTATTCTTGGGATTACAGAACTAGCTCCATTTGTAGGGAGTGCTCAGAGGAGATTCTCAGAAGAGTGCCAGAGCCCCTAGTAAAGAGAATGAGATCCAAACATCAAGACCATGGAGATCTAAGACCAAGATCATCGAGACCAACAACTGCTCTATGGGGAAGTGGAGGAGAGGCACAGGGATGGAAGGTCCAGGGCAGTGGTTTTGCACTGGGATAGGGCAGGCCAATTATACACAAGGCTGGCCTTTCCCACCTGCATCATTTTACTGTTGCATTGTAGCAAACCACCCGAAAACGTAGTGGTTTAGAACAGTTTATTCTCACGTTTCTGTGCATTTACTGGGCAGTCCCTCCACTGGTTTCCTCTGGAGTCACTCATGTAGCCAAGTTCACTTGGATCCAAGATGACCTCACTCACGTGTCAGACTCACGTGTCAGGCTCACACTGAGGCGGGCTGTCGGCTGCAGGGGCCTCAGTTGCGCTCCTCTTGTCCTCTAAAAGACTAGACTGGCTTCCTTACATGACTTTCTCAGGGTAGCATTCTAGGTATATAAAGGGGGCTTCTGCAAGGCCTCTTGAGGCCTCAGGTTTGGAACTTCACTTAATTTCTACTCCATTCTTTTGGTCAAAGCCTATCACAAGATCAACCTAGATTTAAGGGGCAGAAAAATAGAATCCACCTTTTGATAGCATGAGCTGCAAAAGATTTACAGCCATTTTTAATTTACTTCCCTCCCCTTTCACCCCAGATGTTTAGAATCTAAGAACAAAGGTAAGCTCTTTGAAAAAGTTTGCCAAGCAATTGTTCTGAGTGCTGAGCCCCTCATTAATATTAGTTATTATCAGGCTAAGATTGATTGCTATGTGTTAGCCACTGAGCTCAACACTTGACATATATTGTCTCTATTCCTTACAATAATCCCCAGAGATGTGTGCTTTTTTAACTTCCATTTTACAGATCAAGATACTAAGGTTTAAAGAGTTGAAGTTATTTGCTGAAAGTCATGTAACTTGGTAGTGGCTATGCTGAAATGTGAACCCTAAGGCTTTCTAATGTTCTTACCCTCTGTTGAGAACAACTGGCCTAGCATAACCATTAAGTGAAAAACTTAATACCAACGATAATTACAGTCATAGTGAGTTACAGTGTACGATATCAGCTCACATCCATAGTCTCATTTGCCCATTATGACAACCCAGTGACATAGTTGGATCGGTTTTGAGGGATTGAAACTGGAAGCTCAGAGTGAGCGGCTTTGCCCAAGGTCACATTCCTAAAAAGGTAGAATTAGAAACAGGGAGAGTTAAGTGAGAATGGCATGAAGGCAAGGGCTTATCTATATTGTTTACAAATTTATTCCTAGAACCCTGGAGTGAGTGATGAACCTGGAGATGCCTGGGCTCCAGGCCCCTTTTTTCATCCCAAGCTGATACAGCACTTGGGGCCTGTCCTGTGTGGGAGGCTGTGCAAGGAATACCTGTAGCTCTGGCCACAGCTCAGCAATGATACAGAGACCAGGACCTTTAAAGGCAAGGGTCAGTCTCTTCTCTATTTGATGATTCATGCGAGGAGGGAAACTAAACTTTAGTTACAGCAGGGTAGGCATTTAGGCATTGAGAGAATTTCTTGCTTTGTGGAGATTTCTCCATGCTGGAACTACTACGGGAAGTTAGGGAGCCATTTGTTGTGAAATCATGCTGGAATCAGACCAGAGATCCTTACCCTATTTCTTTCCCACCTGTGGGAACTGTGCCACACACATCTACTCCCCATAAGTACAGTGGCTTCATGGCCTGATGACTTCTCATCTTGGGAGTTTGAGGAGACGCATCTCTAAGGGAGCATATCAAAATGTCTGGAGCAATGAGGCATAATCAAAAGGCTTCCTAAGAGATTCTGAGTCTCATTAGATGCTTGTCATCTCCCACTAGATTTTAAACTTCATAAGGACATGAATTTTTGTCTCTTTTGTTTATTCTTTTTTTTTTTTAAACGTTTTATTTATTTTTGAGACAGGGAGAGACAGAGCATGAACAGAGGAGGGTCAGAGAGAGGGAGACACAGAATCTGAAACAGGCTCCAGGCTCTGAGCTGTCAGCACAGAGCCTGACGCGGTGCTCGAACTCACGCACCGCGAGATCATGACCTGAGCTGCAGTCGGCCGCTTAACCGACTGAGCCACCCAGGCGCCCCTTTTGTTTATTCTTATATCTAGCACCTAGAGCAGAGCCTGGTCCATAGTAGATGCTCACTAAGTATTTGTTGAATGAAAAAACACAAATTAAAGTTGTTTTCTATTCAAGGCATCTTCTCCCACCTCCAATTGAGAATAGCTGAAACAGAATCCTTTGTGTAGTCCAGACTTTACTGGCTTACAGGGCTGGACTGATGGCCTTCTGTATCCATGGTTCTGTGAAATAAATGAGGGACTTCAGGCCTCCCTCGATTGTGAGTAGGTTGGGATCTCCCCAGGCTCAAGCTTGGCACATTGCCCTGCTGCTGCCAACTCTAGGGAGCGCTGAGGCTTATTCTTTTCACACATCCTTACTGAGCAGAGTCTCTTTGGTCATTGGCTTGGCTGGGCACTGAATTTCTCTCATCTGTGCCCATGTACACGTGGGATGGCTCTTGTTTGACTTGCCCTTTTAAAAACAACTTAAGCATGTTGAGGTTTCCTGTTGATCGGGGGCAGCCAGAGGCTATGACCCAACAGGGAATTGTCGGCCAATCCCTGACTCACCCAAGCTACAGTTTTCTGTGTGTGAGCAAGCAGTGACAGCAGGCTGGCTTGAGGGCAGCTGGCTGCCTTCCTGTGGATGGCATGGGACTCTGGAGCCTGTGAGGCTACTGCCCGGCTTTAAGGCCCATGGTGTTAGGGTCAGGTAGGCCTTTGTAGCATGTGGCGTTGGCAAAAACCCTGCTGTCTTTGAACTAAAATTGTTTGAGAAGAAGGCTGGAAGTTGACAGTGAACTGAAAAGATAGTCCTCTCATGGTTCTTGTCAATAAGCTCACCTTTACCTTTTTGTTTCTTTATTTGTCCTTCATTCCCTGAGCACCTTACAGATACTGAGGATGTGTCCTTCCACCTGGAAGAAATCGTGGTCTAGTAGGGGAGAGGTCTAGAGGTCTTGAGGGGGAAGAGGTCCCTGATCCTTATAAATGCACTGTTTGAGACAGGGCTGTGCCCAGTGCTGTGAGGGTTCCTGCCGAGTTATGTCCTGGAGCCTAGGTAGTTGACAAAGATGGCAGAGGTCACTGCTTCGTCTTCAGAGGGGGCCACATCATATACCATAAATTCCTGTCCTGGCTTCCCTCCTCACTAGCTGAGGGGCCTTGGATGAGATATTTAGCCTTTCTGGGCTTCAGTGTTTTTCATTTGTAAAATGAAGATAATAATAAACAATAATTATTATATAGAGTTTTTGTGAAGACTAAATGAGTTAACAGTATGTATTATTTAGAACTATTCCTCATATCTGATAAGATCTATGTGTGGATTTAGAGCTAGAAGTGGCCAGTGCTTGTTTGAAGGGATGCCACCGCTGGAAGGTAGAGCTGCCTGAGGAGCTGGCCTCCTTTCCCCATGGGCGTCCTCACTGACAGGGCCAAGAGGACTCTTTCTTGAGGGACCCTTCTGATCCTTTTGAGACCTTCGGAGATCTGAATTCTGGTCAGGACTCAAGCTGAGCTGCATATGTTGTGGTGGTAACAGAAGTCTCAGGGGAGACAGGGCTTTGTTAAAGAGATCAAAGCGCTTGGGTGTATATTTGGGGCAGTGCAGGAAGTAGTGTGCTGGAGATGCTTTCTAGCAGCTCCTGAGAACTGATCACTAGCATTTCTTCCCAATGTCACATTCAGTGAGGTCATGTTGGTAGCTTAAAATCAGCCACAATAGGAATATTTATACCATGGAAGTTGGCAAACATTACAGATCTGTGCTTTGTCTTTCAGAGGGCCGATTGCTAAATATTTTGCAGACACCACTGGCCTTACTGTGCTCTAGTTGGCAGATGTAGATTCTGGGGATCCTCTCACCTGACA
The DNA here is from genome assembly GCF_022837055.1 of Prionailurus viverrinus. Lineage (NCBI taxonomy): Eukaryota > Metazoa > Chordata > Mammalia > Carnivora > Felidae > Prionailurus > Prionailurus viverrinus. Next base: position 65,713,456 of record NC_062570.1, on the reverse strand, counting down.
CAGAGCTGGCTTCTGCTCCAGATGGTACTCAGGGTCTCTGGGCTTGAACTGGGCAGAGAGACCCATTGAGTTTGGCCTGCTGTGGATAAGGAGCTGTTCCTTTCCTTGAGGATGGCTTTGGGGGTGTATTACTTGAATAGAGTACTTTGAGCTTGAACGACCTGTAGGAAAGAGTTACTTAGCTCTCTACAAATGTAACACCATACCTCTGGTTGTCGGGCCACTCACTGCCATTTTCTCTTCTTTTCCTTTTGTTTTTGTTTTTGTTTTTGTTTTTGTTTTTGTTTTTGTTGGTTTTAGGTCTCAGTCAGTCTCTCCACCTCCAGTTCTCTCCCCACCAAGGAGTCCCATCTACCCATTCAGTGATAGTGAAACGTCAGCCTGCAGGTACCCAAGCCGCTCCAGCTCCCGGCTGCTCCTCAAGGACTGGCACCCCCGTGATCTTTCACCCCCAAATCCTCAAGCTCACTCCCCAGACACTTCACCACCCATCTGTCCTCTCAAGGCCACCAACTTCAGTTATTTGGACAGAAGCCCTTCAGTGTGCAAGAGAGAGGACCAGAAGGAGGATGTCCAAGGGGCAGCCCAGGATGTAGAGGGAGTAGCTGCTTGCCTCCCCCTTGCCCAGAGCACCCCATCCCTGGGGCCAGGAACCGGCTCACGGAGCTCCTTTCTGAACCGCACTGGCAACCGTGCCCATAGCCTGGGCATCCGGGAGAAGATCTCAGCATGGGAGGGTCGCCGAGAGGCTTCGCCCAGGATGAGCATGTGTGGGGAGAAGCGGGAGGGCTCTGGGGGCGAGTGGGCGGTCAGTGAAGGCTGTCCCAGCGTGGCGCCATCCCCCTGCAGCTCAGAAAAAACCTTCGATTTCAAGGGCCTCCGGAGGATGAGCAGGACCTTCTCAGAGTGTTCCTACCCTGAGACCGAGGAGGAGGGAGAGGCGCTCCCTGTCCGGGACTCTTTCTACCGGCTAGAGAGACGGGCAGGCCGGAGTGAGCCCAGTGCCTTCCTCAGGGGGCATGGCAGTAGGAAAGAGAGCTCAGCAGTGCTGAGTCGGATCCAGAAAATTGAACAGGCCCTGAAGGAGCAGCCAGGCCGGGGACTCCCCCAGCTCCCCAGCAGCTGCTACAGTGTAGACCGAGGGAAAAGGAAGACTGGGACCTTGGGAACCTTGGAGGAACTGACAGGGAGCACGAGTGTGAGCACTGGCAACCGGGCAGGAGGAGTGGCTGGAGTTGGGGGGGAGGCAGGCCCACCCCTGGAGAGAGAAGGCAGTGGCTCCACTAAGCCAGGGACCCCGGGAAATAGCCTGAGCTCCCAGCTGCTGCCATCAAAGAGCTCCCTTGATCCCGCTGTGAATCCTGTTCCCAAACCCAAGCGCACCTTTGAATATGAGGCTGACAAGAATCCCAAGAGTAAGCCAAGCAATGGTCTACCTCCTTCGCCCACACCTGCTGCTCCACCCCCCCTGCCCTCCACCCCAGCCCCACCAGTCACCCGGAGACCCAAGAAGGACACACGTGGTCACCGCAAGTCCCAGAGCAGGTAACGAATGTTCCTCCAGTGTCTTCACAGCCGGGTACTGTGGCTTTCTTTTCGATGGAAGATGTGAAAGCAGACTGTAGTTGTGGGTCACAGTCAGAAGTGCTTCATGGATCCTGAAGCAGTGAGTAATTGTCAGGTGGTGACATCAATTAGGTGAAAAAGAAATTGTTCTGCTCTTGCAGGATAAGGATACATAAACGTGAGTGGGAGGATGAAAATGCTTCTTCCAAATGCTGTCTACTGAAGGTGTGGGCTGGATTTGGCCTTGGGGGGAGAGTTGGGCTACGTCTTGAGCCCTGTTGGAACTGCCTTGGTCCTTGTGGGAAAGGTAGGACCACCTTACTTTTAGATAGAATGGGCAGTCCTTTGAGGAACGTAGGATCTTAGTCTCATGACTACCTGAAATGCCAGCATTAGAAACTTATTTCCTTGAGGGAATCACTATCTGAATACTGCATGTTGCCATTAACATAGTAGCATCAATACATTTAAGATGATTTTCTCTCTCCTGAGGGCTGCCTGGCCATTTAGGGATCCTGGGCCTTTAGGAAGAGGAGATCCTTGGATCGTGAAAGGGGAGACTGATGGAAAATGTGTCAAAGAATATTTTACTGTTTTTTTGGCCATGTTCAAGAATGGCCTGTCCTGACACTGTCATTAGCTTCCTGCTCAGTCTCAGCATTCTTGACCCTGGACTACCTGGGGTGTCTCCACAATTATAAGTGACTGACTGGGCACTGGAGCTGCTAGGGTTGTGAAAGTTGACAGACACCTTATTCTCTGAATTGGGGTAGGCAGGAGCCCGCCTCATTAGAAAGGCCTGTCTCCTTCTCCCTCACTGCCTTTCTCTTCTAACCCAAAGTCAGATGGCATTTGGGCTTATTTTACTTCTCGGGGTTCTTCAGTTGGGTCTAATACTTCAGGCTACACCCAGCATATCATTCAGGGATACCATCATATAGATAACTGCTCAGCCATGAGAGGAAGACATCAGAAAGTTTCAGGTGCATGGGCCAGAAGAGCCCTGGGCTAAGGGTAATCCTATGTTTTGGCTTACCCCAACATGCTTACTGGCTCTCAAGACTTTAACAGCCTGCCAGGAGTGTTTGCTTTGTTCTGATTTATCCATTTCTATAAATACCCATCTAGAGCCTGCCATGCACTAAACCTTGTACTGGATAAGGGGACACAGGGTCAAATAAGATACGGTTCTTCTATTCTTCCATTCTTGATGTGGTACAGGAGGTAGATCACAGATAAATCCTAGATGCTCTATGTGACACGATCCATGTCAGTGTAGGATGCTACAGAGACCCAGAGGAAGAGGCAGCTAAGTTAGACAGGGGAGTGCGGGAAGCCTCCTTATAGAGGGAGTTGTTGAGCTAAATTTAGAAGAACAAACAAGCAGTTAGCTAGGTGGAAAAGGGGATGTGGGAGAGTATATCAGCCCGAAGGTTTAACACATACTCCTGTACATGTTACATTTATATATAATATATACACACACATATACCATATATGGTGGAGTCACTTCACATAATAATTAACATAGCAAATTAAAAAATCTGTGCTCTTGGAAAAAAAGAGAGACCATTCAAAAAGTATAAGTTCTTTTATTTGCCTATTCACACAGTGGCATATTCCCTGAAGGAGCATGAGATGGTAAGTTTGTTTTGGTTGTGTCAGGCATGATTCTTATATGTAACAATTTTTTATTTAAAAAATCCAACCAAGTATTTCTTTTGGTATTCAACCCCCCCCAAAAAAAAGAAAAAGAAAAAAGAAAGAAAGAAATCTGTTAAAAATAAATCTGTGGAGAAACTGACTATATTAGTCTTAATTAAAGACAGTGTGTGTTGGTCTTCAATGTGGTATCTTCCTGAGGGATTTTCAAGGGTAATTTGGCTGAACATGATTTGTATATCTGTATATTTGAGAACTATCTGCAAAAGATGTTGACCTCACAGTATATATGTTAATGAAAGCTTGATCTCAGACCGCCAGTATCTGTGAGCCAACATTCAGGAACCACTGCATTTAATCATTGGATATTTAACTGGGTCAGAAGTCTAGGTCAGAGACAGACTTGGGAGCCATCATAGTAGGAATGGTAGATATAGCAATGGCCATCAGTATTTGGCTCCCAGAGAGCACAGAGTGAGAGAAAGAATCCTGAAGACAGAACTCTGAGAGACTCTGGCATTTAAAAGGCAAGTGGAAAAGGTATATCCCTCACATGAACCTGAAAACTAATTGCCAAAGAAGCTGTTGACTGTGTCATGGAGGTGAAGGGAGGAGGGTGCCAGTGTAGAGTGTTCAGCTGTGTCAAGTGCTACAGAATAGCTAGGCAAGCTGAGAACAGAATGTGGCTTTTAGGACACCTTTAGTCCTTGACTTGCACCCCAAGACTCTGAGAAGTTGTTCATTAAACAAGAGAGAAAGGCTGAAATATCTAATGGTAACCAAAAGAAGAGGGAGGTGTTAATGGATGGGAGGAGGTCTTCAGTCAGTATCTTTCCTTTCTCCCCCTCCCCACCCCCCCAGGAGTCTGCTGGGACCTGCCTTGGAGAGGGAGAGGACGCAGCTAGGGTCAAGTCTTAGATAACGGAGGAGAGGAGTAGAGAGTACTGTGGGCTCAAGCTATCTGAGGAGCTAACAAACCGTGGTTTTGAAATTCTGTAGTAGAGGGGATGGCTATTTGCAGTATGGAAAGGAGCAGCTGACTAGCTCAAGGGAAGCTGGGTCTTGGAAGTAGCTTCTGGCTGCAAATTGCCCTCCTTGTTCCACCTCAGAAGTGGTATGATTTGTTTGGAGGTCTCAGCCCTTCCTCTTCTAACGATGCACCTATCACCACCTGATTCCCTGACCCCCAAACAGCCCTGGGCATCACCCATCCACTGTTGAGCCCTTACTACCTGTTCAGAGCAGGAGCGCTTGCTAGGATGCGGGCATAATGGAGGCTCCAGAGGCTGAACAGGCACTCCATTCTGTGGTACTGGCAGATACTTCGCAAGGATGATAGGCTCCGGGGCTTGGAGGCCCAGGTTAAAAGCTCAGACCCTGGAGTCAGACAGCCTCGGTGAGTCCGGCCACTTGTCACTTCATCTCCCTGAGCCTCCATCTCCTTATTCATAAAATGGCACAATAGCTAGTAGCAGCATTGTGAAGATTAATGAGGTCCATGTGCAAGGTGTTTGACATAGCATCTGACACATCGCACCCTTTTTAGCTGTGGGATTTGTTACTGGTATGATTAGCAGACACCGAGGCTGGGGTCTCTCAGACCATTTATCTCCTCATTTGAATGGTAAGTTTGGATCCACCTTGATACATTGCTTGGTAGCTGGTTTGTGAGGAGGACCTCTGGTCTTTGCTGTTGCCCATGGCCATTCCCCCAATGAGGCGGTTGGAATCTAGTTCTGCTGAAATGACCCATGCTCTTGTTATCCACAGAAAATCCTTTGAGTTTGAGGATGCATCCAGTCTCCAGTCCCTGTACCCCTCTTCTCCCACTGAGAATGGTACTGAGAGCCAACCCAAGTTTGGATCCAAAAGCACTTTAGAAGAAAATGCCTATGAAGATATTGTGGGTAAGCTGTGGTAGAGGTGGCGGGCTGGCTTATCTCTGGGGGCTGCAGAACAGGAACAGGAGGGACACTCCCAGGTTCCACTTCATTCACTGGGGGCAGACATGGCCCAGCTTCTGGAACTTCTCAAGAAAATGGGCATCAGGGGAAACATCTTGGAAAAGACTGAGCAGCTAAGAGATTAAAGCCTGACCTTGAATGAACTGAAACTGAAAGGGCTTCTGGGACCACAGTAAGGGGAAAACCATATCATTCCTTTTATTTTCAGAAGGCTTCCTTAGCTGTGTGTCCTTCCTTAGCTGTGTAATCTTAGGCAAATCACGTTTCTGAGGCCTGTTTCCTCTTATAAAGTGATGATGATGATACGTTAACAACAACAACAACAATAATAATAATAATACCTCAAAGGATTGTTGTTAGGATTCAATGAGATAAAATGTATATCAGAGTACCTAGCACAGTGCCTGGTCCTTAATATGTATCTCTTCTACTTTCTCTTAAAGTAAATGGTGTCAAGAAAGCATCTGGGATTTTATTCTGCTTGCATACTAACAAGTTTAGCCTTCCCTGGCTTCACAGATGCTGGCCGAAGACACACGACTCTTGGATCACAGTCAAAGGACTTTATTACTCATGGCACAGCAGGCAGCACATGGGTCCCCTTGCTCCCAGGTCCCATGAGGCAGTGTGGAGGAGGTCCAGGTTGAACCTGCACTTACATGTGGGTCTGTGTGCCAGGAGGAACTTCAGGCTGAAGGAACCCCAGTCTTTCCAGGGGGTGGCTAGCAAACATGCCCAACCTTTGCCCCACAAGGAGGTCTTGTTTTTATTATTCTGGCCAGGAAACAAACCTGCCTCGCCCTGGAGGAAGACACTATCTCTACCTTCTGAGGTTGTTTGCTATACATCTTTGAAAAGACAGTCTGGATGGGTCCTTCCCCTTGCTCAAAAGTCAGAAATGTAAAATACCATGGAGAATTGTCCTTCAACAACTGGGAGGACTTGGTGTTGGCAAACTTGTGTTCCAGGGTCAACAAAAAACCGGTAGTCTAGGCTGCGTTGGGTTTATTTTGGGCTTTCATTTGAATCCTGGTCTCATTCTCTTTAGTGGGGCTTCAGTTTTGTTGGAGTAAAGTATGTGTGAGTGTCACTCAAGAGAAGCAGTGTGCTTGTGCACTTGACCCCTCCTCTCTCATCTCTGGCTCTGTCTCATCTCTGTGTTAGGCCTTGAGGCTGGAGACCCTTGAAAGTTCTTAGTTAACATATTAGAGAGAAAAACGGCCCTAATGGAGAACCCTCCAGATTCTCCTAAGACTAGAGAATCTTAGGAAGAGGGGGTCGTCTATTCCCTCATTTGATCTTTGCCACCAGTTTCATAATTTTCTCCTGATAACTTGCTGGGCCAGCATTTCTGGGGAAATAGCAGCAGTGCTTGGATCCACATAGACATCCTGCTTCCCCAGGAGCAGAATATATAGTATATAGCCATCCAAAATTAGGTCATAACAGGAATACTGTGGGATTGAGGTCCCTAGAATAGCAAAAGGGTTTAGAGAGGGAGGCCTTTTCTCTTAACCCTGGGAAAAAGCATTGTACATATAGTCACCCAGAGTTGAGGTCAAGACCTGTGGGGATCAGCTCCATATCCCCATTTTCCTCCCCACTCCAGTTTCAGGATACATTTCTGTTTCCTCTAGCTTAGAAGAAACCAGAATGTGTTATTGCTGCCCAGGGCCCTCCAGAGCACCCAGTGTGGCTGCTGCAGTGGGCCAAGGAGGCTATGGTTCTTAACCCCCCTCCCCCAGTAGACCAGGCACTGCCCACACTGTGATCCTCTTCTCTGAGAAGGCTTTGCAGCCCTTCTGTGCTGTCCTGTCATTTCAGGCGGGGAAATGTTTTGTATCAGCTGAACTGAAATAAGAGAAAGAGATGCTTCAACCATCTCTCCCTGTGCAGAGTTCCATGATCCAAGGCTCTGTCTGGGCTTGTTTGGGGACCATATCTGGTGGTACAGGAGGAGATGAGAATCTGAGGGGCACTGTCCTAGGAAACAGAACTGTTCTCTGGGCCTTCTTAGGTCAGGTTAGGGAGAAGAGGGAGAGAGAGGCAAGTATGCCTGGGTCTCAGTCTCTTCACTTAGTAGAGGGGACTTACTGCCACTTTGGGATGTTGTATGAGGAGGCAAAGAAATATAGGAGCAGCTTGGATGCTTCTTGAATGTGTGAGTTAGAGCTGGGGGTAAGGGCTGGTATGGGATGAGGTTGGAATTAGGGTGTATTCCTTAGCTGCTCACCTGGCTTCTGGATCTTTGGAGCATCATGCAGAGAGTATGGGAGGAGTACTCAGGAAAGTGTTAGAGGGAAGGCAGGGGAGTGACCCAGACACCTGGGTTTTGCTTCTGCTTTGTGGGGTGTGGGTGTAGTTAGTTCAGTGCCCTGGATATGGCTTCCTCCTTTGTATCCCCCACAACAGTGCTGTCTGAATTTCTAGATTTGACCAGGGAAGCTAGAGGGAAGTACAAGAGAAAATATCTCTCTCAGATTCTGGTTGATTTATCCCCTTCTCCTTCCCAGGAGACAGGCCCAAGAATTTGGACCCCCCCCCCCCCCCCCGCCAGAGGCTTCACCAGGGCCTTTGTTGCTGAACTCTGAATGTCAGTTTCACTTTTTGCCTGGGATTGACCAGTGCCTAGGACTTCCCAGGAGCCTTCTCTCTGTTCTTGGCCCAGCCTGTGCTCTATGAGGTTAAGGTCGTTTCTGGTTCTGTTTGGATTAACGAACTCTTATGTTGCCTTGCTTGCACAGTGACAGACAAAGCTTTGTTTTGGGTGTGTGATAATGGGGCCGGCGGGGGGCAGGGAGCACCCACGTTAAATCTCCATCTTGGGGACCAGTTGATTGGATTGGAGTTTCTGGTCTGTTAGAGGTTGAGTATCAGTTGGCCCAGAAACTAACATGTCTTCTCTGTGAGCAGTGGACTTGAATGAGGGGCCTCAGGGAATTTGCTGGCCTCCTGCCCACACCAGGCATGATGCCTGGGGACCTGTGGTGGGATATTCCAAAACAGGCTGAGGTTTATCCTGCTAATTTGCAATAGAGGGGTTCAAAAATAAAGTTACTGTCTTTTTGCTTTCTGGGGCTGTTAATTCTCGCCTGTCCAATTTGACATCTGCCCCTGAAGATGCTGCTATTCTACAAAGCCTTATAATCATTTGCATTTTGAGCCTGACACTTAAAAATGCACCCAAGGAAGCAGCTTGTTAGGGAGTTATGTGGAGTGGCCTCGGCGCCTGACCAGGGAGCCTGGACTGCATTCCTGCAGAGGTTCCCACTCCCATCAGCTAGTTGGGGCTGAGGGAGAGTTTCCAGGAACTTGAACGGGATGGGAGCTGGGGACAGAGCCAGTTAGCCTGACTGCAAAGCGTTTTGAACCTCTGTTCTTTCTGCCTTCTTCTCTTATTTGTCCCCAGGCAGGAAGGTAGTAAGGAACATAGGGCACCTAACAGCATTGAGGCTGCAACCCAGAGTGTGTTGTGGGGGATTTGGGCCTTTATCCTGGCCCTCTCTCCACCTTGGGAAGGAGGGGAAGAAGCTGAGAACCAGGAGAAACAGCTGGTTCAAACCGGGAGAGGTTTTGACAGGGAAGCTGTAGACTGGGCCCTAATCAGGGTGTGGTCAGGAAGCTTAGGATTGTGTTGGGAGAAATTCTCAGTGCCTATGCATATTCACACACATTTCGTCCCTAACTGGTTCTTCCAGTGTGTGTGTGTGTGTGTGTGTGTGTGTGTGTGTGTGTGTGTGTGGAGTGAGTGCTGTTTGGTACATGTGGTTAATGACCAAAGTTGCTGTGGGGAGAAATGGGGGCAGGGCTGGGTGGGTGGGGTGGGTTTCTTCCTTTGAGAGGATCAGTGTGATAAGTTTGGTCTCTGACAATCCCCTTTAAAACAGTGCAAAGCAGAAATTCTTGGCGATGCCCTTGTTCCATATCTCATCAGCAAAGCTGGGAAGGGCTGAGACCTCTGGCTTCCCCAGCTGGGCTTGATGTGATGGGGCTGCTCAGGTCCAGGCTTCTGGGGAAGAGGGCCTACCTCTTTTCCCACTCCTAGGGCATTGTGGTGCGGATCACCCTTGAGGAAGCTGTGTGAGTGGGAATGCAGGTAAAAGTCTGGTGTCTACCAGGCTTCCTGTCTCCCACCCATGCCCCTGCTAAATCTTTCCCATACTCACTCAGCTGTAGCTTCTCCAGCCTTGCTGTTGTCTTGTTTCCCCAGAGGGAGTTCGGAGCCCTTTTCCCCAACCCTCCTCCTCTCCCAATTCTGAGCCATTGCTTCGGGGTTAATTTTCTCTTGGCAGGTTCAGGTGTGGTTCTACTCAGGGCCTGCTTGGTCTCTGCATATTCCCATCCCCTGGGCACCCTTAGTCCCTGGAAAAAATGACTGGGGGTATGTCCCCTGAGACAGTTCCAAAACAGTGGCCAGAAACAGTCTTGGAAGTCAAGAGTAGCAGGTGAACTAGGGCTGTGAAGGCCCAGCTAAGGGTGGGGAGGCAGGGCTTGGGCTAGCAGTCATTTCCTGGAGAAGGGATTAGTGGCCTGCTTATATCAGAGAGGATTTTAAGCATTGCTGAAGAAGAAAGAAGCTGGTGTTAAGGCTGGGAAGACAGGAGGGGCATTGAGGCTTTCCTGAAATTTTGTTTCCAGAGGCAATACTAGTATTGAGACCCTGGTGTTCCCAACTGTTTTCTTGTCACTGATGTGTATCAACATTGTACTTCTATTACTTCCCTGGACCTCAGTCCCTTATATCTATTTCTGAGAGCTTTGGATTTTATATCAGTTTTCAAGGCTCTGATTCTTGGGGAAGAAAGAAGGAAGAGAAGGAAGGTGAGAGGGAGAAGAAAGGAATGAGGGAAGGATGGAGGAAAGAGGGTTTGTGTTGGGAGTCATGTCATGGCACTCAGAATCTATTAGGAAGTTTAGAAACATCTGTCTAAAGCAGTCGTTCTTAATGGGGCAGGGGAGTAATTTCAACCATCCACCCACCCATCCTTCCTTCCTTCCTTCCTTCCTTCCTTCCTTCCCTCCCTCCCTCCCTCCCTCCCTCCTTCGTTCCATACATTCATCCATCCATTCACCCATCCGTGCATTTATCCATCTGCTCAGGGGACATTTGAGAGTGTCTGGAGACATTTCTGGTTATTACAACAGAGGTGGTGCTACTGTCATCTAGTGGATTGAGGCCAGGGTTGCTGCTGAACATCCTACAAATGCACAGGAAAGGCTACCACCACAACAAGAATTTCCCAGCCCCAAATGTCAGTAGTTTGGAGAAACTCTGATCTAATGGACTTGAGAGACAAGGTCATCCTGTTGGTTTGAGGGATGATGATAAGGACTTTGGCTGGTCATCCAGGTCAAGGCAGTTTGGATTTGATGAGCTTGGAATAAATGTTCTTCCTGCCCCCATCTGAGCAGTGATGCTCTGGTCCTGTTTCCCACTATCAGAAAGATTGTGTCCTGGCATTCTTGATTCCTTGATCCACCCACCTCATCAATACAGAATATACTTTGGAGGGAGACCAAGAAGTACTGAGTCTCTCCTGACTCCTCTCTAAGTGCCTAGAGTAGGGTAGGCTGGATGCCAGGTTTGATACTTGGCTTCTTGAGGCAGGGTTGCTGGGCCAGCTCTGCTTAGTCAGGACTCTGGAATGGAGACAAGTCATATTCATAGCATGACTGTGTTACAGGAAAACTCCGCTCAATTGCTGGGGACTCTGCGTGGTGCTCGGAATCACTTCATCCAGTCCCAAATCCTTTCTTGACCCATTCTTGACTCAAGTTCAAGAGATTCGCGTTGCTCCCATGGCACCCTTCCTTCACATCTCTTCCCTCCCCCTACCTCTGTTGAATGCATTTCCTAAATTCATTGTGGTTTTTCATGATAATAATAAATAGATCCCCCAGTCTGGGGGATTTGAGGGGGGTAACTGTAGATTCCCCCAGTTTGGGGGAAACTGAGAATTCTGTAAGCATATAGGGATTAGTTTTTCTTTTGTGTTCCATCCTAGGAAAGCTTACACTGTCAGTGGCCTTGTTTCTAATCATATGGCTCTTTATTCTGCCTGCTCCCTGAGAAGTGGTATTTGAACTCCTCCCGGGTGTGAGGCACATCCAGGCATCTGCAGGGCTCAGCAGTCACTAGGCTCCATTCTGGTGCTGACCAGGGAAAAGAGGAATGAGGCCTGTTCTTTTCATGTATGCTACCCCCAGCACAGCCTAATGCTGGTCACTGGTGCGTAGGTCCCACGTCCCAGACAGGGGCATTGATGTGGCAGGGAGGATATGGAAAGACAAGGAAAAGAGGAGCAGAGGGCTGTATTCACTCACAGTGCCCACAGATCCGTTGCAGGCTTGAGCCAGGACTGACCTGGCTCATGATGTTATTGGAGTGTAGCCACGTCCAGGTATGGTTGTAGGGAAAGAGGTAGGCAGGTATGGCTATGGGTAGGAGTTGCTTTTATGGGCAGGGACTGTGCTGTCAACTTCCCAAGGTTTGCTTGTAGTGACAGTACAGTGCCTACTGCCAGGGTTTTAAGAATTGGTCCTGAAAAGCAAAAACTCCCCACCCTCACCCCTAGGCCCAGGCTGCTGTCAGGCCTTTCACACCTCCCTATGTCATAGCAGGAGGGCTTATTCCAAAAGGGGAGTGAAGATCAATCTGTTTTTCCAGGTCAGCAGTAGAGGAATTAGAGTGACACTGTAATGAGAGCAGTACGTTGAGCAGATCGTTACCGAAATCTCACTACTTGACTGACAGTGTTCTGGTGTGGGGTTATCTGTGGACCGGATGGTAGACCTGCCCTGAAAGAGCGGTGCATGGTAGAGTGATTGAGAGGGAAGCCTGGGAGCGCCTTGCTCCTTATAGTTCATCAGTGTTCCTCCATGCCCATCCTGCAGAGTGGTCTTCAGGGAGCATTGCTAATGGGACAGCCTGGTGACCTCTGAAAGCCTTTCCTACCTTGAACTGTATATCTCCCGGGCTTTCACGGCAGAGGAACTGGAGCCAAGGAACGACGCCTGGTGTTGGCTTTGTCCTCTGGCTGGGTGCAGGCAGGGGTAGCTGAGCCAGTCTTGTGCAATCTCTGAATTTATAAAGCAGAGGCCAGACAAGGCTGAGCTGAAGTGGGGGTGGGGGTGGGGGTGGGGGGGTTCGCTTCTGGTTTTGGAGCCGGGATCTGTTTGTAGCCTCCCCACTGCAGACGAGCAGCTGTATGACTCATGGGCTAAAGGGCCAGGCAGAAGCCATTCTCTTTGGTTCACAGGAGTTCTGCTTGTTTATTTGTGAGTGCATGTGTTTCCTCCTTCCCTTCTCCCCGTCTCTAACTTCTCCCCCTCTGCAGGAGATCTACCCAAGGAGAATCCATACGAGGATGTGGACTTAAAGAGCCGAAGAGCAGGACGAAAATCCCAGCAACTGTCTGAAAACTCCTTGGACTCTTTGCACAGGATGTGGGGTCCTCAGGACAGGAAGTACAACAACCCACCCACTCAGGTAACTGCAGCCCTGACTTGAGCCAGTGTGAGGGCCACAGGAGAGGCCTGTCCCACCAGGGTTTGGGCCCACTTCCACTCACGCTCTTTCCCTCATAGTGCTTGACAAAGGAGGTGACCTCAGGAAAGGCCTCTGCATGCAGGGACTAATGTCATGTCAGAATCCTCGCGGGGAAGTGAGGCATGCCCTTGGGGCACCCTGCCCCATGCTCTTCCCTTCACTGCTTGAGCTCTGAGCTGCAACACCAAGGCATGAGCCTCTGCCGCCTCCTGTCTTATCATTGTTCCTGCTCCCCTTCTGTGGGTAACAGAAAGATGGGGGCCCTGGTTGGAGTCCTGATATTCTGCAGCTCTGGCAGAAATGATCTCAGTACTGGCATTTGGGGGCCAGGCATAGGCCCAAGAACCAGATTTGGAGAGCTAGACGCGTGTCTACCAGACCTTGAGCCACTTGTGTTGGAGGAAATAAGAATGAATCTTTAAGGACTGATAGAAGGCAGAATGAGAAAAAAGATGGAGTCAAAGGAGGCCCTTAGACTCTAGCTCATTCTGGCCTTATCTGGGGTGGATAGGAAGCAGGAGAAAGGACCTACCCAGGCAATTTGAATTTTCTTTGCAAATGGAGGGACCTGGATATTTTGTAACATTGGCTAGAGAATACAGAAATTTCTTCTGGTTTTGGAACGATGTAATCATTTTTATACAAGAGTCACCTTTCTAATGTGCTGTATTGAAACAGGCTTCCACTGAACTTATGTTGCCAGACTGGTTGGGTGGGAAGAGGGCCTTGGGGGACGGGAGGAAGGAGGACTTAACTGAAGAGTGATGAGAGGGAATTCCAGATGCAGACAGTGGGTAGGAGGCAGGCTGAGTTGGCAGGGGTGCTGCCTTTCTAGCAGTGAGCTGGGTCTGCGAAGAGTAAGGTGCCCTGTTGGGAGGAGTGTTGGTCTAGATGGAGAGAGTAGATCAGGGCCAGGGAGGGGCAGCTGGGTGAAGGCAACTGGCTATGAGGCCCACCTTGCCAGGCTTTGATAGATAGTGAGAGCCCAGAGCCCTTCTGTTTTTCTTGGAAGAAGTAAGCAGGACCAGGCTGTCATGTGGATTATGGCCCGTGCTAAAGAAGCCTTTTAGGGCTGGATTGGGGGCTCGGGGTTGGTGGGAGGTTGGGGTGGGGGGAGACTAGCTCCATCAGCCAGGCTGAATAATGAGCAAAGTCTAAGCCTTGCCCCAAAGCTCACAAGGAGCCCCCAGAATTCCTGCTTGGCCTTATCTTTTCACTCAGATGAGAGCCCAGTTTTCTTAGCCTCTGCTTTCTTTTTTTCTGGCAGAGGTGGTTCAGCTTCCTTTGTAGAAGCATCTATCTAATCTAGCCCTGACCTGCTGATTAGCAGCTGAGGTCTTAAAAGAGGAAACCCAGGCAGAGGGAAATTCCAGGATGGGATTCGGGGGAGCCAGGGATGCCAGCCAAGGCATGTGGTGAACCCCTCTCCCATGTCTTCTCTCCCATGCCAGCTGTCCCTGAAACCCAACAGCCAGTCCCTGCGCAGTGGGAACTGGTCAGAAAGGAAGAGCCACCGGCTGCCACGATTACCCAAAAGGCACAGCCATGACGACATGCTGCTGCTGGCTCAGCTGAGCCTGCCGTCTTCACCCTCTAGCCTTAATGAGGACAGCCTCAGCACCACAAGTGAGCTGCTGTCCAGCCGAAGGGCCCGCCGCATTCCCAAGGTAGCCTCCCCAGAGGAGCCAACCGGGGCTGGGCAGGTGGGTGGGCAGGTGGGCAGCTCTTCCCTCCCTCCCTCCCTCCCTCCCTCCCTTCCTTCCTTCCTTCCTTCCTTCCTTCCTTCCCTCCCTCCCTCCCTCCCTCCCTCCCTAATCTGGGGCTACTTCCTCAATTCTCCTTGAATATATTCTGGGTCCTCACACTGGCCCTTTCTCTTTCATCTGGTTAATTCTCTATCTTACCACCAAAGATGCATTAACGAGTAATGAATGAGTGCACAGATATTAGGGCAAGGACAGGCTAGCCTCTCCCCCAGGGAGCACTCTATGCCATTGAATGAATGGAAACCAGTCCTTTAGGAGACTCCCCATTAGTGAGTGTGGGGTGTGCATTTGGAGATCTCTGCATGCATTAAACACTTCCAGGCTTTGAAGGACCTAGGACTCAAACATGAGTCTTCCTTTCTCTGACTCTCAGAATTGAGAGTTTTCAGCAATGATTTGCACACACAGGCAGTCAGACCCAAATCCCCAGCCCAAAGCTGCAGGATTTAGCCAAATGGTATTTTTAGCTTGCAAACAATGCTTGGGTATATTGGGAATTTAGCTCCTTCCTGTCGGGGCCCCAGGTTATAGCCTAGAGGGAAAGGCTCGAATCTTTGTTCCTGTTATTATGTCTGAGGAGCTCTTTGTCTCCTTTGGTTCAGTGACTCTGGGGACCCAGAAGCTCCCATCCTGTCTAGTTTGATCACAGTTCCTTCCTCTAGGGAGCTAAGTTTAACATCGTTGCACATTGGGGCAGGAGACCAGTTAGGGGATGAGGTAAAGAGCAACCAGACAGTCTGCACTCAGGGTCAGTGCAGCAGGGAGACCAGGACCGGGCCCAGTGTCAGGAGGGCAGAAAGCTTGCACCTGAGGGAAGGAATGGGCTACTAATCAGCCTCCTTGGAAGTAGGGGCAACTGGTTACCTCACCAGGGTTACCTCACCCTCCCTGCTTTTCTCACCCAGCTTGTCCAAAGAATTAACTCCATCTACAACGCCAAGAGGGGAAAGAAGAGGTTAAAAAAGCTGTCTATGTCCAGCATTGAGACAGCATCACTGAGAGGTAGGCCTTGATATCTGAGCTGGTTCAGGTATCTGGGGCCCTTGGATGTTAGGAATGGGGAGAGGTACGGACTTGCCTCAATTTACCCTTCTTTGGGCTGATCACAGGATTCTGCTGCCTTCTAGGAGGGTAGAGTCCTGCCAAGAAGTAGCACATAGAAGGGGAGGGCCAAAGAGGGAAGGAAGCCATGGGATGGGTTAGTTCAGGCTTTGGGCTGCACGGCCCTGATTAGGGAGGTGGATGTGGGAATCTGCTTCTGGCAAAAGGAAAGGCCGGGCTTATAGAGCTCTGTGGTCTGTTTCCCATTTCAAATATTCGCGTCCTGGAGGCAAGCCCTATGTTCCAGACCTATAGGCCTCTCTTCTGGTTCAGCCTCCAGCTCAGCCTTCAGCAGCTTTCCCCAGATCAGGACTGGGTGGAGAGGGGTTTGTATAGCAGTTAGCACCTTCAGTTTGAACTCAGGGGACCCTGGGCCCATAGAAGCCCAGACTAGGTATGATCCATCCCTTGTGAGGATAGCTGGGAGGGGGGCATGGAGAACATTGGCTGTGGGGCGGTGGCTCAGCAAGCGTGCACTCCTGCTGTTACTTTTCCAGATGAGAATAGTGAGAGCGAGAGCGACTCTGACGACAGGTTCAAAGGTGAGGTGTGGCTCCCCAAGAACACGGAACCCCTTCCCAGCCCTCTCTGTAGGGACTCGCCCCCCTCCCTCTACACATATAGTTCCAACGTCCCCATTTGGCCTGCTTTGGAGAGGCAACAGGCAGGCAGGATAGCAGCCAACAGAGCAAGGAACTATAGGGGAGCCTCTCCTACTGCGTGCAAGGCAGCCCTGCCAAGTTGAACCTAGACAGCCCCCTTCACCTGGACTTCCACAAGGTGTCGTCCCCGAGAGTTAGGTGCTAGATTTGCCTGGTAAATGCTGCAAATCTGGAGGTTTAGAGGTGGGTTTAGAAGATTGCAAGTACCTCTTCTGGCTTAAGAAACGTGCCACGGTCTGAGGAAAACTGGTCCTCTGGAGGCCCCAAAGCCACTCACCCCCCATATCCATAGAGAGGAGGCCTGCCACCTCCCTGAAAAGGTTTTGGGAACTTCCTGTTCCGGAAGCCTTGGACAAATGTCTGTTCTTTCTCTACTGGGAAACCTGCCTAGACTTTCCTGGATGGTTATAGTATGTGGAACCTAGCTCCTTCTTTCCCTTCTCTACTGGTTCCCCCCGGCATGTGGGCAAGTGGACTTTGGGTCAGGAAACTGGGACAAAGGGTCCAGGTCCAAGGACTCTTGAGAGGGGTCCAGGATTAAGGCTTCATGGAGGTCCACGTTTTCTCATGTTGACACTAGGCAGAGGTAGGTAGGCGCAGTGATACACGCCTGGGTTTGCTGGGCTCAAGCAGTCTTGCCAGCCCCAGCCCAGCCTCCAGAGGCTCCAGTAGTAGCTCCCTGAGGCAGGGTAGGACTTTTGCACAGGCGTAGATACATTGCTCCTGCCACTTCTCCCCCAAAACCTGCCTGGACAGGGCATCAGACCAGGCTCCCACACTTAGAGGTGGTCCACAGAGGCAGAGCCTGAGAGGGAGGCTGATGTGGAATCTGTGAGGGTCCAGCCTGCCTGTCCCCTGACCTGTGACCTGCCCCCAGCCCACACACAGCGCCTAGTCCACATCCAGTCGATGCTGAAGCGTGCGCCCAGCTATCGGACCCTGGAGCTGGAACTGCTCGAGTGGCAAGAGCGGGAGCTTTTTGAGTACTTTGTGGTGGTGTCCCTCAAGAAGAAGCCATCTCGAAACACCTACCTCCCTGAAGTCTCCTACCAGTTTCCCAAGGTGAGGCCATCTCTCCCTCCTCCCATCCTCTCCTCTAGCACCTTCTGTCTTCCTGGCCCATCTGTGCAGCAAGAGAGATCCTGGTCCTGCTGCAGTCACTCCCCTCACTGCGACAGCCCTGAGCATAGATCCTGCTAGCCAGCAGGGAACAGAGGGCTTCAGGGGGTGTGGGTTTGGGTCAGTGCTTGTTCAGAGCATGAGGGTGGAGAGAACACCTCCCAGTATGCTTAGAATGAAATCCAAATTTTTTATAAGGTTGGCAAAGGGCCTGAGGAAGGGCCCCCAGGTACTTCTATTTTATTTCTTTTTTTTTAAACCATTTTATTGAGACCTAATTCACATACTGTATAATTCAGCCAGTTAAAGTATACAGTTCAATGACTTTTAGTATATTCAGAGTTGTACAATTAGAACATTTTTATCACCTCAAAAAGAAACCCTGTACCAATGAGTTGTCCCTCCCCATCCCCTACCTACCTTCCCTCTTACCACACCTTCTCTGCCCATCACCAGCCAGCCAACCTGGCCTCCTTTCTCTCTGCCTCTGCCTGGAATGTTCTTTCTTCAGCTCTGCACATGGCTGCCAGCTCTTTTTCATTCCTCATTCTCTCCCCATATAGTACCTCTTTCAGGAGATCTTTCCAAATACCTAAGATATCCCTTCCCCTGCCTGGTTCTGTCTGTCATATCTCCCTATTTATTTCCTTTGCAGCACCCTCTGAAATTTTGTTGTTGAGTATCTCACCCTCCTGACTAGAGTGTGCAGGGACAGGGACCTTGCCCATGTTGTTTTCCATCGGTAGCCCCAGAGCATGACACAGGGCCAGGTGCCACAGAAAAGCGCTCATTTGGCACATATTGAATGAATAAATGATGACTCAGCCCACACCCAGACCTCGCTGTAAGAATCGGAAATGGGAACAGGATTGCTGAGAAGCAGAAGCATGCCAGTTGGTAGGATGCCATCTAGAGCTCTCAGGGGAGGAGACGCTTCTCAGCCACCCCCCACCACCTCCAGGATCCACGTCTTCTCTTGTCTATCTCTCCCTATATTTCTCTCCCCATAGCTGGACCGACCCACCAAGCAGATGCGGGAGGCAGAGGAGAGGCTCAAGGCCATTCCCCAGTTTTGTTTCCCTGATGCCAAGGACTGGCTTCCTGTGTCAGAGTATAGCAGGTGAGGCCTGGCCTGGTCTGGCTGGAGGCAGGAGGGGGCAGAATCTCCTTTACCTCCATAGCAGGGGCAACTGCATGGGGCACACCCAAGTCCCAGCCTGCTCTCTTACAGCAACCTAGCCCTTCACCCCTCCTTGGGAGGGCATTCCCTCTTCTTGGGTGCTATTTCCTGGGTCCTCTGATGCTTCCCTGATGCCAGACCCCTCCCTATTCCAGTGAGACTTTCTCTTTCATGCTGACTGGGGAAGATGGCAGCAGACGCTTTGGCTACTGCAGGCGCTTACTGGTGAGTAGGGCCATTCAGTCCTTGTGGGGCTGGGCCACATGTGTGTATAAGTGTGTGTGCATGCATCTTCTTCAACTCTAGCTTGTATGAGAGCCTACATTCTGCTTCCTCGTATGCTCCATGATGCCACCGCAGAGCACACGTGCACACACACACACACACACACACAGTCTCACACACTCACAAGGAGGAGGCACTCCTGGGATGGCAGGACTCAGAATGACCCCTTTGATCAGGCCCCAGGATCTCAGATAATCTGCAATAAGAGGAGAGAGTGAATCACCTTCTACTGGGCTGTCATATGTTTTTAACTTTCCTACACTTTTTCTTCTCATTCATTTCCCTCGGGCTTCTGGGCTCTGATTGCTGATGCTAGATTGAAGGATCATATCACTTCAGCAGTATGTGTGTGCATCAGACAGGGGTGGAGGACAACCTTCCTCATGCCCATACTGGCCAGCCTGATGTGAGGAAGAATCCTGTCTGTGGTCTGATAGTGTTGGAGGCTGAGGAGGGACAGAGCAGTACCTTCCCTGGGATTCTGGGAGAGATGCCTTGAACACAGGAGAAAGGGAAGGTTTTGAAAATATAAGCCATGTTGTATAGAGAGAAGCCCTTCCCCAAACCCCTTCCCGTAGTTCTGAGAAATAGACTGAGGTAAGGTAAAGAGAGTCCTGTTACACTCCTCCCTGAAGTTCACTAGGGATGTTGTTGGTTTGGGGTGTCAGCAGTGTTTAAGGGTCCCCATGCCTTAGTGGGACAAGGACTCACTAGATGCCAGTCCTAGGCAAAGGTAATGTATAGGAGGGACCCCAAACGATGGATTCTGGGTCATTCATTCATTCATTCATTCCGAAACACGTACCATACTCCTGTTGAGGGTCAGGCAGCATGTTAAAGGCACAAAAAGATGAGTTAGACATGAATCCAACCCAATCCTCAAGGAATTTTAGATAGTCTAGTAGAGGAGGTAGAACTTTCAACATAGAAGGGAAGACAAAGGGAATGAATTATTATTTAGGACCTATTATGTTCTAGGCTAGATGCTTTAAGTATGTCATCTTTTTTGATCCTTTTAATAGTCCATGAGGTATTATTATGTCAGTTCTATAGATTAAGAAATGGAATGACTTGCCCAGGGTCACACAGCCAGTGAGAGACAGAGCCAGGATTGACCCTAAGTTCTTGAATACCAAGTCTGATATTCTTGGATCACCCCAAAGGGTAGTCCGGGGGGAAGGGATATTTGAATATTGAATGCCCAGTGAGTAGGGCTAAGGGAATGTGGAGCAGTATGGATGCCAGGTGGGGAGCCAGGCAGAGTCCAGCATGCCCCAGGTTCACCTGGGCCTGGAGAGGAATGTTCCAAAGGCTGCCTTTGCAGGAATAGTGATGGAGCAGAGCCTCTCCTTTGCAGCGGGCCTGCTGCCCCCAGGGAAGAGCGTGTTTGTCCTGGCGTGCTCAGAGAGGGCCTGGGCTGGGTCCCTGCCAAGGGGGCTGGCACTAGCTCGGCATTCCTGTAGATTGGACACAATGATTCTAACCCAAATCCCACATACTTGATTTAATCACTTGGGGCTTTAGGGGAGGCGGGGGAGAGGGAAAGAGAGAGGAGTGAGTTTCAGGCCTAATATGGACAAAAACAGATTCTGCCTTCTCTTTAGATCTGTGACGTGTGGCCAGCAGGTTTGGAAACTGAAATAGACCCATCTGCATTTGCTTAGCAGCCTGCATGAGGGGCCAGCACCTGCTGCTCTGCTCCCTCCCTACTTGGCCTTGCCAGGCACTCAGGCCTCTGAGCCAGAGGCAGCCACAGAGTCCTGCCAGCCCCTGGCTGGAGAAGTAGACTCCTGTGGACTCATCCCAGCCTGCATTTGGGGTCTCCAGGTCTGGGGAGCTCTTAATGCACATCTCCGCCAGCCAGTCACCTTTTCAGTCTCCTTTTTCCTTCGTTCACCGCTGGTAGCATACCTCTATTGTGTCTTTGTGTCCCTTTCCCTTCTATCCTGTCAGAAGGCAGCATGCTTTAGAGATAAGACAGCAAATCAGAGGCCAAAAGAGACTCCTGGCTCCATGACTTTTAGATGCATGCCCTTGGGCAATGGCTTAATATTTTTGTAACTCAGTTTACTCATCTATAAAATGCAGATGATAGTGCCTGAGTCACAAGGTATTGTCAGGTACCAAGCCCAGGATTCACATATGGTAAATATTCAGTAAATAGTACTTTACTGCCCTTATCTATTTTCAGTTTGCCTTACTAGAATGGGGTGGATCAAGGAAGGAAGGAAAGGGGAATCTAGAATAGGAATGTTTTAGAATGTCCCCTGTGAGCCGCAGAGGACTACACGGCTTGCTCCTAAGAATGTACACAAGTCCCTCTCGTTATCATTGCATCCTCTGGATTCCCAGCCTTAGAGATGTAAATCTATGAGTCACCCTAAAGCTTCTGCCATACTGCTTAATCCTTTGCCAGTCTCTGTCCGTGTCCTCCTGGAAGGAGCTTAGCAGGAGTCTGGCACCTTGGGCTGGAAGACCCAGCAGAGGCTGAAGCCTGCCCCCCAAGAGTGTCAGCCTTTCCAGACCTGGGGCCTGGTTGAGTAGAGGTTTAGTGGGGTCTTGGAGTCTTCCACTAGGAGAGCAGTCCTTAGTCTTCAGTTCCCAAGGAAAAGCAGCCAGATGTGGTCATCATGCATTCTCTGTATCTGTCTCTCTCTCCTCTGCCTCGTCCCGACCCAGCCAAGTGGGAAAGGGCCTCGGCTGCCAGAGGTATACTGTGTCATCAGCCGCCTTGGCTGCTTCGGCTTGTTTTCCAAGGTAAGAGGGCTCCGGCTTACTTCCCTCCCCTTTCCCCCAGCGGACAGCTCCCTTAGGAGTATCAGCAGCCAGCTTAGATGAGAAAACCACCTGTGTGTGTGAGTGAGTGAGCTCGAGAGAAAGAGAATGCAAGAGCAATAGAGCAGGCTCTCTGACTCCTTCCTGTTCTCAAGCCTGACTTCCCAGCTGTCCAGCTGGCATCTCCCCAGCTCCTTGTACCAGCCTGGTCTGCCAGTGTCATAGCTGTCCCTAGGCCATGGGAAGAGCCAGAGTCCTTGGGGAAGCAAAGTGCCCAGGGACCCAACTCCCAAGTGGTGTTTCCTTTGCCCAGCTCCTGGGTGTGAGGCAAGGATGAGTTAATGAGCAGAGCAGTCATTGAGTGCAAGGGAAGCAGGAAGGGTAGAGTGTAAATCTGCTGGTGAGACAGTCCTCCTGTCCCCCAGCTTTTGGCCCCAGCTGGTCAGATGCCAGGCCACCCTCTTCTCTGCCCAGGAGGTAGGGGAAGGGCAGTGCCCTGATACCCTTCCTTTTTGGACTGCTGGTGGTGGGTACAGGTCCTCGATGAGGTGGAGCGCCGGCGTGGGATCTCTGCCGCCTTGGTCTATCCCTTCATGAGAAGTCTCATGGAGTCGCCCTTCCCTGCCCCGGGGAAGACCATCAAAGTGAAGACATTTCTTCCAGGTGCTGGCAATGAGGTAGGGATTTCTGCTGCCTGTTCTCTCACACGATGGTTGGAGGCTGGAGCAAGGCCTGCTGAGCCAATGCTGCAGTCCCCAGGAGGGGCAGAGCATGGCCCCTTCCTTGCTCTCCATGTGTGTGCACCTAATCAGTAGGGACTGGAGAAGTGAATGATAGAACTGTAATTGGGGCCCAACTCCCTGCAGCTGCAAGGGGGCCTTCCCTGACCTGCTTGGACTCCACTGCATTCCACCTGCCCTCCTTTAATTCATTCATCAGGGATTTCCTGGTAATGTTTTCTCACAGTCAGGGATCGTGCCACACCTGGGAGCAGTCATGAAGTTGACGTGGGACACAGCTCTGAGCTTGTGGGGTTCGTAATCTAGTGGGAGAGACCAATAGTAAATACATAAACATGCGTCTAAATAGACAGTTTCTAAAGTGTTAAGTGCCAAGTGCAAGCACAGGAGTGAGAGTGTGTAACAGGGGATCTGCTTTAGGTTTGGGGGGCTAGGGAAGGCCTCCTCTGAAGAAGCGACTAAGGTGAGTAGAGTCAGCTAAATGAAGTGGAGGAGGGAGACTGAAAGAGAAGGGTGTGGATGGGAGGTTATTCCAGGTAGAGAGGGAATGGTGCGGGCAAAGGCTTATGTTGGGAAAGTGACAAGGAACTGAAAACAGGTCGAGATGGTCTAAAGGGTGGTGAGCAGGGTGTGATAGGAAGCAAGGGCCACGTCACAGTGTGCCTGCTAGGCCAAGGTGAGGATTTTGGATGTCATCTAAAGCAGGGTTGTAAGATCTGAGATGTTCTTTTAAAAGCTCACTCTGGCTGCTATAGAGATCATGGATGGGAGTGAAAACAGGGAGACCAGCTAAGCTCCTGTATAGTATTACAGGCAAGAGATGATAGTAGCTAGGATTAAGTGTGATAGAAAAATGAGGAGAAGTAGGTGGAGTTGAGATGTGTTTTAGAATTAGGACCAGTTTGAGTGAAAATAAATGTTAGGGAGATTTTAAGGCTAACTCCCAGCTTTCTCGCTTGAGCGACAGGGTAGATGATGGAGTGCTGCCTGTAGGGGGAGCAGGCTCTGAAGAGGAAGAGGAGGAAGTGGATCTTGTACGTGTTGTTAAAGATACCTGTGAGGCACCCGAGAGAAGATCCTCCTCAGACCTGGGGAACTCCCAACATTTAGGGGTCCTGCAGCGGAAGAGTA
Organism: Prionailurus viverrinus; assembly: GCF_022837055.1. NCBI lineage: Eukaryota > Metazoa > Chordata > Mammalia > Carnivora > Felidae > Prionailurus > Prionailurus viverrinus. Next base: position 65,689,956 of record NC_062570.1, on the reverse strand, counting down.
GCCACCCTCAGGAGTGAGAAGACAGGAAGAATAGCAGGCCGTGGCTTGGAAGCCAAGAAGGGGGCATCTCCAGAAGGAAGGGGTGATCAGGTGAGGTCAGGGTGAGGAATGGCAAGATGCCATGAGGAATGGCAATGACAAGAGTGGATTTCAGTGGAGCTGGGGCCAGGGACCCAGACGCCTGAGTGGATTGAGTAGAGAAGTGAATTGGAGTGAGAAAGTGGGAATAGACTGCATGGACATCTCTTCAAGACGCTTGGTGATGAAGAGAACTAGGGAAGGGGACAGTCAGTGGTTGAAACGGGGCTCCAGATGGTTGTCTTGAGGCTGGTGGGAATGGCCCAGCTGAGGCAGAGGTGAAAGAAGCAGGGAGGGAGAGGACCCTCTGTTGCCCAGGAGGTGGCAGGGCTGTGGGATCCGGGGAGGGACTGACTTTCATTAGGAGAAATAGGCACTTCCTTGTGGGTTGGCAGGAAGGGCCATGGCTCATAGATTTTGGATTCTCCTCTGGCGGCTTCGGTTTTCTCAAAATGGAAAAGAAGGCCATTTGAGAGTGAGAGGTGGGTGCTGGGTTCTAGCAGAGGGAAGAAGAAATGGCTTAGTTGCTGCAGAGTGGGAGAGGGTCTGACTGTAGAAACACAGGGTACTGCCGGTGGCACAAATGCCATTTCAGGGCTTTCTCTTGGCCTCTTTTCAACCACCCTCGTTTAGAGGGACTTTAGGCTTCTTGAGGGGTCTGGCGCAAGATGGCCAGCCTTGCCCTGATGGGAGATCCCAGCAGCCTGCCTGAGAGCCTTTCGGGATGGCCCCACCCTCACCAGCCTCATTTCTCAGCACTCTGACTTGAATTGCTTACTGTCGCTGAACCCTGCTTCCTTTTGCCTTGAACACTCTTCCCTTCTCTCATTAGACGGCCCAAGTGAAGTGTCTTGTGCTCTGAGCCACTGCCCTGACCCCTTCCTGTCTCAGCTGGGGTCTCGCCCTTCCTCTGGGCCCTCTGGGCCTGTACAGGCCCCCGTACAGATGTGAAGCGTAGCTTCCTCCGTTCTGACACCAATCTCACAGCTGTGGTTGTTTAGACTCAGTCAGCCCCGCTGGACTGTGACCCTCGAGGGCAGGGGTGAGTGAGAGGAGGCCCAGGCCCCATGAGCTGCTTTTGTGCATTCTCACACCCTGGAGGGACCCCAGGGGGTAGTGGGAGTGTGAAGCTGTGCTGCAGAGCAGAGCCTGCTGGACTGCACACAGACTCCTGGGGGTGGAGCGGCGTAGGAGAGCGTCACTGTGACTTCTGGGGTGGGCGAAGCACAAGTGGGGTGCAGGGGCCTCTGGGGAAACTGTGGTATGGGATTCCTTGTGTGTGCGCGGCATCGTGCTCACCACTGGGCCTTCTGGGAGTTCACCATCCAGTGGGAAAGATAGCATGCACCCATCGCTAGGGCAGCTTGTGCCAGGTCTCTGGGACCTGGAGAGATGAGTACTGAGCTAGGACTTTGAACTTCCCTTGCTTAGACCCTGAGAAATACATGAGATGATATGGGGCTCTAAAGGGGATCTAAGAGGGAATTCATTTTTCACCCTGCTTACCAGGAGGCCTGCACCTCCTTGCTGCCCACATGCGCTGAGAGACTGAAGGAGACTCTGCAGGTCCCTGTGACAGCTGCTTTGGCATGGCCTGGGCATCAGCAGTTTCTCCTGCTCTCACAGCTAGGGTCAATTGCTATCCTTTACCCTTTGGATTGCCCTCAGGGAAGTGGCTTTCTGTGCCACAGCAGTGACCTTGGGAGTGGCCTTGCAGCACCCTGGAGGGAGGACAGCTAGGTCTGGCCCAGATACAGAAAGTCCTGCTTCCTGGCACTGTTGTGGAATAGCCAGCCCTTTCCTTGTGTTTTCCTTGTCACTGGCACAGAGATTAGACAGGCTGGCAGAGACAGAGGCCAGAATGGTAGGACAAACATGACCTCTGGAAGGAAACTAACAGGAAAGGGAGAGGACATGACAACAAGGACACTAGCATTGGCTTTCAAGAGGTGGCAGTCAGGGATACAGAGATGCTGCTCTTCCTAGGGCCTGGGGAGCAGCAATTGGTTGTGGGGTCTGGTCAGCGTGGATGCCAAGACCTTTGTTTGGGGAGATGGACAAGGGGGCGGGGGGTACCCCACAGATAAAGCTGTGTGGTCCCCTCATTCTCCTTATCTGTAAGAATAGTCACCTCTCCTCCTTTTCCTGAGAGCCTGATGGATGGCCCATCAACTCCTTCCTTCTGGAGCCTCCTTCATCATCCAGTTTGCCCCAGTGCTCAGAGGATAGGTGTCTAAGTACTGTGGTCTGAGAGGAGACAGAGACTGGGTCTTACTGCATGGTGGGGTAGATTAGAGACCTGGAAAAGGGAAGGTGGGGAGAGAAACCTCCAGCCTGTCACTTTGTATAGGACCCGGTGTGACACCCACCTGGCCTGCCTAGACCCACTTTCCCCCTTGCTCTCCTGCAGGTGTTAGAGCTGCGGCGGCCCATGGACTCCCGGCTGGAGCATGTGGACTTTGAGTGCCTCTTTACCTGTCTCAGTGTGCGCCAGCTCATCCGAATCTTTGCATCGCTGCTGCTGGAGCGTCGGGTCATTTTTGTGGCAGATAAGCTCAGGTAGGGCCCAGCAGGGTAAGGGGAAGAAGAGGGGGAAGGCACATCCACTAATTAATCTGACATGTATTTACGAGCCCTGGTATATGCCAGCTACTGTGGTATTGGTGTGGTAGGATTGAGAACCCAAGGGAGGACTTGGCCTGAGGGAAGAGGTGGGACATTTGTTCTTTTGCCCCAGCCAAGTGTGCAGATACAGATACATTTTATGGAGAAAGGTAGAGTAAGGAGATTTCTGGCTGATGGCTGCACTTCCTCTGAAAGGGCAGGCAAGGCCATCTCTGTGGGATGCTGAGTTTGAGGAGAGGTATGAATTCTAGGCAGAACCACTGTGAGGAAGGGCCAAGGGCACTGACTAAAGGTAGGAGGAGTAATGCTGAGCCCCCCAGGGAGGAACCAGTTAGGGCATCACCTGCAGAGGACAATTGATTGGCATGACTCAGGGCCAGGCACTTGGGGATTTGTGGAGAAGGACAAGGTGAGGCACTGAGGGTGCTGGGGAGGAGACTGGTTGCAGGAAGGTTGTCTAGTCAAACTAGGAAAGGGAAAAAATGTCCAGAGACAGGAGGTGCCTGTGAGGCAGGGCAGCTGGTTTAGGGTGAGTAAGAAAAGAGCTGGTTAGATCATAGGTCTTGGTCAGAAATGTTGACATTTATGATTTTACAGGTAGAGAAGTTCTAGATGCCAAGATCTGGTTGTGGCCATGGGAGGGGTGTTGTGGAAGGAGCTGAACTCTTCTAGGCAGTCAGGATTTAAAAGAAAATGTCTCAGTCCATTCAAGCTGCTGTGACAAAATACCAGACTGAGTAGCTTGTAAACAACAGAAATGTATTTCTCAGTTCTAAAGGCTGGGCATCCAAGATCAGGGCACCAACGCGGTTGTGTTCTGGTGAGGGCCTGCTTCTTGGTTCACAGCTCGTGCCTTCTCACTGTGTCCTCATGTGGTGGAAGGGGCGAGGGAGCTCTATGGGTCTGTTTTATAAAGACATGCATCCCATTCATGAGGGCCCCACCCTCATGACCTGAGTACCTCCCAAAGGCCCCACCTCCTAACACTATCATATTTGGGTTTTGGATTTCAGCATTGGAATTTTGGGCACAAATATTTAAACCATAGAGTATGTGTGGGGAGTGGACAGGCAGGAAAAGGATGAGATCTTGGCAACACATTGTGTATTTTTTTGGTCAAAGAATCCATCACAGGAAGAAGTGGTTTCTTTAGATGGGTAGAATTAATTCAGTCATTTGGACATTTGTTAACCTACCTGCTTTGTGCCATACCACGTGCCAGGTGCTAATAGGAGGGGGAGAAAAGGAAAATCCTCTTTCTGGTTGGTCCTCAGTAGGCCCAGGCTCCCTGGGGTCTTTCTGTCTGTGTGAGGGGCTACTGAGGAGAGCTGGGGAAAGGGGCCCCTAAATGCCCTCACAGGGCACTGGGGCAGGAAGCCAGGCCCACCCTTGGCCCAGGAGAAGGAAGAGGAGGAAATGCCAGGGCTGCTGACTTTTCCAGAGAAGGCCAGCCTTAGAAATGAAAACAGCCCCTCACTTCCTGCCCAGTCTCAGTGTTTCTTTATCCCACAGCTCTTTGTATCTTGTGGGCCCATCAGGTCCTCAGGAAGGGACCAAGCCCAGCAGCTGGAACTAGCCAAGTACAGCAGCTCCATGGGGCCCCTATCTGCTACCTCTCTGCCCCCTGGTTCACTATCCATCAGCAAAGCCACTGGCTTCCCAGCTGTGAGGTTCTGCTCTGGCCAGAGCTTGGTGTCCCTAATGAAGGCTGGACCCTGAGGTTTCTTTTCCTGAAGGTTCCATTCCCTCACTCAGGGCAGGGCCTCATCTTTGCCACCCCCACCCATAGCCCAGCTCCACTAGGGCTCTGAATAGAGCTGTTGTTTTCTGTGGCTGCCCCTGCCTCTGAGCATATTCCTGCACCATTCTGGAAGGAAAGTACCCCAAGGCTCTGTTCTTTGCCTGGCTCAGCATTCAAGTTCTGCCACTCTTGGATCTTAGAAAAGATGTCTATCATGCACAGGGTCTGCCTGTGACTGGAGAGGGGCAGGGTAGGCAGTCCAGCGATGGCATGCAGGCCTGAAGTGGGTCAGGGCTCAGTAAGTCCAGCCAGCTCATGTTCCATTGCTCACATTTTAGGTTTTCCACAGATCCTTTATCCCTCTGGTCTAGTTTTATGTCTGAGTATATGGGAGGGATGCACTATGTATATACACAGGTTCTGCAGTGATCAGCCCTAGGGGTTATATAAAACCTTCTGCCTCCAAAGACCCAGGCTCATTGGAGGGGATTGTGGAGATCAGTGTGTCCCTCCACCCTGAGACAGCCCTTTTCTACATCTTTTCTGGATGGCTCTCCTCACCATGTGGGGAGCTGTTGTCCCCAAGGGAAGGGCTGTCAGAGTCAGGACACCTGGGTCTCTTCCTCAAGGCCCAGCACTATTTTAGGTGTCCATAGGGTGGCAGGAGAGCCAGACAAGGCACTGGGTGACAAAATACTTGTGAACATCCAAAGATCCTTCTGTAAGAGGGGGTTTGCTTCTGTCATGGATTGAACCGTGTTCTCCTACTGGTGGGGCATTAGGAAAGGGAGAGAATCCCTGCTGGATCTGATCAAGTAGAGTCTATTATGGCTAATAGGTGGGACCAATAGAGGCAGCGGGTCAGAGTGGGAAAGTCAGGTTTAAGACTGAACTTGACTGCAGGCTTCTGCCTTCTCATCTGTAATATGGTCCCTAGGGGAGAGCCTTTGATTTTCCTCCCAACAGATGGGTTGTTCAAGCCGGGTGGATCTCCTGTGTTTACCAGTGCCCCACACCGGCCCTTCACGTGGGGAGTATACACTTCCTTCTAGCTAGCACCCTACAGCTCTTCCTCCCTGTCTTGCACTGGTCATTCTGCTCTGATAGCCGGCCCTGTAGTGCTGCTGGGTCTAGAGGCCTGGAGCCCCTTCTAGGCTGAGAGAGGGATGGCCCCACTGAGACGTTAGGTGAGGAAAGGTGGGAGCGGACACTTTTCTCAGCTTGGTGGAATGGTGCCAGGTGCCTCACCTCAGTCAGGGGTCCTCAGTCAGACCACTTTTTGCAATTAGGGAGAGGGGGGTTAGGATAGAGGGCAGAGTAGTCAAGTAACACTGGACTGGGAGATGGGACAACTGGTTGTGTCCTAGGTCGGCCACTTATGAAACCGACCCTTCATATCCGTGGCCCCAGCTGTAAAATGTGGAATTGATAAGATGACCTATGAGGGCTTTCTAGTTCTTCCACATTATGAATTTGTGATCAACTCTTGCTTGCCTTATCCTCATACTCCCTGGCTTGAGCTGATACTCCCTCTCTAAGTTAGGCCTATCTGTACGTTAGTGTGGCCCTTGGGGTATGTAGGTGAGTCCTTTGTGTGTTCAAGTGTTGCTATACCTTAATCACTGTTCCTAGGTAGAGTCCCACAGAGGGCGGTACCAGTGCCCTTGAGGCCCTGAGTGGTGGGAATGTGGGGTCTTCACCAGCCTGCAGGGGCAGACCCAGACCTGAACTCCATTAGCACTTTTGTTGCACTGGGAGGTTTAACCTATAAAAGGATGTTTTGAACCCATAGCAGGCTCTAATTCCCCTTCACTGAAGTTGCTGGGCCTGGGTTCAGGTGCTTTGTCTCTGTCTGTCTACCAGTACCCTCTCCAGCTGCTCCCATGCTGTGGTGGCCTTGCTCTACCCCTTCTCCTGGCAGCACACCTTCATTCCTGTCCTTCCGGCCTCCATGATTGACATCGTCTGCTGTCCCACACCCTTCCTGGTTGGCCTGCTCTCCAGTTCCCTCCCCAAACTAAAGGAGCTGCCTGTGGAGGAGGTGGGCCACCTGGGGAGCCAGCTGGGCAAGGAGGGGAGGAAGGAAGGGACAGAAGGAACAGAAACGCCCAGAAGGGAGGGGCGGAGGGGGGAGGGGGGAAAAAAGGGAGAAAGACCACTGGGATCTTCTCACTTGTGGCTTCTGGGCCTCTCTACCCAGCTCTTATCCTTTCTCCCTGGGTGGTCTGTCCCTGACTGGAGTTATTCCTATTGTCTGACTCTGGGAGTCCAGGAGGTCTGGAGGCCTGGGGAGGGCATTGCAGGGACTCACACCTTGCATCACTGCCACTAATGACTCTTTCTCTTAGGCACTGATGGTGAATCTGGGATCTGACCGATTCATCCGACAGGTAAGAGCGGGACACCACAGAATGTGGCCTGCCCTGGGTGGGTGCTTGTTTGATGCAGGCTGGAGAACACCCAGCACTGTTACACACATTGCTTAACTTTCGTAGCCTCTTTGTTGAGCTCTCTGGGTTCCATATTCACAGAATAGACAAAGGCGGGGAGAGGCTGATCTGAGAAGTCTTGACCCCAACAGGATCTGCATTTCTGGTTGGGATTATCCAGTGTGACGGGAGTGTAGGTGTGTGGAGAGCATGGCCTGGAAGTCCAAACACTTGAGCTCTGGCTCTGCCAGTTTTGAGCTGCATGGTCTTGGCCAGGCCTCCGAAAATGCCAGGGAATGTCAAGGTTTGCAGTCATCGTGTCAACTTCAAAAAGCCTTTGCTAGGGGCGCCTGGGTGGCGCAGTCGGTTAAGCGTCCGACTTCAGCCAGGTCACGATCTTGCGGTTTGTGAGTTCGAGCCCCGTGTCGGGCTCTGGGCTGATGGCTCAGAGCCTGGAGCCTGTTTCTGATTCTGTATCTCCCTCTCTCTCTGCCCTTCCCCCGTTCATGCTCTGTCTCTCTCTGTCCCAAAAATAAATAAACGTTGAAAAAAAAAAAAACTTTAAAAAAAAAAAAGCCTTTGCTAGTCTGGCTCTCCACTAAGGAGCATAGCCCACAATGTACCCCCTGGGAATGTACAGTATGTTACACACCACTGACAGCTGTGACTCCTGGGTACAGGCATCAAGGTCCAGACAGACATGGAACCAGACTGCAGAAACAGGAAGGACAGCCTAGCCTTATAACTGAGACACAGGCCGGGCCACAGTTTCCCTGCCCTGAACCAGCTCTGCTTCCCACTTTGGAACTAGAGATCAGGGTGCTGGGCGAGGAACCCCTGACTGGTCCTGTGAATGCCACCAACTGTACCACTTTTTACCTGTGGCCAGTGAATGCCACCAACTGTACCACTTTTTACCTGTGTGACCTTGGACAAGTTTCTTAACCTCTCTTTGTGCTCAGCTTCTCATTATAAAATGAGGTTGATAACAGCATCAGGTTTATTGGGAGGAATGAATAAAATTATATATTTAAGTTCTTCACACAGGGCCTAGCATATAGTAAGTGCTCAGCCAGTGTCAGATGTGATTATGATCACTGTGTGTTTTCCTTCTCCTATAGATGGATGATGAGGACACGCTGTTACCGAGGAAGTTACAGGCGGCTCTGGAGCAGGCTCTAGAGAGGAAGAACGAACTGATCTCCCAGGACTCTGACAGTGACTCTGATGATGGTGAGTGAGGCTTGCCCTGGGCAGGATCAGCTCTGCCCCCAGACTCCCTCTGCTCTGGGTCTGGGCTTCATGGTACTGGGACCCTGTTTGTACACACCAGACCCTTCTGGTTGATGAGGCTTCAGCTATAGGACCTTGGTCTCAGTCTAGCCTAGAAATCTCTAGCCCCACTACCAGTGGGCTCAGGGAATAATGGGACTAAGGGGAGAGAAGTATTGTGGTGTCTTGTCAAAGAAACATAAACAACACTGGGGGCGCTTCTAGCGAGGCCCAGGCTATAAAGCTACCCTCTTCCCTCTAATTCTTCTCTACCTCAGGAGGTTTGAGAAGGAAAACCCAAAGACATGTGGCAACCACAGGACTCTTTTTGCTGACAGAAAACTAGTTATTCCTCCCTCTGGGGCCTTGCGTTGAGCCCCTGCAGGAGACGGAGGTAACTTCCTTTTCTTGTGAAGCCAGGAAAACCACCAAGGGTGAGGAGTGTGGGGAAAGTGATCCTCTGGTCTCTGATTTCCACTCTCATTCACTTGTGAATATTTGCCAACTTCCATGTTCAGACAATCATTTCTGATCTTCCAGCTCAGGGGCTAGTTACAAGGCCAGGAGCACAAGAGATAAGGTTTCAAAAACAGATAAGTGGTTCTGGCTGGAAGTTCTCTTGGGAGAGAGGGAGACAAAACCAGCTGGAGGGTGGGGTTGCAGGTTGGAGATTACAGATTCTTGACCTGAACCTCAAAGATTATCTTTTCTCTTCCAGAATGTAATACCCTCAATGGGCTGGTGTCAGAGGTGTTTATCCGGTTCTTTGTGGAGACTGTTGGGCACTACTCCCTCTTCCTGACCCAGAGTGAGAAGGGGGAGAGGGCCTTTCAGCGAGAAGCCTTCCGCAAGTCTGTGGCCTCCAAGAGCATCCGCCGTTTTCTGGAGGTTTTTATGGAGTCTCAGATGTTTGCTGGCTTCATCCAAGACAGGGAGCTAAGAAAGTGTCGTGCAAAGGGTAAGGCCAGAAGAGCTTGGGGTTGGGGGCTATGGGCCCTCTCCTCTACATTTTCTGCTACTACAGGGCTGAATAGTTAGGTACTGTGATGGAAACTCTTCGGTATCATCAGTGAGGGCCAGTCCTCCTAACATTCCTTTCTTCTCATAGAAACTGCCAAGGGAGCTCTCTTCTGCTCCTGTCTGAGAGGTGTACAAGAGGTGTACAAGACAGTGTACAAGACTGTGCGCAGGCTGGAGCCACGTGGTTAGAGAGTAGGACTCCTCTCTACCCAAGAGTAGCATGCCATTGGTTGCCCATCCCCTCCTCAGATGCCTTTCTTATTCAGAGAAAAAGACAAGACTGAGCAATTTCGGGGGTTCTGAGAATCACAGGTTGGAAAAGCCCTTGAAGAAGATTGAGCTAGCTTTCTGTCTGAGGTTGGTGGCAGCCGCCGTTCAGAGGCTCAGCTCACTGTAGGACCTTTTTTATAAAATCTCATCAAGATCTTTCTGTCTAACCTCAGGGTTGTTATTTCTTCTATCCACTACTACTGCCCATTTAGTCTAACAAATCTTTTGGAACAACATAGTAGAGTGATTTAAGAGGAACTAGAGAAGGTGCCCAGTTCTGAAATCAGGAATGGCATCTTTGCCTTATGGAATACAGTTCAGGGCCAGGGATGTGCACTGGGAGCCAACGTACTGAGGGCTTCTTGCTTCAGCAGTGAACACAGTGAGATGTCATTAATTATAGTTCCAATGAAACAGTCTGAATTCTAACAAGATGCTGCCATAAATTATAATTGCAGATCTTCAGTTTCTCCGTTTTGGGGATCTGTGCCCATGATCCCCTCCAATAGGCCTCCCCTTTCCTCCCTGAAATGACTGTTCTCTTCCCTGTTCCTCCTCTTTCCCAGGCCTCTTTGAGCAGCGAGTGGAGCAGTATTTAGAGGAACTCCCAGACACTGAACAGAGTGGGATGAATAAGTTTCTCCGAGGTTTGGGTAAGAAGCATGGTCACTGATGAGATGGGTGTTCAGCAAGAAGGCTGTGTCCAAACTTCTCTAAACCAGTACCATCATTGGATATTTATACTGGGGCTGTAGACCGAACAGTAAGAGATCCCCTGGCGAAGAGGTTCCCAGCCCAGTGCTCCAAGACCATTTACCACATTTACCAAACTGCAGAACCAGGAGAAACCACAGATCCCTACATAAATCAGGTCTTTTTCAGTGTACTCCTTCCTGACTGAATATGAGGATGTTAGGGGCAGGGAGCTTTTCTCTAGGCCATAAAGGAGTCTACAGAAGTCGAGGTGCTAGAGTGTCCTTCTCTGAAAACCTCCACTCCCTTGAAAGAGCTCAGCCAATTAAATCATGGAATCATAGAATGTCTCAGTTTAAAGGGAAATTGGGGCCAAAGAAGCTAAATAGCTTGCCCATATAGCCCCACAGGGATTGATGCCAGTGCCCTAATTAGAGCTCTAGCATATTTTCAATGCCCTGAATCAGATCTGTCACAGCTGAAGTCCAGTCTTTCTAATCCTGTCTCCCACTGAGAGGGAGGGTTAGGGCTATTGGAAGAATTGATAATGAAACATTCTCACTCTTGCCCTCTCTGACCCACAGGCAACAAAATGAAGTTCCTCCACAAGAAGAATTAAGCCCCTTTCCCAGTAAGAGTCCAGTGCCTTGCAGAGCCTGGAGCCTGTGGAGGGGGCCAGCTTGGGACCCTCTGGGCCAACTGTGGCTGCTCTGCCCCCACAGACCCCACCTTCCAAGCCAGCCCACCTCTGCCTTCACGATATCCCAGGATACTGTTTGTAAATAATCTGCTGTAAGCTTTCTTATCTCTTTTTGTAACAAGCAAAGAGAATCTGGTAAATATTTGTATATTCCCAAGGGGCTGGGTGCTGGTGACTAGCCAATTATGTGCAGCTGACTGTCTCAGCCGAACCACTGATCTTTCCCTGGAGGCTCCTGGCCTGCCTGCCTGAGGTCCCTGCTGCCAGTCTTGGGCCCTGGAGTGCAGATGCTGTCTTGTTCTGTACAGGACTTTTTTTTTTTTTTTTTTTAATCTTAGAGTTTCTATTTTTTTCTAGTAGTCCCCTCCCCTGACCCTCTGTTTTTGAAAGGCAAAGTCCAATCAATCCCCATTTGCAGTATGGTACCAGGCTCTCAGGTCTGGCCTTCTCTTGTTCCTCCTACCTTTGTGATGGTCAGTGAGTCATGGGAAGCCCACCCCTCCACCCCCCAGCTGTGCCAGTGATCTCTGGGCCCAGCTCCCAGTCCGTGGTGGCCATGATGCGGTACAGGGCATCCCTCCTTCCCACCATCTACGGGTGTTCTCAATAAACAGTGTACAGTTGTTTGGGCCCGGAGCCCTATGTGTTCCTTGGCTTTATTCATTATCTAGAGTTCTCTCTCCTGGGGGAAGGGCTGAGATAGGCCAATCAGGAATGAAACACCATCATGTAGGGAGTTGAGTACCTCATTAAGAGTTTAGCTTTAGTGTGAGTCACTTACCTCCCCTGAAATCAAGTTCTCTAGCTTGAACTGTGTGACTGGTCTTAGAAGATACCTAGTCATCGTTCTTGTTCACCTTTCCTCTTCAGTAACCCAACTGTTCAGACTCTCTGTACATGTTCCCACTGATGCAAAGAATGCTCAGTGCTTTTGGCCCCACTGTTAGGTGAATCTTAACATTTTCCTATTTAGTATGAAGCCCTTAAGATATGATTGAGTATCCTGATATTGGTGGGGTGAAACTCAGCAAAAGCCAACCCAGGCTTGCTCATAGCTCATGTCTGTTGCCTACAGCTCTTCTGTCATTCTGTGACTAGTTTTTCCTGTTGGAACCCGAGGTTTGCATGCAGAAAGTTCTGCTACATTTCATGGAAAAGCAAGAAGAGAAACAGGGTGGGAAATATAGGTGGCTTAGGCTTTCCACCCACCCAACGCTTTCGCAGAGTAGAGACCTTGAAAATTGCCAAGATGAGGCATTCAGCTGGAATTCTTTTCACTGGAATTTGGTTTGGGTCTGGCAGGATTTGAACCAAGGAGTAGAGCTTTTCTCTCCTTCCACCCTGGCCTACTTAAACAGGAGATAAAACCCTATCCTGAGTCCCTTCCCTTCTCCCTGTTTCCACTGATGTCTGCGCAGGTCCCAACCTGTCTGTGGCTTGAGGTTGCTAACTGCCTCATAAAGCAAAGTAGCGGGTTTGTCTTCTAGGAAGACAAAGTTGTCTTCTCTGAAAAAGCCTACTGTATAGTTGGCTTTGGCATCTTCCAGGTATAGAGAGAAAACTGCTTATAACCATAAAGTCCAGAGTCCAGTGTAGTTACCGTCCTTGGCTTCATGATAGTCATAGAAGTGGATTCTTTAACAATATAATAATTTCCAAAAGGTGCTCCTTCTTTCCTTCTCTTATTTCCTCTTTTTTAACGTGATTTCAAAGAACCCTCAAGACGTGATCAGATCACATGATATATAGGTATAAATGCTTTTTTTTAGAAAATTTGAAACTGTTATATATCTTTAAAATCTTAAGATACGTAAGATTAACCCAAAGGATTCCTTCCTCCTACAATGGCCACAGTTCTCATCCTAATTCAGATAATCAGTACTGGCACATGATGCCTCTGGTTGGGCTGCAAAGGTCCATATGATGAGTATTATGGGCAAGACACAGAAATTTCTGGGGGGAATGTAGAGGAGGGTGTGACCAGGGGATCTGGTGTGGGGTTGACAAAAAGTGGTCAGACCTTCTTTTAAAAAAAAAAATCTTTTTTTAATGTTTATTTATTTTTGAGAGAGAGAGAGACAGAGCATGAGCAGGGGAGGGGCAGAGAGAGGGGGAGACACAGAATCGGAAGCAGGCCCCAGGCTCCGAGCTGTCAGCACAGAGCCCGACACGGGGCTCGAACTCATGAACTGTGAGATCATGACCTGAGCCGAAGTCGGACACTCAACTGACTGAGCCACCCAGGCTCCCCAAGAAGTGGTCAGGACTTCTTTCCAAGCTCTGTTTCACATGGTCTCTTGACCCCTAAACAGATGGTTCTCAACCCTATCACCATTCAACACTACTTTTCTATAGCAAATACTCTTAACTCTACCCTTTACTATCTTGAAATGAAATTCATAGATAATATAACCTACCTAAACACATCTTAACTTTAATATAAATAGGGATAAATAAAAGTATTTTGTTTTAACATGTATTTAAATATGTAAATGCTTGGGCACAGATACACTTAGAAGACACACTGAGGTCAGATGCTCACACCTATACATAGAGTTACTGTGAACACAGTAGCTACACATGCAGACAGAGAAAAGTGTTTTGTATTAGTAACTCAGATTCTACTGAGTACGTACTAAGAGAGTTGAACAACTTTTGGTAGTATTCTGAAGAAAACCCAGTACGAACTTCCATTGACTTAAACAGCATTTGGAATCCTGGAAAGCTGAAAAGTATATGAACTGGAACAAAAAAAGTTTTTTTATTACGTGTAAAATGATCTAAACTAAAATTTTCTTTGTTGTTTGGAATCAACCCCATACATGGCAGGACATTTAGCACCATGCTTGGTTGCTTCCCCTCCCTGTGACAAAAACTTCCCTCCCCATTTATTTCCAAATTGCAGCCCCTAAAGGATGGTATTGCCACCATTGAGAACAAATGTCCTTAAATAGTGCCTTTCTGACAATCCTGGGTCCGTTGCTCAGGGGTAATACAGTGCTGTCTCCTTTACCAGAAGCCCCAATATCTGTGGAGTGTCAGCCCTCTATTCTGGAGTTTAAAAAGGTCCAGGGTTTTCTCCTCAATCAGTATGGTAGAGCAGGGCAGGCTGCCCCATTATATCTTTAAATGCTTATTTTCTCTCTCTCTCTCTCTCTTTCTTTACTAAGTAACCATGCTCTGTAAGCAGTAGTGTCAAAAATGAGGAGGAGTGTGGGGTTAAGGGCAGTATTTTGAAGGAGTGCCCCTGGAAAACAGTTTTATTCCAACTCTGGCTCACATCGAATGGTGTGTGAAATTAGAGACCTAAGAAAATCACTCTGATTATAATCACAGCTCAGTTATATTTTTGTTAAAAATAATACCCTTTATTTCCCATGTAGACTTGTAACTTACCTTGTACCCAAAATGACTTATTTATAAAGATACATAAACTATTTTTTTTTAAAAAAAACTTAAAGTGGGAATAAAAGTAAAACAAAGAGCCAGAATGAAGCATAATGAATGCTTTAACACTTTTAAGGATGATACACAAAATTTTCTTGAGCCAGATAATGTGGTGGTATGCATTACAAAACATCTTAGGTTTATTTGCCTATGCAGGTGGTGGTGGGTATCACATAAAAGGTCATGAAAACTCTAGACTAAGAGAAAATACTACTTTTCAGTACTGGCAAGCTATTGGTAGCTTTCAAATTATTTTCTGTCCACTTATATTGCCTTTTAATATGAAAATAATATGCATTTATTTGGCTAAGCAAGAAACTCAAACTACCGAAACATACATCTCTCCCAAAGTTCATGAGGAAATGCCGGCTCAGTTTTATGTTCTTCCAGAATATTCCCGCGTGTGTACAAGCAGGTACCCAAAATAACTTGAACATAGCCGGCGCTCATCTTTTTGAAAACTGAAACTAATTCTGAGAAGGTTGGAAATTCCCCTTCTAACGTGTATAAAGGCCATGTTAACGCAAGTGAGGCCGAAGCAGGATCTAAAGCGCTGTGAGGTTAGCTGGGCCCCTCCTCCCCCGTGGAGGGCCCCCCCCCCCCGGGAGCGGGCCGGTATTTAACTCCCCCACCCCGGCCTTGCAGGGGAAAGTCTCCTGGCCGCGCGACGCAGCGCGGCCCGCCCACGCCACCTGCCGGAACTGGCTGAGCACTGAAACTGAGCAGACGCCGAAAGGGCTTCTGGCCGTAGGAGTGGTAAAGGTCAATGTGACCCCGGAACCAAAACTTCACACACTCCGGTAGTAGTTCTCAGGGGCTGACGGGATAGAGCTACCTAACGTGGGTGTTGAATGACTGCATCGCCAAGGTAGGGCGGTGTACGCCAGCGAGGGCAGGCACGGAGTGCCAGCCTCTGCAGGTCTCTGGCTGTCATCCCCGTAGCCTCCCTTCCAGTGGAGGCGGATGTAGACGCTGAGCCTACCCAGCCAGAAGGCACGTTATTTGAATTTAAAACAATTTTTTTTTTAGCAGATTTTGATAACGGGGTCCCATTTTGCAATTATGTGGCCGTTATTGCCAACAAAGCTTGTTATAGCTACAGCCTCGAGGTTTGAATAAAAATATATTTAGGGGCGCCTGGGTGGCGCAGTCGGTTAAGCGTCCGACTTCAGCCAGGTCACGATCTCACGGTCTGTGAGCTCGAGCCCCGCGTCAGGCTCTTGGCTGATGGCTTGGAGCCTGGAGCCTGTTTCGGATTCTGTGTCTCCCTCTCTCTCTGCCCCTCCCCCGTTCATGCTCTGTCTCTCTCTGTCCCAAAAATAAATAAAAACGTTGAAAAAAAAAATGAAAAAAAAAAAAATTTAAAGCACACGTACCTTAGGCCGTAAGTTATCTCCTTGGCAATTCAAGCTTACGGAAAATTTAGCTGTTAACCTTATGTGCTTGGTAACACTGTTTTTCACAATTTGAATAGGTAAACGAATGGTTTAAGGAAATGGGAGTTACAGGGGTACCTGACAAAATGCTGTTCCCCATGTATGGGAGGGCGTTAACTCTATATACATATATCAGCTACTAGAGACCTAGCAGTAGGGGCCTTTGTGCCTACAGGGCAGGCTCAAAGCTTGGCAGTTTCAACATTTTGTTACCTCCGCGTGGACCATTGTTAATCTAAGCAGTGGTACCTTGCACTCAACTGAAACAAAGTCACAGCGTAATGTTTGCATTTGGTCCCATCAAATGAGCCAAATGGTCACTATAGGTCTGCTTGGAACATGAACGTATGGCTTTTCATTGGTCACTTAGCTTCCTTGGCATTAACACCTGCAAAAAAAAAAAATCAAAGCGTCTGCCAACTTGTTAGTTGTAGATGCTTGAGTAAATGAACCAGGCAATTGACCCTGCCCTTCCCAGGCCAGGTACATGGTCTGGTACCTCAACTGTCTTCGACTTAAAATAGCTGAGGGACTTTCCCGTTCAGGGTGTCCATTTACAACAGGATTGGAAGGAGTATTATCCCACTCAACCCCATCCTGTTTATGGACAGTGAGGCTACATGGTACAAATAATGAATTTCCAAGAAAGACCCTGGCTATTAAGGAACTAATTTTCATCTATCTTTCACTAAACCCAACCTGTCCAGGCCTAACCATTTTGCTGGTCAGCCCTACCCCAATTCACCCAATCACCAAGTCCTGTCCATTGGGTCTTGTGAATCCTACTTTGTTTTCTCATTCCCATTTCCTTGGTTCTCCCACTGTAGCCCACTCCCTAACTACATTCTCCCTTGAATGCTTATTGCCCACCTAACACTTGCTTAACTTTTCCAAGTTGGTAAGCATGTATGCTCTTTCCTCTGCTTTGATCATTTTGCCTTGACTTAATCAGACCAAGGGGCTTTTCTTGTCTGCTTCCCTGTCAAAAAGGTTTAGTAAAGCCTTCATTTTACTTAATCCACACAATCCTCAATTTTAAAGATGAGAAAACTGGACTAAACTTAAGCCACCACAGCTGTTATGGTTTGGACTGCAATCTCAAACTTCATCTCAATCTTTTAAAATACTGTATTTATACATCTTTGGATCTTCAGTGTCTATTTGGAATCAATTAAACATTACTCTTATCAACTATAACCTGTTTAAACTGATGGCCTCAGCTTCCATTTTATAGGTACACGATGGGAAAACCCACGGGTTTTATCTTCCTCCATCAGGACTATTACAAAGAAGCAAATCCAAATGATAAAGTTGTTTGTACAAGGGAGGAAAGCCTTCCTGGCACTTTTCTTAACCAAATCCACAAAGTTTGCTCCCCTGTGCTTCCTTATGTTTGAGGGTCTGCAAAATCCTCACCTGATTCCAGCTTCTGGCTTTTAGGATTTCCCAATTCTATACTAGGTACATTTCATACCAGAATCATTAGTATCTCATGATGTATTTCTCTGAACATTACGACTCCTCTGCACAAGGACACAGGCTTTCTAGATTCCAAACCACTCTGATGTGTAAAAGCCCTGGTGCACTTAACATTCAGATTGGTAGGCCCCATCTCAAGATTTTGGTTATGACTAGAACACTGTGGTACAAGATGAGGGAGCCAAGGAGGAAAAACTTTAGTTTCAGGAATTACATCTTTCACAATTGCTTCAATCCTAACACATTGTTCACTATTTAAAATGTGCCTATCAAACTGAGTCTTCCTCTTTCCGGGTGCCTGGCTCAGTCAGTAGTGCATGCAACTTGATCTCTGGGTTATGAGTTAAGCCCCCACACTGGGTGTACAGCTTACTTCAAAACAAAACAAAACAAAACCCTCCACACACAAAAATCCCGAATCTCCCCCCTGTGAGCCATGCATGACAGTTAAGGGTATTCTCCCACTCACTGTATTTTCAGAGTATACAATGCAAAACAGGCCTTTCAACTCTTAAGATACACAAATATGCTATCAACAAATATTCTCACTTTATAAATGTTCAAGGTAGGTAATGGGCCAAGTCCTTTTAAGTACTGGTGCTATCTCTTGCACATTTTCTGAGTTGGCAAAGGAGCTCAGGCCCTCATACCCTTACTCCTGGATCTGTTACGTGGCTTTCAAATGTACAGGTAAGAGAGGCAGGGGTGCTAAAGAACTTACACCCAGACCAGAAGAGAAAAGCAGTTGTTAGTATTTAATGAACCTCTCTCCATGTGGCTTCAGGCTACCAGGACACAGGCTCCCCCCACACCCTTAATCTTCTCCTCAGCTCTTCTACTGAAGAATTTGGCCTTCACGATGACCGGCTGTTTGGGGAGCTTTCCCTTTCCCAATACTTTGTAGTAGCCCTGGAGAGATTGGGAAAAAGAAAAAAAAAAAGAGTTTATAACACACACCATTGCAGGTACCAACTCCCTGATGCGTATAAAGAAAGATGTCTGCCAATGTGCTCCATCTAGGAACTGGGAGGGCATGTTTCTGATCTGGGCACTACCGGGGGCATAGAATGCCCTCGCCAGTGAATCAAGACCAGTGGATTCTCTCTGAGGACTCTAGCACACCAGGACAAGAGATGTGTCAGGATGTGACTCTAGCCTCAGGCAAAGCACAAACTCCCCTCTCCAATTACTAGCTGATTAACAACAAAAAAAGAAAAAGAAAAAAAAAGAAAGGGAAAACCACATTCCCAGCAGTATTCCAAGAAGTCCTGACCATGAAAATTGCTCAAGTGATGTTACACAGGGAAAAGGGATTTAAAACTTAATTGAAAGCCCCCTTAAGATTTAGAATACCTCCACACCCATGGGAGCTGACACTACGCCCAGAGCTCCAAAAAGATATACAAAAATCCTTTGTCATCATCAGTGTCTTGGGGTGTGGGTGGGAATCTCTTCAGATAATGTAGCTCCTTCAATAACAATCAAACATATTAGGACTTTATTCTGTAAGGGGAATAAAGATTCAAGAGCTGTGCCTCATGTAAGCAGACCAGAGCCAGTTGAGTTAACATACTACCAAAAGCTCAGGCCAGAAATGCAAACCTGTACAAATCAGGGCAACAGTGGGAATGAAATTATGGATTGGAAAAACAGTCAAGAAAGAACAAATACAAGTACTTGAATGAATGAGGGACTGGAAAGATGATTATTCTTCCAATGTTTTGCTTGAATCACAATTGAGCTCAATTTTGGTGAGTTAGCTGTGACAATTCTATCAAAAGGTGGACCAGTCTGAGGGCACCTGGGTGGCTTAGTCGGTTAAGTGTCCAACTCTTTATTTCCGCTCAGGTCACGATCTCATAGTTTGTGGAACTGAGACTCGCATCAGAATTCTCTCTCTGCCGCTCCCCACTCCTGCATGCAAGTAATCTCTTGCTCTCAAAATACACATTTTTTTTTTTTTTAAAAAGGCGGAACTGTCTAGTAGATAACTGGGTATGGATTCCAGGCAGGAGATCAAGTAGATTAGATTACGAAGAATTTTAAGACGCAAGGACCATATAAAGGTAACAAATATTCACTCACCGATCGCACCACATCAATGATAGGAGCAGCTCCGGTCTTGTTTTTGGCAGCATTTACCCGTGTCTGCTCACTGACCAAGGTCCACAGTTTATCAAGGTTAACAGTTGGGCAGAAGCTCTGGTTCCTTTTTAAGTGGTAATGCCTCATACCAACTTTTCCAAAGTAACCTGGATGACTGGGAAGAGACGGGCAATCACTTTAATGATCTCCCTTTAGTGACATTTACCATCCTCACTGTCCATCTCCCTCGGTTATAGTGTAAATTGTTCACTGGTGGATTATAGTGAAATAGCAGGTACCCCATTCGTTGCTGAATTAAAACAAATCTTTAAGAAAAGCCTCCAAAGATGTTCAGGAGTAAAAAACTACCCTTATTTCATGGAACCAGAAGTCACTTAGAAAGTAAGAGGCAGTGCCAAGACTAAAGGTCTTCCAGCTCACTTGACAGCATTTTATGGAAAATCAACACATTCTTAGAATAGAGGTTTTCTAAGCAAATTTGGGGGAATAAGTGAATCTAACAGGTATACAGGTTAATCTGATGCATGTCACTAACCCGGTGACTGACTATGCCATGAGGGTCACAGCCAGTGAATAAGGTCAGCAATTACTCTTCGAGGACTCTAGCACACCAAGGCAATAGCTGATACCCAAGCGTGACTCTAGCCTCGATGACAAGTTCTCAGTTCACATCAAATGGTAACCTGGTGAAAGGTAAAAGCCAGGAACAGACAAGGCTTTTGAGTGGTAAGAGGCTTGCTTCCCGTTAAAGGTGTTCTAGGGCAGCCCTCTGCCCCTAAATGCAGACTGCCAGTGCCAGTGAAAAGTACAGTACAGCTAAGAGGCACTCACTATTTGTCAAAGTTGATCCTGTGGTGATGCATGCCACCAGCATTACCCCGGCCTCCTGGGTGCTTCCGGTGCTTGCCTGCAAGAATACAAAGTTACAGTTAACATACCCTCACCAGCCCCTCAATTCTTCTCCCAAAACCATTTCCCCACATTTCTGCATCTCTACTTATCTTGTTCCCAGTCTACAATACCTCTCTAAGCATTGCTATTCCTTCAAAACTCCAGGTGAAACATCTCTATGCAGTGTTCCACATCACAGCACTATCCACAGTGCTCCATGCCTTCAATCAATTCAACACTTTGCCCCAGTTTTCATTCATTCCTCCAAATGATGTGAAATTCCCTAAAAATGGAGTACTGGTGAGAATTCTCACAGGGAAAAGAAAAAAACAGCTAACATTCAAACTTAATCCGAATGACCACACAAAGCTAACCCACTTCTACCCTACCTACTTCCTGGCTAGCTAAGGACCCGACAGGGAGTTCAAAGCAGACCGGGATGGGACGCCGGCACTTACCAATGCGGCCGTGGCCATGGCTCACGTGGCCCCGAAGTTTCCGGGTCTTTCTCAGTCTGGATGGCTGTATGAAAAAAGGTGCTTGGTATTAAGGCCAAAGGGAGGTAGGTGTGGCAGGGGGCCAACTTGCCCGTCTGCGAGGCGTCTGTAGGCCTGGGGAATTAAGATCTGCTTTGCAGCACATTCAGCAAAGTTGATATTACGAACTGGCCTGGGGACAAGCGGCCTCATCAGGGCGGCGCCCAAGCGCGCCGGCCCGCGTGTCTCAGAGACCCAAACTCCGAGCGGAACACGCGGCACCAAGGTCCCAGGCCCCTGCCGGGCACCCTGAGCTGAGGCCTGCCATGCGCGGCCTGGGAGACCGGGCTAAGGTGAGGGGTGGGTGGTTGGGGTGCAACGCGAGTGCAGCTCGCGGCCTGAACCAGCAACAACGGGGAAGCACGAAAATAAGCACCTACCATGTCGGCGGCCCAGAAGAAAGAGGGAGGCTTCCGCGAAATCTCGCGGTACTGACAACGGAGGCGGAACCAATGAGACTCACTTCCGGCCAGGGAGACCCGGCCTTGGGCGGGGCCTCTTGGGTCTCGCGGGTCTCGCGTGACTACAAGGCTGGCCCCTGCCTCTTTCTGCGGGGTGTCCTGGTCCTCTCCAGGAAATACCAGTGGCCCTGACGTGTGGGAGTCGTGCTGGTCGCTACCTTCTTTCGCTCTGGCTCTGAGACTGAGAGCTTTCGCGGAATCCGGCGCTTGGGGCGCTGTGTGGTCCAAGCTGTCGTGGTGACTTGGCCCTGGAACCCGACTAGGCCACCGTACCCGTCAGACGCCCCAGTTCTGAGTCGTCCAACGCGTCTCGCTCCGTTCTTGCGGTCTGCTCGGTCCTGGCGGTAGCGGTTGCTCTCTTGTCTCCCAGCCGCAGTGAGGATTCGCGACACGCTATTTGATCCTCAGCGTGCTTACCGGTGTCTCGCTCTGCTACCTTTGGAGTGTTTCACTAGATGTCTCCACCACCCACCGGCACCTGCTGACCTACACTCCAGAGAGGCGTTCGGTCTTAATTCCTCCTTTGCCCTTGTGCTATCTTCTGGGCCTCCACAGATTGAACGATCTGATATACTTCAGGCACCAGTATACCTGGTTGCTTTATGGTCCTTTTTATACAGACTCTGTAAATACTTTTTCTAACCACCCAGTTTGAATTTTCACCTGAACCTAGTTTACATGGCCATGACCTCGTCTCCTGGACTAGAGAATCCCCGTTCACTTCGACCCAGTGCAAGTGTCTCTTTTCCTGTGAAACCTCTCTGACCCATTCAATCATTGTTGCTTACTTTCCCCACTTGTGCCCTCACACAATCAAGTACATAGCTCTTATATAATTCTTGATCCACATTTGTCTTCCGTACTAGACCAAATTCCTTAATGGCTCAGGAATATTTTCTTTTATCCATGCACTCCCAGTTCCTGGCATGTAGTGCATGTTCAACAAATTATTAAGTGACCGAATGTAACTACTCTCAACTCCCTGTCTTCACTAACTGGAAGAGCCCTCTTTCGAGTCTCAATCAGTATTCAAAATCCCATTCTTTCAATTACTCTGTGTGTGTATTTATTTTCCCTGCCCGATTCCTGTCAGCCAAAATATATTTTAGCTAAATATCCTAAATTCTTCCTGACTGTCTTCTACCTGCTACCCTGGCTTTTTCCTTTACAGCCAAGCCCCCCAAAAGCGAAGTCTACAAATTCTGTCCATTTGTTCATTTCCCATTCATTGTTTAATCCGCTGTAATCTAGCCCTCAGCTACACTACTTCAATGAAATTGCTCTTTTTCGAAGCATCAATTAAACAAATACCAGTTGAATGGACTCTTCCTATTCCTCATACCACTTCTCTCTGTTGTACTTTACCTCTTTCACTTCTTTATAGAAATTCTTGCCTTCTTCTTGTCTCTCTGGCCACTTCACAGCCTTTTCAGGTTCTTCTAATTTTATGCACCATTCAAGTGGTGATATTTTTCACCCTCCGGTTCTTGCTCTTTATCTTTTCACAATACACAGTCTTCTTGGGTGAATTTATTTTGGGTGGCTTCAATTCACAATGTTATTGCTGAGCTCCACACTCATGTGTTTACTTAATTTCTGATTATTATTCCTTGGACATTCTACAGACAAACTAGGTAAACATATTCAAAGACTTCAATTTTCCTTTCTCACCGGTGCCTTCTCCTTTATACTGTATCTTGGTGAGTGGTGCTCATGTCCACTTAGATAGTGATGTCATGGACACCTGAAAATTGTTCCCGAGCCTTCTTTTCCTCTAATACACTGTCACCATATCCGTTTGTTCTCTATCTCAGATCTGCTTCCTCCTTTCAAGCCCCCATGACACTGCCTTCATTAAGACCCTCATCATGTCTCTTGTCCTGAGTTCAGCATCCTCCTGTGGCACCCTGCCTGCATTCTAACCCTCCTCCAGTCCCTTCATCCTTCACACCTCTGCCAGGTTAATCTTCCCAAAACATAACTTTCATCCTTTCACTTACTTGATCAAAAAGTTGGGTAGCTCCCTATTACCTACAGAAAGGCCTATGTGCCTTTCCAAACCAACCTCAGCTTTTCCTCTTATACCAGCTTTCTACTGTAGCCAAACTTGCTACATACATTCTACCTTTTTGCCTGTGCTGGTGCCATTTCTCATGCCTATACTGCTCATTTTATTCCTGAACAGATATCCTGAATCTCCCTCAACGTTTAGGGCCCACCTTATATTCTGCTTCTTCCCAGAACACTCCAGTCCAGAGTGATAATAACCAGATACACCTTGCAATCTTACAAATTGCTTCTGCCTGAGAGGTCAACACTACCAGCTCCATTTTATGAATGAGAATGAAAGAATTGAGGCACAGAAGTTTGAATGACTTACCGGTGGCTACAGAGCTGCCAAGATACAGAGCCTGGGCCTACCTAGCCTTTAGTCTTCTCTTTCCAGATCTGTTTTTACCTCAGTGACCACTTCCTCTCTGACCTCACAGCATTATGGTCTTCATCACTCCTTCAGTCCTCAATCACATACTACCTGTGGCCATCAGAAACAGGGGTCTTGAGAGTCGGGGGCAAGGTCTAAGAAGAGATCACCCTGTATTTGACATTGAAGTTGGCCAGAAAGTGCACAAGGGATGAACCGAGCTACCTGGAAACTACCCTTGGGAACATGGTCTGTGAATGGAGGTAAGCTGGGCAGAGCTTTGGGAATGAAAGGTAACCATCAAGTGTCTTGTGAGGAGGGCCTAGAGCCAGGACAAATACTGTTCAGGGGGTATAGGTAGGGTTCTGGGTAATTGGCACTGCTTCTGGATAGTTTTGCCAGGTTCTTTGGTTATAGAGGAGCTATATCCTATCCCTCAGGCCATCCATCTGAATGGAAATTCTCCGAGTGGACCAGCACTCTGTGTTGGGTTCTGTGTTCACCTAACATTCTTCTCATTGATGGTTCTATCACGGTGGAGGGAATTCCCTGGGTGATTGTCTGGCTCTGGTTTCTAGCAGGTTCCCTTTCATTCCTAAGGGCTCATGTGTGGTTTGTCAATGTGGGTCAGTTTCCCTAGGCTGACCAGCTCTGAGACAGCAAGTTCTGTATCTGCAAAGTTGAGTAGCATCCAGACATTAGGCATTAGGTAACCTGTCCCTCTCCACCAGGCACACAGAAAGTGCTGAGACATGACCTCTGAGAGGCCTGCTTCTCTGTGACATCTCTTCTGAAGTAGAGTGTGGTCTTGTGACATCTCAGGCATATGGGCTCCCTCAGAGAGTCAGGGCCTCAGAAAATATCTGTGAAATGAGCAGAAGGGAGATGATGCCAGACAGCAGCCTGGCGAGACAGGTAAATGTGGTGCTGACCTTTTCTGGAACCCACGCCTTTCTCTAGGGAACCTTATGAACACACCCCACCCTGAAGAGGGCTCTGGTGGTCCCCTTTTCTTTTTCTCCTCTCTGGGTTCCTGAGTTCCTTAGCAGTCCTTCACATGGCAACAGCAGCCTGGGTAGATCCAACCTTGTTTTCTTGCTCTCCATCTTTAGGTTTGGATATTTGGAAAGATTATGTTGCTTTCCTTTTTCAAGTAAAGGATTGTTAATTTAAGATGGAAAGAGCCAGGGTTTCTGTTCTTTTTTTTTTTTTTTTTTAATGTTTATTTTTGAGAGACAGAGTGTGAGCGGGGGAGGGGCAGAAAGAGGGAAACACAGAATGTGAAGCAGGCTCCAGGCTCTGAGCTGTCATCACAGAGCCCGAAGCGGGCTCCAACTCACGAGCTGTGAGATCATGACCCAAGCCAAAGTTGGACGCCCAACCAATTAAGCCACCCAGGCGCCCTAGGGTTTCTGTTCTTTTTAAGTGAGAGTTCTAGAAAAACTCAGAAATCCTAATGTATTTCAGAAAGGATTTTAAAAATAGCATGTAATAGAAAATCCAGTAAAACATTAAAGAAAATCTTTAAAAATATAAGTATAAACATCTCAAATGATAACACTTTATAATGCTTTTTTATGTCTGAATATTACTTTCAGCTCTTGTCTACGTGGAGACATAGCTATCTACAAAGCTGATGATCATGCATACAAATCCTTTTGTATTCTGCTTTTCATTTAATACCATGACATTTTTATGTATCACTACTCAGTCTTCATGATTATTATTTTTAATATCTTAAGACTGATTTATCTTCAGCATGTACTGTAATTTACTAAGCCATTTTCTCCTGTATTTTTTTTTTTTGTTTCTTTTTGTGTTTTTGGTTGTTGTTCTTATTGTGTTCTTTGCTATTAGAGACAGTGATGCAATGGACATTTGTGTGTATGTGTTTTTTCTTCTTCTATTGAATAGCTTGTCTAGGGTAAATTCCCAGGAGTGAGATTGCTGTATTATAGGGTATGAACATTTTTATGATTCATTTTATGCTGTTTTTTTCCCCAAATGGATTGTACCAATTTATGCACCAGCAGCATGTATAGTTACCACTTTCAGCTACACCAGGCTCGGGGGGTTTTGTTGTTGTTGTTGTTTTGCCTTTATCAGTAGTTTTTGATAAATGGCAATATAGTATTTAGAGAAAAATCCATAGGACCACAGGGTTTTCTTGAGCACAAAGTAAAACTAATCTAATTTGAAGATTAGGAATTTCCAGGAGTCTTCCCTAACGCTGTTGAATAGATTTTTTAAAAATCTCATTATACTACATGGAAAATGTATTCCTAGAAGCTTTGTTGCAAGCTAAGGTGGAAAACCTTGCTACCATTAAACTCAGAATAGCAAAATGTGAAGAGAGGAATTCTAGGATATTAGAGGACAGTTTATCCAATAGCACAACAAGGAAGGGCTTAAATATTTGGATTTTAATTTAATTTCAGATGATAAAATCAGCAGAAAGAACATAGAAGCTTGGGTTCATTTCCTACCCTTATTTTTTTAAGTTTATTTATCTACAGAGAGAGAGCAGGGGAGCGACAGAGAGAGGAGAGAGAGAATCCCAAGCAGGCTCCACACTGTCAGTGTGTGCGGAGCCTGATGTGGGGCTTGAACCCACCAACCACTACATCGTGACCAGAGCTGAAATCTGGAGTCACCCAGGCACCCCTCTACCTCTGTTTTTACTAGCTGAATGATATTAAATGAACAACATACTCTCTTTGGATCTTAGTTTTCTTGTTTGTCTAATGAAAAATACTGAGATTTATTCTTTCATTTTAGAAATATTTATTGAGTGCATACTGTGTGTAGACACTATGTATATGTGCCAGGCAGTGAGGAGTTGGGACAATGGTGAACAAGAAAGACTAAGTTCTGTCCTAGGACTGTGTCTAAAATAGACAGTATACAAGTAAACAGATAATATATCATGTTCAAACCGTCTAGCATCGAGTGGGTGTTCTTTCATTGCCTAGTGTGTCTCTCTCCTCTTTTCCTCCTGAACTGAATCTTGTTTTGATGATCACTTGCTCTGTACTACCCGTGCGAACAGTCTTTGAAATTCTTACCCCCAATGTGGCATGGAATGACTTGCTCTGCCATTCCTTGGCAAGGCTGCAGAAACTCTCAGATTAGGCTGTGGGGTGTTAAAAGGAAGTGATTTGTGAGCAAGGTAATGTTATATGTGAGGCTTTCTGTCCTTCCAGGCTTTCACATGATGTTTCATTTAGTCCTAGTTTCCTGGTTCTATGACTTAGAGCAGAGGTCTCAGGCTGATTACTGGTATATTTTGTTTGACTCATGCTGTTTTCAAGTTTTTTTTTTTTTAATGTTTATTTATTTTTGAGAGAGAGGGAGACAGAGTACCAGTGTGTGTGTGTGTGTGTGTGTGTGTGTGTGTGTGTGTGTGTGTGTGTGGCGGGGAGGGGGGTGGACAGAGAGAGAGAGAGAGGGAGACACAGAATCCGAAGCAGGCTCCAGGCTCCGAGCTGTCAGCCCAGAGCACAATGTGGGGCTCAAACTTAGGAGCTGTGAGATCATGACCTGAGCCAAAGTCTGATGCCTAACCACCTGGGCCACCGAGGCACCCCTGTTTTCATGTTTTTAAATTTTAATTAGTTGCCAACGTTTTAGAGTTTAAGTAAAAATTTGGATTTCTGGTGCTTTGAAAAACTATGTGGACCCATATTCTTTTTATTATTATTTTTAATGTTTATTCATTTTGGAAAGACAGAGAGAGACAGAGCACAAGCAGGGGTGGAGTGGGGAGAGAAGGGGACACAGAATCTGAAGCAGGCTCCAGGCTCTGAGTTGTCAGCCCAGAGCCCGACATGGGGCTCAAACCCATGAACCGCGAGATCATGACCTGTGCCAAAGTCAGACGCTCAACAGACTGAGCCACCCAGGTGCCCTGAGACCCATATTCTTTTAGGTGGAGCACTTCGCTATTTACATGCCTGGCCCCCGTAGGCATTCGAATCTGCTACCCCTGGCTTAAGTACATTCTGCCATACTCTATCCCTTTTCCTAGGTCAGAGGAGGTAGGAAGGAGAGGGAAGAGCTAAGACATAGTGGAAAGCAGCCAGAGGAAGGGGATAGAAGAGAGGTCATTTGACCATCCCCCTTTACTCTCAAATCAGAGACTCTATTGTTTGGTTGTGCCTTTAATTTAACCTTTACCCTCTGAGTTACTTCAGTTGCTCTTCTAAGACAGAAGTGAAATATTTATTTATATTCTTACCCTGAGTAGTGCCCACTGATGTTGGAAAGCCATGCCACCACTTTGAATCCCCTGAGTTGTTATTTATTTATTTTTAAAGTTTATTTATTTATTTATTGAGAGAAAGAGCATGAGCGGGGAAAGGAAAGAGAGAGGGAGAAAGAGAATCTTAATAGGCTCTGCACCGTCAGCATAGAGCCCGATGCAGGGTGATCTCATCAGCCCTTAAGATCATGCCTGGGCCGAAATCAAGAGTTGGATGCTTAACCAACTGAGCCACCCAGGCACCCTCCCCTCCCAGAGTTGTCATTTAAAGCCTAATGCAACAGTTCTCAAAATATGGTCTGTAGACCTATGGCAGGAAGCAGGGGCAGGGTGGAGATGGTGATGGTTCCTGAGACTCTTTCACAAGTGTCCACAGGATCACAAGTTTCCACAGAGTCAAAACCATTTTCATAACACTACAGAATGTTATTTGCCCTTTTCACTGGATTGGCATTTGCACTGATAGTGCCAAAGCAAATGCCAAAGGTGGTGTGTAAAAAGCCAAAGATGCCGGTAGAAGTCATTGTATTCTTCACTGCTAGGCACTCACAGGAAAAGGGAAAGGACGGGAGGAGAAGGGAGAAGCCAGTTTCACTTAGGCGTGTCCATGATGAGGAAGGCAATATTTTACTAAATTCCAGTCCTTAAATATGCATCATTTTAATATTCTTTGTGAAGAAACTGGAAGTGTGCATAAAGCATTTCTACTTATCAGGGTGAGGAACTGCACTTGTACTATTATTTGAGTTGCAAGCTGAACTAGCCTTTTTTTTTTTTTTTGTACAACAGCAGTTTTACTTGAGAGAACAGCTGACAGACAAACTGTGGTTATTCAGACTTGAGAATATGGCAAATATGCTCTCAAAAATGAAGTGAGCCTGTCATTTCAAGGAAAAAAACCTGACAGTATTTGTTGCCAATGATAAAATTAGAGCTTTCAGCAAAATTTAGAATTCTGGTAAAGGCATAGCTGCCTCTATGAGTTTGACATCTTCCTAATAAAGTATTTTCCAATAAGACTGGAGGTGATGTTTAAGAGTGTGATGTTTTGTTATCGTATAAAGAAACATCAGTGTTTGAAGCGTCTACATAAGTCATTGGATCAATGTTTTCCAAATGACAGATGCCTGGTGTTCTAAAATGATGCCTAGGTAGAAGGGCGGTTTACAGTGCAAGACAGACCAGTGGATTTTCATGTCACAGGGTAAGAAAAATTAACTGATGTAGTTTCAGATTCCACATTACAACTAAGCTTTAAGAAAGTGCCACTTGTTGTAGTTTCAAAGGATATCCACAGTTACCTGATAAGGCTATTAAAAATACTCTTATCTTTTCCAATTGTACAGCCCTGCGAGGCTGGCTTTTCTTCATACACTGTAAACAGAACAACATACAGCAGATGGACTACGGGAGCAGGTATGGCAATCCAGCTGGCTTTTATTAACACAGACATTAATGAGGTTTGCAAAAAGGAAAAACAATGTCACTCTTCTCCCTAAATTTATTTTTTAATAGTTTTTTTTCCTAAAAAGTATGCTATTCAGGTTGACATGTAATACGTTTATTGTTTTTAAATGAATTAATATTTTAAAATTATCTCAGTTTTCATTTATAACATGGTAAATAGTAGTAGATATAACCCACATAAATAAAATCTCTTTGGTGTCCTGAATAATTAAGTCTGATATTTTCGAAGTCTAACAAAATAAACTCAGCCACACTTAAACCTTCTAAGACAGATTGCCCTTCCCTCCACCAGCACTACTATGCTGCCCTCTGGGAAATAACTACTCTTAGAGCCCCAAAATGAATTAGAGGTGAGAGTCCGTCCATTATTTTCTTTAGTGGCATTTTGCTGGGCCTCCAAGCAGCCTGGCCTCTCCCAGCCTTGTCACTCTTCATCTTTAATGGGTTTGGCTCCCAAAGACTATGGACTGAAATGAAAGTTCTGTCAAATCTGCATAACTCCAGAGCTCCAGATGTGAATTAAATGACATTTGGTTTCTTTCTTAAGTAGGTACAAGTATTAATTGAGGTACACTTCTTTTGCTCTTATACAAAACTTACATAAAATTGAATACAGTTTGCAAGTTATAAAAAACCAAAACAATCAAATTAACAATATCAATTTCATTTGCAGATGATGTGTTGCTGAACTAAATTGCGATTACAGTTTAAATGTGGTGCTCCCGGTGTGGCCAGGTGTGGCAAACTTTTGCCAGGGTGATGATGGCTTAATTTCCCTACCTCCTACATCTGTTCCAAGCACGATGAAACATTCCTCACCACATACCACAATGTTATTGAGACTTCATGTGGCAAGAATGCATCATTTACGTATTAAGGCTGCCCCTTTCTCTTCCCATTTGCCTGAGACAAATAAGTGCATGGTGTGAATTAGATCCTAAAGTCTTAACACTGCCTCTAAAATCTTGTTGAGGTGGATATGTAGATGAACTGGAACATTTATAGATTTAAAAATTCTTATCAGAATGAATACTAATTTTAAAAAATAGTGAAGAGAACTCACAAAAATATGTGTGTTGGACCTTAGCTTGAGAAATATTTCAGTAGTAAGGGTGTGACGTCCAATTTTGAATTTGAATTTGAACTTTGCTATTTGCCATCTGTCTTTGTGCAATTACCCAAACTCTCTGAACCTCAGTTTCCTCAGCCTGTCCTTCATGGTTTTACTGAATTCATAGAAGTATCATAATGCCTATCTCCAAGAGTAGTTGTGAGGTTTGAGATAAAGCATATAAAGCACCTGGTATAAACTTGGCTTTTAATACATTTCCTTTTCTTTTCCAAAACCTTGGACCAGGCTTGCCCACTAATAAAAAGAAGCACAGGTAGATCTTGGACACTTTTGAAGGCAAACAAACCTTGTAAGAAACACACAACCTAGCAGACCTCTCTAGGCTTTATTTTCCACAGTGGAGATGCTGGACTCTCTCTTTGAGCTCAAGTGAGAGTTTGGGGCTGAGCCCTGCAGGTTTCAGGGCACGAGCCTCCAGTTCTCAGAGTCCTCTCTGGCCTGTCCAGGAACATCCCCCACCCCAAAGAAATTAATCACTCTGCTTTGTGCTTCACTTATAGGCAGTGGAGCTTGCTCACTCTGCACGCTGCTTCATACCTGAGGAGGTCGTTGCAAGAGCCCCGGTCCTGGGCACGGTCATGGGCATGGGGTCAGATATGGGTATGAGCTTTATGGGGCTGCCACTAGTTGACCAGAAACACAAGAGTGGTCATATGGAGCCCGTGGTACTGGCCTGTTCATTGTGCCGACAGAACCTGCAGGCTGTCGGTGCCTGACTCCTACCCTGCCAGCATTTGCTCTGTAAGGACTGCTTCCAGGGCTTGATCCAGGATCTGAGGCAGGTTGCCAAGGCTTGTGGGACTGTCTCAGATGGTAAGTACAAAAGTACCACAGGTTCTCCTCCTTCACATCATAGGTCTCTTCCTGTTTCATAGGAACCGAATTTCAAGTGTAGAAAGAATCGGAATTTAAATGCCCAAGGGACACTCATTGCTGAGCGCAACTCTTTAGGGAATCTGTGAGACAAAGCAAATCCTCCTGATGCCTGCTATATCTGTTTTGTAAGCTGGGACTCGCCATGCTTGGGATTTCCTTAAATTGGTGGCAGACCGAGAAACCTGGGAAGGTGTTGATTCAAGGTTTGGCTGGCTCCCCAGACAGAGAGGACGTGTGTCCTGGCTCACTAAACTTCCCAGGCGCGGTGGAGGGAGAACTGCTGGCCCCCTAGGATTGGTCAGGACCTGATTATGAACAGACGCACACTGACTAGCAACCATTCACAAGGTAAATTGCTGCTTAGTGGGAGGAGCTTGTGTCTCACTCCTGAACGTCAGGTTTCCTAGGGAACAGTCTCATTGAGGACTGTGAGGCCTTGGAGACAGGAACCAGATCCCTTCATCTCAGCGTTCTAGCACAGGCATGCAACAGAGGTGCAGTCTCTGTTGGGTGAACTTGGAGGATGAGAAAGTCAAACAAGTAGAGAGTATTTAGGAACATCATCTTTATTTTTGTTATCTGCAGTATTGTTAAAGTGATTTGTGGCACAAGTCTAGGCTCCTTGAGGCATTGTAGCAGTGCAGTTGTCCTTAGGTATGAATTTGGGGCCCTCTAAATCCTTGGGTAAACTGTGTAACCTCTCTGGGCTCTTTTGTGAGTTTGGAGCACAGAAAAGACAGTGTACGTTGATTTTAAAAATTAATGTCTGGGGGTGCCTGGGTGGTTCAGTCCGTTGAGCATCCGACTTCAGCTCAGGTCATGATCTCGCAGTCTGTGAGTTGGAGCCCCACATTGGGCTCTGTGCTGACAGCTCAGAGCCTGGAGCCTGCTTCAGATTCTGTGTCTCCCTCTCTCTCTGCCCCTCCCCCACTCTCTGTCTCTGTCTCTCAAAAATAAGTAAACGTTAAAAAAATAAAACTTAATATCTGATTTTTAAACTTAAATTTCATTCTTCCTTAACTTTTTAATTTTACCTTATAAATCTCATTCTATTTATGTGGCAAATTTTAACAATAATTTTTAAAGGGACTTTATTAATATTTGAACATATTTACAAACTTAGCTAATAATTGCTTTCATAAGTTAAATGTATTTTATTTTTCTTTTTTTAAAAAAAATGTTTATTATTTTGAAAGAGAGAGAGAGAGAGCAAATGAGGGAGGGGCAGAGGGAGAAGGAGAGAGAGAATCCCAAGCAGGCTCTACGCTGTTAGCAGATCCTAACACAGGGCTTGATCTCACAAACTGTGAGATCATGACCTAAGCTGAAATCAAGGGTTGGACACTTAACCCACTGAGCCATCCAGGCACCTCATATTTTATTCTTTTTTTTTAAGTATTTCAATTGTCTAGCAAATAAACATTCCTAATTAAAGGACACTTGGAAATCTAATAAGTTAAATTTATAAACATGGTGAATCTTAAATATGTCTTAAAAAGTTCCTTTAGAATATATAAAGAACTTCTACAACCCAACAATAAAAAAAATCAAACAACCTAATTTAACAATGGGCAAAGAACTTGAATAGACATTTCTCCAAACAGGATATACAAATGGCCAATGAGCACACAAAAAGATGCTCAGTATCACTCATCTTTAGGGAAATACAAATCAAAACCACAATGGGATGCCACCTCATACCCATTAGGATGGCTACTATTAAAAAAAAAAAAAAAGAACAGAAAATAACCAGTGTTGGTGAGGATATGGAGAAAGTGAATCTTTGTATATTATTACTGGGAATATAAAATGGTATAGCTTCTGTGGAAAACAGCACAGCCATTCCTCAAAAAATTAAAAAATAGAATGACCATATGGTCCAGCAATTCTGCTTCTGGGTGTATACCAGAGAGAATTAAAGAATTTAAAGCAGGGACTCAAAGAAGTATTTGTACACCTGTGTTCAAAGCAGCATTATTCACATGGCCAAAAGGCAGAAGTAACCCAGGTGTCCACTGAAAGATGAATGGATAAACAAAATGTGGTGTATAGGTACAATGGAATATTATTTAGTCTTGATAAGGAAGAAAATTCTGACACAGGTTACAGCATGAATGAACCTTGAGAACATCATACTAAATAAAATAAGCCAGTTACAAAAAAACAAATAGTTGGGACACCTGGGTAGCTCAGTCGGTTAAGCGTCCGACTTTGGCTCAGGTCACGATCTCATGGTCCGTGAGTTCAAGCCCCATGTCGGGCTCTGTGCTGACAGCTCAGATCCTGGAGCCTGCTTCAGATTCTGTGTCTCCCTCTCTCTCTCTGCTCCTCCCCCGTTCGTGCTCTGTCTCTCTCTGTCTCAAAAATAAATAAACATTAAAAAAACAAATAGTCTATGATTCTATTTACATGAGGTACCTAGAGTAGTCAAATTCATAGAGACAGAAAATAGAATGGTGGTTGCCAGCGACTGGGGGGAGTGGGGAATGGAGAGTTGTTGTATAATGGTATTGAGTTTCAGTTTTGCCCATGTTTTAATCAGGTTTGTTGTTTTTGTTGAGTTGTAGGAGTTCTTTATATATTAGGGGTGCTAGACCCTTATCAGATAATATGATTTGTAAATATTTTCTCTCATTCAGTGGGTTGGACTTTTGTTCTGTTAATAGTGTCCTTTGATGCATAAAAGATTTGAATTTTGCTAAAGTCCAACTTCTCTATTTTTGCTTTTGTTGCCCGTGCTTTTGGTGTCATATCCATGAAATCATTGCCAAATCCATTGTTGTGAAGCTTTTCCTCTGTATTTTGTTTTAAGAGTTTTATAGTTTAACTCTTATGTTTAAGTCTTTGATCTCATTTGGGATTTTTATCATGAACTAATTATGCATGTCTCAAGGCTTTGTGTGGCTCTCAAGTCGAAAATTAAATCATACTAATGACAATTATTAGAATCATAGTGTTTATTTGCCAAGTTATTTGAAGTGTAATGGAGAATAAAAATATAAGCCTTGGTGTCAATGTATTTGGGCATATGAGTGTGAGTTCTAATCTGCCTGCCACTTAGTAGTTGGACAGCTTGGGCAAGTTGTCTTGCTTATGAAATGAGGATGGTAACAGTAGTAATTAACTTAAAAGATTGTTATGAAAATGAAACGATAACATACACATAGAACATTCTGTGCTACTCATAGTATATAGTAATAAGACAAGAAACATAAAAAAATACTATTATTTAGAACTTTTGAAACTGAAGTGGAAAAAAATCTGTTAGATGTGAACATGCTTGATTTAGAACAAGAGAGACAATTTCTTTTCCTTTTTTTTTTTTTTTTTTTGAGAGACAATTTCTTAAATATGTGGCATCTTATATTCCTTGGTATATCTTATGGTCTGGCTAGGCCTTTGCTACCTTCCATATTTGCGTTTATGGATGAAGAGTAGAATCAGCTTCCATGACTACTTGGAGATTTTAGGACTCTATGCTGTGTGGTATTTGTTGGTTTGTATGTTTGTCTCCTTCATGGGTATTTGACTTCTGTGTAGCTGGCTCTATGGCATTTAGGGTACAGAGATGAAAAGGCAGGGCCCTTGTCCTCAAGAAACTCATGTTCTGTTGAAGGGCAAATAACTAGACAGATGATTATAATATGGTGCGGCAGGGGTGTGAAGAGAAGGTTGTTGAAAGTTCAGGCATAGCAGCAATGCCTCTGGGAGGTTCTCCACGGACCAAGTCTGGTGGATATCAGTTGCTTACTGAATGTTTTCTGAAGAACTAAAAGAATGGTACCCAAATGAGCTGCTTCGTGAAAAGGAGAGCTGTGCTCTCTCTCTGGTAGGTCTAGTGAGAGACCCAATACCTGAACTTGATTTCTGGTCCATAATTTCAGAAGCCATGCTCTGGGAGTCTGGTTCTTTGGAAAGAGCTTTAAGCACTTCCACTTTGTCCAGCAGAGTAGGGGCACAGACTTGCTAAAATGCTTATTGTATTGCTGTCAATCTGGAGTTTTCAAAAGTAAAATGTGGAAGCAGGTAGAGAGGAGGTGAGTAGAGGCTGAAGAATAAATAGGGTACATCAGTGCCTCCAGCCATATGCCAACAGTGCATGGGGATATGTCATTTTCCATAAATCTAGTTCTGCTAGTTGCTGGGCAGAGCTGAGCATTGCTGTGTTGCATCGGCTGTGTGCCTGGGCTCGGGTTCTGGCCAGCTGGTTTCCAACTCCAGTCCCTCGGTGGAGCCTTCCTATGCCTGCACTTCTGCACTGGTACTTGGCACTGGGGAGGACATGAGGTGGGCATCTTATTCAACTGGACCGAGTCTTTCAACTCTACAACTCCACAGCCCAACACAGAACCTGACACAGGATGGGGGCTCAGGTGAATATTTATTGATCGAATGATTTAATCACTGGATTCACAGAGATCTCCCATGGCTCTTACCTGGAAGGAAGACTGTTTCACTTGTGACACTGCCCCTTTCTACTTCTCAAGTTGCAAGGTGCACATATATTTTTCAAGCACCTGCAGAGACTGCACTAGGTACTCGTGCCTGTATTATCTTTTCTAAACTTTGCAATCACCCTATAATTAGGCATTCCCATTTTATAGATGAAAAACCTGGGGATTGTGAATATGTAAGGTCTAAGGTCCAAAACAACTGCTAAATGTCAGCTCAGGTCAAACCTGTCTTCAAAGCTTGTGATCTGCACTGTAGCACTTCACTCTGGGAAAGATTTCACCCGGAATCACTGAACTGATGGAGACTCTGCGGAAAATCTTTGAGGAAAGAACCAATGGTGCAGCCTGAGTCATCAGGTGCACATCTTTAATGAGGCCACAGCTTAGCTGAGATTCCCCCCCCCCCCCCCCAGCAACTCCAGCACAGTGGGAAGTGTGTCTACATTAGGTCTCTGCCTCTAAGGAGACCAGCTGGGCAAAGTCTTCAAAAGGTAGTGATGGGGACCAGAGCAAAGGCAGCTCTGTGCTGAGCACACAATGGCTTAGCCATGCAGTGGGATGACTGGAGCTGAAGGCTCTGTGCAGAAAGGCTGGATTTTGGAAGTGGATTTACTCAGCCAATGAGAATATCTATTTGGGACTATTTGCCTTTAAGCCTAAATGAAAATGGTCCCAGGTCAAACTCTATCTGAGAAGTTAGCCATTGAGTCACAAAGTGATACTTTAAAATGTAGCAAGCTCTGAAGGGAGCTGGTGGGCCTGAAACTGATATTTACCATGTGTCTTCAAAATTCTCAGGACTCCTGTAGCTCTATTTGTTGTTTTAGGGAAGAAAGGCAATTAATTGGATATTTCCTTCCCCAGGTAAGTAAAAGGAACATTGTTCTTTCTTTTCAAATCTACTAAAAGACAAATCCTAGCTGAG
The DNA here is from genome assembly GCF_022837055.1 of Prionailurus viverrinus. Classification (NCBI taxonomy): domain Eukaryota; kingdom Metazoa; phylum Chordata; class Mammalia; order Carnivora; family Felidae; genus Prionailurus; species Prionailurus viverrinus. The sequence continues at coordinate 65,653,235 of NC_062570.1, read as the reverse complement.
AGACCTTGATTCTGATTTCTAAGTTTTAGAATCTACTTGTTTAGTATTTTACTTTTCCTGTTATCAATGTGGGTGATTTGTGAGATGTGAGCAGAACCCTGGTATGGAAGTCATGGCCTTTGGAGCTCAGTCTGGACTCCAGCACTAATTGGGCAATCCCAGGTCTTCTCTGGCTTTCAGGGCTGGACTTGAAGAGCTCTAAGAACACCAAATAACCACGATAGCCTCATGCTTCCCCAAACTAGTGATGGGTGACAGCACATCCCTTGTAAACTACAGATGCTGAAAAGGGGAGCAATCTCTGTCCCTTGGTGGGCAGGTCTTGGGACTTTGGGAAGATCCAAAGAGAGGGAACTGATGCAACATGCTACAACCTCAGAGTCAGAGAAGGAAATGATGATCTTAATGAGAGCTCAGCTGGAGGGGCTCTTAATGGCCTGGGGTGAGAGTGGGAGGCAGCAGGGGTGAGATCTCAGCTATAGGAGCCTGGAAGGCAGAGTTGTTTGCCCAGTCCAGGTACTGAACTGTGTCCCCAACCATTGTGGGGTCTGTTGTGGGCAGTGACCCAAGTCTCCTAGGTGGAGGGTAGCCAGCTGAGCTGGGCTGAGCTGAGTGTGCAGCAGGTGCAGAAGCTGGAGCTCCGGAGCCCTATCAGTGGGATGGCTTTTTAGTTCATGAACAGTTTCCTCACCTTAATTGGCTCTCCAGGGCCCTGGGAGTAGCACCAGCACCTCAGAACAGTACCCATTACTGGGAGAGCAATTCCCTTGGTAACAGGAAGGAGGCAGGCTGTATTCTCGGGGATATGCTGGCTGCTGCCGACACTGCTTGGGAGGATATAGCTAGAGCAGATTTGCTGAGGGAGGGAGTTCAAGGTGGTTGTGATTGATGGATAGGGTCTTGGAGGTGACCCTTGTCTGCTGGAGCTCTCTCATTCAAGGGGGACCAGCCATGGTTGACTGCTGTGGAGGCTAAAGAGCAGGAAAGACCCTTGGAGCTTATCTCTAATTCCTCACTGAATAAATGGGGCATCAGGAGTCCAGAAAGCATTAGAATCCTGCTGAATGCCATAGTTGTTACAGAGCCAGAAAGAAAATTCATCTCCTTTGCCTGCCAATCCAGGGTTTGCCCGGGCTTGAGGGCCAGTAGAAACTGCAGACCTAGAGTAGCCTGCTGCCCTTTGTTCTTCCACTGTCTCTCTGTCCAGGCCCAGTTGGAGATGGAGACAGTGGCTTTGCATGGAGTGTCACTGAAGTCCTTGGATTGACTCTTGAGATTTGAAGGGAAGGATATAGAGGTGCCAGTCTATCAGATGAGATGAGCCCAGATTCCTCCCACTTGTATCTTCTGCATTCTGTTCTGGGTTCTTTCTTGGCACCGAAAGCTTGTTTCAGTCAGGTGGTCCCCTTGGAGCATGGGCTCTGAAAGCTGTGAACCATCCATCTCCTCAGCCTATCACCTAGCTCTCATGCCCAGTTTCTGACTCTAGCTTAGATCCGCCACCTGGCTATGCCCCACACTCTCTGGCTGTCCTTGCCTAACCTCACTTTACCTATTGCCTCTGTGCATTATGTTCCTAAATCCTCTAGCCTCAACCCTGACCACTCTCTTCTATTGTGGGCTTGCATTTTGAGCTATCTAAAAGGCTCTCAGTTGCTTACAGTTCAGAACAGAAACTTAGCATGGCCTTCAAGGCTCTTCCTAATCTGACTCCAAGCTAATTTTAGAGCCTTATCTCTGTCACTCCTCCTGCATGAGCCAGCTTTACGAATCTTTGCCCTAGAGGCCTCACATTTTGACATCTGTAATCCTCTGTGTATGATGGTCCCTCCTCCTGAAGTGCCCTTTTCTTGTTAGTAACATCTTACCCCAAACTGAAGGTTGGCTCAAATGTGACCCAGTCATCATAACTTAGAGGACACAGGGTGGAGGTTAACTTGGGAATAAGCAGGACCCCATTACTGGAATTGAGCCCTTTGTAAAGGGTGAGGTTAGAACAATTTAATTTAAGTAGCTGTTGCTTTAGGCCAGGGGCCAGCATAGTTTTTCTGTAAAGGGCTAGATGGTAAATATATTTGGTTTTGTGGGTCATATAGGCTCTGTTACCACTACTTAATTCTGCCACTGCAGCACAGACAATATGGGAATGGATGGGCATGACCGTGTTCCAGTAAATTTTTACTTACAAAAACAGGCAACCTGTGGTTTTCTGACCCCTGTTTTAGTCTCTGCCTGGGGAAATTGGATGGATTTTAACCTGTGAGTGACATCAAGTAGGAATATCCGTATAGGAGCCAGGCAGGCCCAGGAAAATATGGAAGGAAATTTCAGGTAGGGAATAGTGTTAGGATGAGGCATGGAGAAAAGGGGAGGAGGCAAAGGAGGGAGTTAATTTTGGCTGCAATATAGGATTGTTTGAAGGAGAGAAGTGAGAACTCTGGAATGGAAATTTGAGGCCACATTATGAAGGGTCTTGACCAATTTAAGCTCTAGGCAGTGGGGAGACACTGGATACTTTGGTCAATGAATACGATCAAATACGTATTTTTAAAAAGTTATTCTGGTTCAGTGAGAAGAATGATTGGAGGAGACAAGACTGGATGCAGAAAGCCCTGCTAGGAGGCTACTGTAGTTGTCCTGGCCATTGGTTCCAGATTACTGGTCCTCAAATGCCTAAGAATTACTTGGGTTACTCACCAAAAATATAGATTCTTGGTCCCACACCCACATACAAGAGATCTAGATTTGGCAGATTCAGGTTTTCTAACAAACCCTCAAGATTTGTGAATCACTGGTCCAGCAAAGCAGAATGAAGCCTGACCCAGAGAGGCTATGGATACCAGAGAAAGTGGGGTCCACATAAGATGGGATTTGGCAAGTACCCTCTTACTCCCTCTTATCTCTGTCTATGACAGCCCATCCATTTGACCCCTTTTTCTTCACACACCACCACTCCTTCCAACATCTTATTTTGGTCATGCCTTATTGGTTCTCTTTGAAACACTTCTGTCCCTTTCTTTCCATTTCTACCCTTGTTCAGGGTCCCATCAATGCTAAACTGGACAAGGCTTCTCCCTGTGCCCCATCTCCAGTTCATCAGGATAATCATAAAGCCCAGCTTTGTCACTCTCCAGAGCCTTTGCTTTTAGGATAAAGGTGAAGCTCCTTAGTTTAGCATTCAGGGTCCTTCAGGAGCTTACTCTCCTACCAGTCTTTCCAAGCTTATTCCCTGCCACTTCCCATCTGTGCTTTTAAAATTTTCCTGTGCTCTGTGTTTTTGCAATTATTTTGTGCTTGTAGTCTTGCCTCATCCTAACGTCTTTCCTCTAACTCGACCCTGCTTTTCCTTCCCTTTTTTCTCCCTGCTTGTGTTTGACTGTATCTCCCTGGGGGGGTTAGAGTTGGCTGCCAAGGGACACCTCCCAGGACCTTTATGCATCACAAATGTGTGTCTTCCCCATCTGAAGTCCTAATCCTCCACTTGTGACGGACAATTGGTCACTATGGCAACTGACTGTGACGTCACAGGATAAGGACTTCAGGTGAAGTGGCAGGAGCAGGTGAGTGTGTAGGAGATAGATTTTAATGTCTGTCGAAGGCCTCCCCCCCACACCCTCCTTCAGTGCCGGGGGCATGGAGGGATATCTCGGGCTCCTGCTGATTTTTAAAAGGATGCGGTGAGAGTGTGTGCCTGGCATCTGCGTGCTGCAGCAGTGTGGGGCTGACAGAGTGTGTCAACTTGAGCTCTGGTTGTGCAGGCACCGCTGCTGCGTGAGCCTGTTATTCCATTCTGGATTGCTATTTTGATACCCAGATTGCATCATTCTTCCTACGTATAAACAGGGGGTCCCCAGGGCCCTGCAGCTACTCACTTCTCCACCAACACTGTTGTTGTGATGAGCTCTATTTAAATGAGCTGCCGGATCGGGGCAGATTCCAGCCATACATGAGCACTGTCATTTTGGGGAACATGGAGGGCTGAAGGATTTTTGGATCGAATCCTAAAAGGCTGAGAGTGATGGCCTCCCGAGCTGTGCAGAGGGCGACAGAGCTAGTTCCTGAAAGTTGAAAATCTCGTTTTCTTCCTTCTGAGCTTCTATTCCAAGGCACCCAGAGGATTAGGAAGGAGATGCAGCTAGGAAGAGAGTCGCCTCTTTGAGGTCTCCCTCTTGCTGTTCAGTTTGGGAAATTGCTGCAGAGCCTTCGAGATAAACAGGAACAGGAGGAGTCAACCAACCTTTTCTTGCAGGAGCATCTCAGGTGAGCTGGAGAAATGCAGTCCTGGCTGAGGATGTGTCAGAGAAAGGAGAGGACCCAGGGTGTTCCCCTTCCCCTACCCAGTGCCCAGTTCCCCAAGGGTTATTAGGCCCTGCAGCCCAGCTGGCTGCAGCACGCAGGGTGGGTGTTCCTGGGCACTTGGTAAACACTGTCCTCTGGGACCTGTGGTGGTCTCACCTGTCGCTCTTCTGACTTCTCTCCCAGGTGTTGCTCTAATCACAGGGCAACAGAGCCTCAGGTAAGCCTGCTGGCAGCCAGGGGCAGGAGCAGCAGTTACCTTAAGATCAAAATTTGCCTTTCTAGCAGGGACTGGGCATCTTGGGAATGGGTGCAATGTATTTCTAGAGGGGGTTGCTGCTTTGAGTTATGGGCTGGAGGAAGGCTGCTGGGGCTTGTGTTGTGGGGGGCTTAGCTGATGCCTTGTACCCTGGGGCTCCCCTCGGGTGGGAGGGCAGGAGTGAGGATGGCCAACATGCCAGAGGGTACTACCACAGAGTAGTTTTTCTCTCCGTGCCTAGTGATTGGCAGAGGCTTGTGGAGTAGAATGTCTTACTTGTGGATACAGAGGTAGGTAATCAAGGACTGCCCAGTGGTTCAAGGCAGCACCTACATTTTACAAGGGCTCTGTGGTTTTCAGGTAAGTCCCTCCCTCTCTCTGGCCTCCATGTCACCATCTGTATGGTGAGGGAATTGGCTACTTGAACAGCGCAGAGCTAGGTCTGTCCAGCTTTGGTTCTACAGGTGAGAACTGGCAGAGGAGCATCAGGCTGCCTCAGAGGATCCCACTGCTCTGTTGGGAGTCCGAGCTTGGGCTCCAGCTGTAAAGTTCCTTGGAGCCCTGGACAAGAGCTGTAGAATGAAGGGCTTCTTAACCCTCGGTGAGTTTCTTGGCACCAGGCTCAGGCTTATGTGACGGGGGTTTTTGTGCCCCTACCTGGTGGGCTGAGCTGACCCGATGCTAGCTTTCTTGAGACCTCCCTGGGATATCTCTCCCACCATAACCCCCTGGTGCCCAGGTTGCCTTGGCCCTGCTGTTCACATCTGAAGGGTGGACTACCCAGTCTTGACTCCTGTCCCTTGCTGCCTCACTCAGTCCGGAGCACAGAGCACCCTAGGCCCCAGCAGCCATGCTTGTAGTGCCAAAGCTCAGGCAGCACCCTAAGTCTGCTCCTGGGTCCTTCAGTGAAGCTGGGAGTTAGGGGGGGCAGGACGTGTCCTCCAGCTCACTGCTGGTCCCCAGGGTACCCACGTATCAGGACACCTACTGTCTGGTGGGAATGTGCCCTTTTCTCTTCCTTGCCAGAGGGGAAATACATCACCTCCACGTTCAAAATGTTTCCTAACTTTGTGGAGCCTCTTTAAAACTGGCCGATCCTGCCTTCCTCAGCCGCATGGTGTGGGGAAAGAGCTATCAGACTTAGGCACAGGGGTAGGAGAGACTCTCTCTAAGGTGCTGGTTCTCAAACATGGTTGTATGTTGTAATCACCTGGGGAATTTTAACAAATATTTATGCCTGGATTCCACCTCCTAAAACTCTGATTTAATTGATATGGAATGGACATCAGGATGTTTAAAGTACCCCATAGGATTCAAATATGTAACAAAGTTCGAGAACCACTGGTTCTATAATATGAAACTGTCCCCAGATTTATTACCACGCAGAAAAACTCTTCTTCGCCTGCCTTTTCTCAAGGAGTCTATTTTATAAAACTTTAAACACAGATGGGGCTGGCTTCCCAGCTCCTTCCTTCTGGATTCCCATAATCCAAAGCTGGGTCCAGGTCATAATTAGAGTCTGATCATTATTATGGCATGTTTTACTTATAATAAAATTATCTAATTAAAATAAAATTACCTTGTTTACATTTGAATTAGAGAGATATAGCATAATGGAAAGGGGTGGATTTTAATTTTTTTAATGTTTATTTTTGAGAAAGGGAGACAGAGTGCAATCAGGGAGGGGCAGAGAGAGAGGGAGACACAAAATCTGAAGCAGGCTCCAGGCTCTGAGCTGTCAGCACAGAGCCAGATGCGGGGCTCAAACTCATGGACCGCGAGATCATGACCTGAGCCAAAGTTGGATGCTTTACTGACTGAGCCATCCAGGTGCTCTGGAAAGGAGTGGATTTTAGAGGCAGGGAGACTTGATTTCCAATCATGGCTCTACTCCTGTTTCATATGATCTTTGCCAGATGACAACTTCTTAGAGCCTCAGTCTCCCCAGCTATGAAATGGGGATAATGTCTGCCTCTCAGAGGTGGTTTGATGATTAACTGAGATAACATGCATAAAGTGTCTCGTGCAGGGAGTGGTGGTAAAAGAATGATCCACCCCAGGGACGGGAGTGCTCATTCTTATGACAGGTGGACTGAACGCCTTCAGCTTTCAGAACTTCTCTCCCAGGCTCGTAGGTCCCCAGAAGAACCTCTGGGGCCTGTGACTTCTTCTTTCAGGAGGCAGGAACCCCACTTCCTCTAGGGATGGTGGTGTGTGGCCTTTGGGCCCTGGCTCTGCATTGCTCAGAATTGATGTTTCTGTGTATGAAATAAAAGCTTAAGGCTTGAATAATCCTGATAGAAAAAAACAGAAACATATCTAAATATTTTGTGCAATATGTGATTTAAATATGTATTGATGACTAAATATTAAACATTAAATGTTAAATATTATAAGCAGATGTTTGGTTATTTTGTATATACATCTGTAGCCCTAGGGATTCATGTGTTATAGTTGTCTAAAATAAAACTTTATTTTGGGATTCGCACTGAAGAATGGGGAACCCCCTTGAAACAAAAGCTCAAGGTTAACACAGCTTGATGGGGGCTAGGGGCCTTCTGAAGGAAGATAAGAATTTCTGGACAAAGATGTCATGACCCAAAGAGAGCACATGTCCTCTGTGTCCACTCTGGGCCCCATAGCCTCCCTGGGGCCTGCTTGTACCAATGCTGTGGTGGTATTCCATCTCTGCTGTCTGCCACGACAGCCCCTTGTCAGATGGGATGACTTTTAGATGTAGGCCTCCCCTAAGCCATAAGCCCGTCCCCTGACTTGTGACAAAGACGATCAGCAGGTCACTGTTTGGCTATCTGTCCCATCCAGTCTTGCCCAGGGGAATATTTCTGGAGCTTGGGTACATTAGGCAGAGGAAGCGGGTTGGATAATCCACACTTCCCTGCTGTTCCTGTTCCCCTCATATTAAGGATGTAGATAATAAGGTTCAGGGGAAAGAGGTCACTTACCTAAGGTTACACAGATAGTGCCAGCCCTAGACCTGGAACCCACATCTCCCAATTCACAGCCTTTCACAGCTCTAGATCAGACCTGATTCCTTTATCATCCTGGCTGGCTTTTTTCTCATCACCCTGAAAACCTCCAGATGGCTTCTTACTACTTTCAGTGGCTGTGAGTGCAAGGAATACGCATGGGATACCCAAACCCCAAAGAAATATAATTGTCCAATCTGCTAAAAATTATGCAATATCTTTTAGTGCCAATTGTGGATTATTTTTGTATGCAGACATATGAACAGATAGTTAAAATGCAATGTGATATTTGTCATACTAGAAGGATGTTCAGGGTGCTGTGGGAACCCAGAAGAGGGAATAATTAACTCATCCTGAGGGAAATCAACCCTGCTTCTTAAAGGCAGAACATTTGAACAGGTTTGAAAGGATGAATAGGAGTTTATTTGAAAAGGAGGGGAGCAAGAAAGAGTATTTCGGGGAGAGGGAACAGCACTCTCATAAACAGAGTTATGCAGAGGTTTGACAATCTGAAGACACCAGAGATATTTGCCCCAGCAAGGACACAGGGTGTGAGGCAGGTGAAGCTGAAGATAAGATTAGAGTGAAGTAAGGCCATCTTGAGCACCAAGATGAGGATTTTGGCATTTATGGCCAGGGGCAGTAGAGGATGTGCTGTGAAGCCTTGTCTGATCTATTCAGTTGTTTCTCCCTTTTTTCCTTGATGCTAATGAGACTAATGTTTGGGCATCTGTTACCAGGGGGTTAGAAGCCTTGTGGAAATTATTTTCAACATTTAGAGCAGTGTTTCTGACCTGGGGGTAGATAAGGGGAGTCTCTTCAGGGTGAGCCAAATGGAAGAGAGGGACAGTCACCCAATTCCCCTGGATGATGACACCTATGAAGAGCATTCTTCTTTGCCTCTGGCCACTGTTCCTGACAGGCAGGAGAATGTCTTAGGGATTGCAGATCCATGGCTCTGTGAGGGGTGTGTGGGGGGGAGGGTGTCTCTTCAGTGGGGGGAAGGGGAGGACAAGTATTGAATTATTACTTTGCATGATTTGGTGGATTTTGGTTTTTCCAGGATAGATCAGTTAGCTTTTGCTCCATTATAAGACACTCAAGACTTAGTAGTTTAAAAATACTGATTCTATAGGTCAGCAGTTTGGGCTGGGACTCTCTGGCTGGTTCTTTGGGGCTTGGCTGGGCTTGGCTAGGCTCAACTGTGCTCACTCCTTTGTCTGTATTCAGCCAGTGAGTCATTTGGGGCTAACTGGTTTATGACGGCTTCAAGTGAGCACTAGAGAGAACCGAGGCCTCTGTCTGCGTAGTCTTTCATCCAGCAATCTAACCTGGGGTCGTTCAGGTGGAAGTCTTAGAGTTCTGAGGGCAGAGCTAAATCATACAAAGCCACTCGAGGCCTAGGCTTAGAACTGGTTCAGCATCACTTTTGTGGCTTTCTTTTGGCCAGAGTACATGATGAAGGTGGCCTAGCTTCAAAGGGTGGAGAATAGACTCCATGCTACAGCATGGATGCAGGGGGGTTGTGGGGGTGGGTGGAGAATTTATGGTTATTTTTTCACTCTACCTCTCAGACTATCTGACTTCCATCACTTGGGAGAGTTGATAATTGAGGTCATTGCCTTGCCATAAATGGGATATGAGAAATGTTTTGATTTCAAAGTCAACGTTCGTGGAGGATCAGGTGCTTTCTCAAGTATTATTTCATTTAAACCTTGCAACTCTTATTTTCCCTTCCTATTTCACACGTGAAGAAACAGGACACCTGAGGAGCTAAGTGAGATTAAGTGACTTGCCCAACCAAGGTCACTGGGTGGTAAACCTTGTGTTTAGACGTAAGTTTGTCTAACTGCAGGTCTAGAGCAACTGCCATTGTATCATTTCGATGATATGAGGCAGAAAATACTATGGTGGTACCACTGCATTCTCTGTCATAGCCACCCCTTTCCAGGTGGCCCTCATGCCTGGGCACAGGCACCTGGCCTTCCCCAGGAGCTGCATTTCCTTGCACCTAGTGAGCTTCCTGCTCTTGAGGTGGGCCCGAAAAGCACTCTAGTCTCCAGGGTGGCAGTCTATGTTGCTTATGTAGTTCGGGAACCCCGTATACTGAGGAAAGTGTTGGAGATGTTTACATTTCCCTGGGGAGAGGGGATAGGGCAAAATGTTCGTGTACCCAGGTGAAACATACGTCTGTGTAGGGCGTGCAATATGGGCTAGGTGGGGAAGGCCCCACAAAATCTCTGTGAGCCCCATGGGCAGACTGATTGGTATTGGCAGTAAGAAAAGAAAAATATCTGCTAGATGAGCAGACAGGGAGGCCTTGCTTTCTGTGGGAAGAGCTTTCTAGAAGCTCTGGCTTTGAGATCTTTATAGTAGTTCTGCTGTGTGGTAACCTTAGTGGCTGGATCTGTGTCCTGGGATAAACTGACCCTCTGGAGCTTAGCCAATAATGGGAGGTTGGGTCTCAGAGCTGGGCAATGAGGAGTGGGAGCAGCAGGAAGGCACCCAGTTAATCAGAAGCAGAACAGGTAGCATGGCTTGTGAGGAAGTCGGGAAGGTGGATGTGAGGAGGTCTGTAGGGCCGGCCCCTAAAGGAGTGGTCATGTCCAGAGTACCTAGATGGTAAGTGCAGACTAGGACATCAAACACAGGTCAGTTTGGCGCGAGGGGTTTTGACACATGCCTTGGTGTTGTGTAGTAGAAAACCTTGTGTCTAGGCCTTATGTATAATCTGCCATGTTGCCCTGACTCTGCTTTTTTGCCCCCTTCCCAGAGCTCATCTCCTGTCCTGGGTGTAAGCAAGTGGACCTCACCAGGGATGTAACTGAGCATTTTTTTCTGCAGTGCTTTTCTACTGGGAAATCCAAGATGGCCAGGGTAAGTCAGGACAAGAAAACAACTGATCCTTTTCAGAAATCTGTGGGGCCCCTGTCCGTAAGTTCATCTATTCACCCATCACTTCATCTGACTTGTTACCCCTCCATCAATTTGCCTAATCTTCCTTCCTTCCTTCCTTCCTTCCTTCCTTCCTTCCTTCCTTCCTTCCATCCCTCCATCTAAAGAGAATTAAAATATTTGAGTTGGGGGAAGTAAAATGGGGCTATTTTTCTCTCTCTTACAGCTCTGACTGAAAAATATTAGTACTGATCTTTTATTTCCTTTTTTCTTCCCCTCAGTTGAAACTTATACACCAGCTAAATGGGTTAATCAATCTTGCCTATATTTAGCAACCAATACCTCTTTTTCTGAGTTTCTGCAATTTTACATCACTTACTGCCTGGCACCTACTGTTCCTTTCTCCTCTGGGGTATTCCTGGCACTACATTTTCTTCATTTGCCAGTGTACTTACTTGATCCTGTATTGAATTCTTAGTGAATGTCTGACATGTGCCAGGCCCTGTGCTGGGTGCTAGGGAGACAAACATCCATGTTCTCTACTCTCAAGGAATTCATAGTTTAATGAGTAACACTTGTATTTCTCTTCTTTTTTTCCCTCCTTCCCCCTGTGGGTTTGTCAGAGGCCAGTATGAGTACAAAGCTGTCAGAATACACATTATTTTGATGGCCTATATTATCCAGGCACAGACAGGCTACTTTTTTACAAATCTTTTTTATGCATGTTTTTACATTACCCTGCCAGATATTTGCTGACCAAATCAATGAACCTTTGGACTAGGAGAGGACTAGGTTCTCTTGGGTCCAGCAAGCCCCAGTTGTGGAGACACAGCTCTGAGAGTTGGTCTGTACTTGTTCTTTCTTGGCCGTATATGATCGATTGTCTTTCTGTGTACTCCCACATCTGTGGCTTCTCCCTTTTTGCAGGCACGCTGAACTTCCCCGCTTTTGCCTGTATTCTCCCATTTTACTCCCCTGCATGCTTGGGAAACTTGTCATTCCATATCCAATCAGAAGCCACTTCCTCATGAAATATTTCCTGGCAACTCCTAGACTGAGCTCCTGGAAACCTCCCTGTGCTTCCTTAACACTGGCTGTGTGCTTTTTTCACAGCATCATCCATTAACCGTCT